>NC_139217.1:457568551-458125118 GCF_055691185.1 Crinia signifera
GGGACATACAGTGAATGGGGGCAGAGTGGGGGACATACAGTGAAGGAGGGTCAGGCTGGGGGACATACAGTCAATGGAGGCAGTGATGGCCATTCAGAGAAGGGGGATCAGAGGCAGGGTGGGGGACATACAGTGAATGGGGGCAGAGTGGGGTACATAGTGAATGTGGGTCATACAGTAAATGGGAGTCAGGCTTGGGGGCATACAATGAATGGAGGCACTGATGGACATTAAGAGAAGGGGGGCAGGCTGGGGGACAGAGTGAATGGGTGCAGAGTGGGGAACATACAGTGAATGGGGGACATACAGTGAAGAAGGGGCAGGCTGGGGACATACAGCGAATGGGGCAGGCTGGGGGGGAATACAGTGAAGGGGCAGGCTAGGGGACATAGAGTGAATGGGGGGACAGAGTGGGGGACCATTCTGATGTGATTAATGATTCAAACAATGTCAGGCTGAAAGGTCGGCCCCCACACATTTACACTTCACCAAATCTGGCCCTCTTCGCAAAAAGTTTGGACACCCCTGGTATAGATGATAGACAATGTCTAGGTCGACCAGTAATGGCAGAAGGTTGACACAAGGTTAAGGTATGACATGGATGACATGAGTAAGTTGACACAAGGTTAAGGTCGATATGGATGACATGAATAAGGTTGACATGAGGTTTTTACATTTTTTTGGTGTCTCTGTCATGGACACCTTATTCCTAAGCTTGTGTCGATCATCTGTCAATATATCTTATACAACAGCTCCAAATTTCTACTCTTTCAAGACCTTTCCTATGATGCGTCGAGAATTTACACCTATTTGCAAGGAACTGTTTGAAGGAGGCTATCGCTTCACCCTTTTATATCCTACAAAATTTAGGGTTTTCTATAATAGCAGAGCTGACTTTTTTGAAGACCTAAAGGCTGCTTCCAATTTTTTGAAATCTGCTACACCTATGTCTGCAGAAGATTCGTCTCCGGGGGATACAATGTGTGTTGTTTTTGTTTTTTCTCCTTCTAGAAACGCTGAAAACTGGCCTAATTTGGTATTGCTATTTACTCATCATTCCTTTTGCAAGTTAATCCTTTGAGTGCCAACATTTCTGTGAGATCTATGCATAATATCTGATAAAAATGTCACATTTGTTATTTAGATTCAAATAAAAATGTTGTGTAAAAACAGATTATGGGGGTTATTCTCGTTCACTCCTGACAAATTCCGTCTTAGATGGACAAAACCATGTGCACTGCAGGGGGGCAGATGTCACATGTGCAGAGAGAATTAGATTTAGGTGAGTTATTTTGTTTCTGTGCAGGGCAAATACTGACTGCTTTATTTTTTTTTTTTTTAAATTGAGTATTTTTATTGGTTTTGCATGCTAACAAAGAACAAGAGCCTTCACAACACAACGTCGACACCAATTGTGACATTGTAAGAGCAAAAACAGGCATATACAACATACATCACGTGCGGAAGTATCTCATATACAACAAGTCATATCTAAGTCACAATGAACCCAGGTAGATCAAATTAATCCGCAGGTTACCGGAGGCGCCATCCAGCCACCCACGGATCTTGTAGTAGGAGTAAATAAATTATAGGATATGGACTCCTGTTATACCTCAAGCACCAATAAGGAGCAATGTATAAGTCGACGACGTTTAAGGGTATCATCTAGGAAGGTGAAGTGGCTCTCTACCTACACTAAACCCCCCAACTAACTACTATATAAAGGGAAAGAAAAGAAAAAGACCCACCCCATAAACCCAAAGCAACCCTCCCCTAAAAACCTCCCACCCTGTACAACCTAACCCCAACTAAGGCGTACTTGGATCCCACCAACAATCTACACTAGCCCTAACAAGGGGAGAAATTAGCGGCCTCTAGCTAAAACTAGCTAACTCGGCCTAAATTCCTAATTACCCCCTAATCCCTATCTAACCAACCCCCCCCCCCCCCACCACCCCCCTCCCCACCCATCATGAAGGATATATGTACGGATAGCTGACAGGGGCAACATATAACAGGAGCTGAATCTTTAAAATAAGAAATAAAAAGGAGAAAGATGAGAAGGATATTAAAAGGATATCTAATAGGGGTTAGATTAATAAGGATATTAAGCTAGGTATAGCCCGGCTCTCCCACCAGAGCACCTGATTAATAGACATTTGTGCATTTATATAAGCACCCCAATTTAAGAAAATAGTACATATAAGAACATAATGATTCAATAGGTAGAAGCGTCATCGCTAACAGGGTATGAAGCAGTCTCAGTCCGGACGTTTACAATCTGCATGGGCGGGAGAGAGCACTGAGCAGAATGAAGGATCTGGTGCATCCGGGATCAAGGATGGCGATAGAACTGCGAGCATTGTACACATCTCCCCATATTTAAATGAAGGGTAGCAGTGGGCCAGGAGATCAAATATGACTACAGGGAGGAGGTGGACTCCATTATGAATAGAAACCTTGAAGGTAACAAGCTTGCCTTCAGCAAGAAATCTGATCTCAATGCAATCTGCAAATTGCTTGGGAGGTGTAAAATTAGGGAAGGTAAATGACCCGCTCCTTTTCCCGCGGTCAACTATAGTGTCCAACTGTAGCTCTGAAGGGTATTCTTTCACGAAGGTGTGACAGTCCAAAGCGTCACCTGGAGCTTCATCTAAGGTGCAACAGTTCAAAGTGACACCTGGAGCATTATCAGAGGTGTGGTAGTGCATAGTGTCACCTGGAGCAGTATCAGAGGTGTGGCAGAGCATAGTGTCACCTGGAGCAATATCAGGGGTGTGGCAAATCATAATGTCACCTGGAGCATCATCAGAGCTGCGACAGACCAAAGTGTCACCCGGAGCATTATCAGAGATATGACATACCAAAGTGTCACCTGGAGCGCCATCAGAGGAGTGACAGTCCAAATTGTCAGCTGGAGCTTTATCAGAGATGAGACAGCCCAGAGTGTCACCCGGAGCATTATCAGAGTTGCGGCGTTCCAGAATATCACCTGGAGCAGTATCAGAGGTATGACAGGCCCGATTGTCACCTAAAGCAGAATCAGTTTCATCTGTAGGAGTATATTTATCCGTCAGGATTAGCTCCAGCTTACTCAGAAGGCGTTGGGTTGAAGCTTGGATGCATGTTAGGAGATAAGGGCCATCCATGATTGCCACCTTTAGCAATACACAAGTACACCAATCCGGACTAATAGACACCAGGCAACAGATTTCAGCCTCGCCCCAAAGCTGGGATATACAGCCCGGTTCAAAGGAGCAGACTCGACGTCCCAGGGGTGATATGGAGACCAAGAAGAGATACCGGTGAGCGGCAAATCAAAATGGCCGCAGAATCTCTCCGGCCTACAAGCAGTATTGAAGGGCAGTGTCCTACCGCAAGGAAAGTCCAGCCGGACCAACGAGTGAATACACGGCAGTCTCTTACAGCCGCTCCAAGCAGCCGCGTCGGGTGTCAAGGGCGCACTAGGCAGCGCGTGACGGCAGGATTCAGCACAGGCCGGGACAGCGCCGGAGACTCACCGCCGACGGGATCAAGCACAGCGGGTGAGGAAGTCGTCGTCAGCTCCCGCAACACAGCTCCGGACGACCAGAGGGGGTTCACAAAGCCCGGGGTTCAGGTTAGAGGGCCACAAGTCGCCAGCAAAAGGGTTATTCACGGATGTTAGGCGGGAGAGCCGGTAAACACGTCTAACCCCAAGTCGCGCCAGGCCACGCCCCCCGACTGCTTTATTTTTACACTGCAATATAGATCTCACTTTGAAGTAAAACCCCTCCCAAATCTAATTCTCTCTGCACATGTTACATCTGCCCCACCTGGAGTGCACATGGTTTTGTCCACCTAAGAAGGAATTTGTCAGAAGGAGTGAACCAGAATAACCCCCTATATAAGGTAACATTACAGGCCGTTACGATGTATAACAATGGCCCTTATTCTGATCGGTGCCGTAATATCCGCGTGCGTTCGTGCCGCCGATGTTTTGTGTCTGCGCATGTGCAGAGGCGTCTCTGCGCATGTGCGAGCGGGGCGTACGGCCAAATTCCGCATGAAATGTGAACACTCCGAACAGGGGGTGGAGAGGGGCGTGATGGGCTACTTGGGCTCATTACCATATGCATACGCCCGCGTTTCATGGGCGTTCCCATGCAAACGCTGGGCGTACGTATGGTAATGCGGCCGTGACGCACGTGTAGGGGGCGGATATATGACATCACCGTATGTCAGCTGCCCGCCCAGATCCCTGCTTTTGCACGGAGAAATGTCCGTGTGGTCTGAGGTTGCGGGAGCTGGTGGAGCACTCGGTCCTGCATTCGATGGTCTGCGACCATCGAATGATGGGGGAGGTTCCCTGAGATGGAGGAGACATATTCCGTGAAAAATACACGTGCGGTCCGTTCGGCCAGCTTCTTACCGCATACGGACGGAGTTGGCGATCCGTATGGAAGGCGGGGTTTCGCACGTACGGTCCTGGCCGCATAATCGGATCCGGCCGCACCGATCAGAATAAGGGCCAATGTTTGCTTGGCAATTTTCACACCAATTTTGACAAATTCTCTTGGCACTCAACGGTTTAAATAGCTATCTTATTCACTTTTTCGGTACTTATGTATTATCTGGGCGCCCGATTTTTTCATTGCATGCCACTACTTAAGGCATGTGATGTGATGCGATTTTTCATTGTAAAGACCCGATTTTTAATTGTATAGTCACCCATGGGTGATTTCATACCCCCACTATCCAACTACGCATGGAGTTGATTTTATATAGTGTGGCGAGCGGACGCAGATTACTTTACATGTATTCTGCGTCCCCTCACGGGGCTCCCTGCGCTCGCCACGCTTCGAGCTCGCTGCGCTCGACACACTATATTGAATCAACTCCATGCGTAGTTGGATAGTGGGGGTATGAAATCACCCATGGGTAACTATACAATTAAAAATCGGGTCTTTACAATGAAAAATCGCATTGCATGAATTTTATGCCACTATATTGCATGCGATGCAATGCGATGAAAAAATCGGGCACCCAGATATTACATAAGTACTTTATTTTTCTATCTTTTATGGATTATTATGTCTCGTACAGCCTGAATGGCGGATACATTTCCCATTTGCTGTGTTATGCCATTTATCGAAGTTAAACGTTGTTATACTGGCAATAAGTTCTGGGTACCCACTTCTTCCCTATCTCATATGTTTAGTAAACTGATTACTGCCTACTTCATTATCCATTTCCTAGGTTTATATTAATTAAAAAAACATGACTCTTATTATTTACTATAATAATGTGTGGTTGCCTGTTATGTGACATGCAGTGATGTGATATTTAAAGGTTTATTATATATTCCCCACATGCCACCTGCTTGCTGGGACAGGTAGATCACCAGATCCTGGTCTTCTCCAAAGTAATGTCAGAATGTTTGCAACCAAGGTACTTATGTATTAGCAGGGTGCCCAAATTGTTAAGTAAATTTCTTAGTGGGAGATTCTGCGTAAGAAAATCGCATCGCATGGGCCGTTTTAGTGCCGTGCGATGCTATGTGATTTTCCTATGTAATTTATTCACTGCTCTCTTGCCCCCGGCGGATCGCATTGCACCTCCCGCAAAATCGCATGTGATTTTATAGGGTGCGATGCCATTACATTAGCTATACACTTGTATGACATGCAATGAGGTTTTAGGTACCCCCCCACTATCCACGCCACCCCGACCTTTTCATACCCTCACTATCCACATCGGCATTGAGTTGATTTTATATAGTGTGGCGAGCGCAGCGAGCCACCGAGCCCGAAGCGTGGCTAGCCCCGCGAGGGGACGCAGAATACATGTAAAGTAATACAGGAAAAGCAAGAAAGAAGAAAACTGCGCGTTGAGGGACGAATAAGCAACAGTATGATAAATGAATTATTTATTCCTAAAAAAAATCACAATACACACATTAAAATAACATTAAAATGACATAAAAAAATAAATAAAAATAAAGAGTAATAAATATGAACAATTAGGTATCACATAAAAAATAATTTATTTATTTGATCTCATATAATGAGATATATTGAATCATTAATTAATGAATAAAAACAGTAATATAAAGTAAAGCACTGTAAAATGTACACAATGGCATACAAAAAAACACTCAAATGAGGGGGGGGGGGGGGGGGGTTGGAAGGACAATGGAATGATACTTATACAAGTCCTGCTTGTTCCTAGATGGTACTCTCCTCCTGTTGTTAATTGTATTATCCACAGTGGGGTCCAGGATTAACTGGTAGCATAGGTATCAGTTAACCTTGCTGGATGCCTTATTTTCGAATCCACTTGTGGGCAAAGGTTGTTGTACCTCACGTTTCGGGTCAGCTCCAAAAGTATGCAGGTGGTGGTGTCCCAATTTTTGTGTCCAGTAATTTTTCCAGAGTTTGGGGGGAAAAATTGTGGGGGGAGAGATGGTCCAAGGACAACTTTATCAAACCTTTTGATCATTTTATCTAATCTCAGGTGCATAAATTGATAAAGTTGTCCTAGTACAAAAAAACACGTACGATTTGTAAAAAAATACGCCAATAAATACACCTTGATTTGGAAGTGTATTACACATCTTAGAATTTTACACATAAGGAAAAAAAATCAGAAAATAACCCCCAGCTGATCAAAATAAAAAAATGTGTGACTTATAAAAGGCCACTAAGCACACATACACACTTCTCAGCTTCAAACATGGCACAAGGTTTGCATTCACAGATCATTTCAGTGAGGGCTATGAGATACCTGGGCTGAGATTTAATGGAATGTGAAAAAAAAATAGCATTTTACGAACTCGCACCACATCGCATTTCTTTAAAGTAAATTTTTTCTGTCAATTTGCATATTTAATGAGATGTGAATTTGTGGCAAAAGAGTGCGACATGATGCATTTTTAGTCATGAAATTGTGGGATTTTGTGTAAAAAAAAAAGGTTATAAAGAAAATGGCAGGTCCCCAGTGTTGAGCATAACCAACCCCAGGCTCATTGAGCTGGACCTGGTTCCAAAAATACGGGGGACAAAAAGTGTAGGGGTTCCCCCTATTTTGGTAACCATGCCCGGCCCTGGGGCTGGTTTCAAAAGTCAGGCCAACAGCGGTATTCGGGGGCAGAGCCGCACAATGTAAACAAAGACACATGCCGCATTTCCTTCCACAGGTTCCCCTATGGATTTCGTCGGATACCGGACCAGGACACCGGACCCGGAGCACCAGGACCCCGGGACCAGGACACCGGACCCCCGGACCAGGACCAAGGGCTACCTACGGGCTCAAGATAGTATCAGTATGTATGGGCTATGTATGTATTAAAGTTTTATTTTTCTTATGTGTCAGTTTTTATTTAACTATTGGTTTTGCTGTGGAACTAAAAGTCACAGTCACATTAATGGGCTGCATGCTGGGACTTGTGGTTCTCCAAGTCCCAGCATGCATTCCAGGCAATGGTATATTATATCTTTTTACACTTAATCAGCCCGGTGACCACAGCCCAGGTTCACCGGGGACAGCACCAGGCTTCAGCCTGGTCAGGTAAGTCCTGGAGGGGGGACACCCCTTTATTGGAGGGGTCCCCACTCCCCCAGGGCCCCTGACTGGTCAGTAGGGTTAATGTTTTGGATATATATATATATATATATATATATATATATATATATATATATACAGGAGAAGGAGACAGCAGCGGCACTCAAACGGGAACTTTTCAAGTGATTTAATCACAGCAAATAACGGACCGACGTTTCGGGGATTACACGCCCCTTTGTCAAGGTGTAAAAAGCACCTTGACAAAGGGGCGTGTAATCCCCGAAACGTCGGTCCGTTATTTGCTGTGATTAAATCACTTGAAAAGTTCCCGTTTGAGTGCCGCTGCTGTCTCCTTCTCCTGTATATATATATATCCGAAACATTTACCCTACTGACCAGTCAGGGGCCCTGGGGGAGTGGGGACCCCCCCAATAAAGGGGTGTCCCCCCTCCAGGACTTACCTGACCAGGCTGAAGCCTGGTGCTGTCTCCGGTGAACCTGGGCTGTGGTCACCGGGCTGATTAAGTGTAAAAAGATAGAATATACCATTGCCTGGAATGCATGCTGGGACTTGGAGAACCACAAGTCCCAGCATGCTGCTGTCTCCTTCTCCTGCATCTTTTGGTTCCAGAAGGCACCCGGGCAGTTGCCCAAAAGGGAGAGTGCCAGGCCGATTCTACTGACTATATATATATATATATATATATATATAGTTCCACCACGCCACAGGAATGGAGATGAATGGTGTGGATAATGGGCAGAAACAATTTTTGTAGTCATGGGTAAGTGCACATTACCGGTTCTTGTGTACCATTGTTTGTACAAATTGCTTCACTTCTCATACGGTGGTTATCCTCACAATTGTTACGAAGCTGTA
Organism: Crinia signifera; assembly: GCF_055691185.1. Lineage (NCBI taxonomy): Eukaryota > Metazoa > Chordata > Amphibia > Anura > Myobatrachidae > Crinia > Crinia signifera. Next base: position 457,576,971 of record NC_139217.1, read on the forward strand.
TGCTGCCGCTGGAGGTGGTGTATAGGCTTCCGCACACAGGAGTTGGTATCCTCTCATATATGTGGCCAGATGCGATATAAGCGGGGTCCAAGGAGCGGTGTCCGACCAAATGGAAGGCAATTTTAGGCAACGAGTATAGGCTTCCAAACATAGGAATGACGTCCTCTCACGTGGGAGACCAGTTGGAATGTTGAGCCACCGGAGGGATCCCGTGAGCGGTGTCTGCCAGATAGCAGCAATATGGGGCAAGTGGTAAATTGTAACTGAAGCCAAAGTATCCACATCAATAGGTAGTCCACAATGAACAGTCCTAGGCATGAAACAAGGCGCTGACGCATTTCACTGCCAACTTCAGCTTTATCAAAGGTCTTGGATAAAATTGCCTTCCATTTGGCAGACACTATTATCATTTATTTTAACCCCAATTGTTTTATTTACATTGTACTTGAATTACATGTGGTCGTTTTTTAGTGTAAGTAAAAACTTTATATTGTTCTAAACATTTGCCAGTGGTCTTTTTATGTTATAGCGCTGCTCACATGCATTGTGCGTGACTTCTGTTGTCTTCTTTGTAGTGGGGACTGACTACCCCCACAATTTTGAGCAGCTGCTGTCCAAAGCGCCTGATTATTCCTTGTGAATTTTTCCCTTTTTCTGCCAAATACGACAGGAAAATAAAGTGCATTTTCCTGGCGTATTTGCCCGGCCATTCGCGGCCGTATTTTTAATACGGCCGCTTAGTGAATTAGGAATCATCATTCTTTGAATGGTGATTTCTGTCTTATTCTATCGATGTTGTATTCATTTGTTTTTGTAAATACAAATACGAATGTCCCATCAATACGAATACAAAAATTTGTATTTTTGGCATAGGGCATACTTTACGCCTACAAAAGATTTGTAATTAGACAATACAACGTGTTTTAAATGTGCTCTCCAGGGAATACAACATTGTCACTGCTGATCTCCATATCTGCGTTCCCCTATTACCTTTATGGTTTTTGGGGGGGCTCAATTGCTGGCCTAACCACTTCAAATCTATTTTAGGGGAATAAACTGCTTTTATGTAAAATAGTGAGAACAACAAAATAAACTATTCTTTCCCAGTGGCTTGAACCTACTGTTCCACCTTTGTCGTTATTTTTGCCAAGATTGTCCCATCTATTTTACATGTATAAGACCAGTGATTCTCAGCCTCGATCCTCAAGGACCCCAAACAGTTGCGTTTTCCAGGTTTCCCACAGAATCGCAAGTGAAGTAATTAGCTTGACCTGTGGATCTTTTAAAATGTGTCAGTGAGTAATGAGTGCACCTGTGCACCTGCAAGGTGACCAGGAAACCATGAACTGTCGGGGGTACTTGAGGACCAAGGATGAGAACCACTTGATTAGACAGCCTCTTTAGTCAATAGAAAAGCTAGCCCAAACCACCCAGCATTTTATGGGCGTCCCCATGGGTATGCTCTGCCAGTGGCGTAACAATAGCCCCGCAGCCCCTGCAGCGGCGGGGAGGCGCTGAGTAAAGTGTGGGCACGGGGGGTCTGCAGGGCTATTGTTTCACTGCTGCCTGCTTGCCCCACGCCGCCACCACCTCTGTAGCCGGGACACGCACATCTACTTGTCTGCGGTCCCGGCGCTACTCCTCCAGGCTGGCTCGGCTCCTGTCCTGCTGCTATTAAAATCTCCCTCCCAAGATGTCCGCCGCCTTATAGCAGACTTTTTTTGGATGCTAGAGGAGCCTCCTCTAGCATCCCAAAAAACGGTCTGCTGTAAGGGGGCGGACATCTTGGGAGGTAGATTTTAATAGCAGCAGGACAGGAGCCGAGCCAGCCTGGAGGAGAAGCGCCGGGACCGCAGAGATCTGCGTGTACTGTTTCAAAGGGAGCACTGCAGAGGCAAGCGGCAACGGGGTAAGAAAGGAGGGGGGTAACTTTTCTTGAGAGAGGGGGGGGGGGCGCGACAAAATTCCCGGCGGGCGCAATTTATGAAGTTACGCCACTGTGCTCTGCTGTGCGTTCCTATGGGTACCTGGGTGGGACGGTGCCTGCCGGGGGCGGCTAACGTTACAGGACGTCAGCCGCCTGCCTCGTCTTCCGGCAGGCACACGCAAATACAGACTGACTTTTTTAAGCGAAGGCTGGAGAAATCCTGCATTGGTGGCATACGAGGGGATGTGTCTTCATTACACATCCCCTCGCATGGTTGCGAGGGGAAACGTATGCGGGGTTAAGCGGGTATTTGGCGGGGCGGCCTCTGGCGCTCGGTAAGCTGTGATCTTCTGAGCTTACAGAGCCAACCAGAATCACGCTCTTTGACCTTGAACTGAACCCCGCAATAAAACAGTGTTTCCAGTTGACCGCCTGGTACAACATGCAGATCTTGGAAGGTGGGATACCCTTTTGAGATGTCTTTGGTTGGATATTGTCATAGATTGATCTCGTAGACATATTCTTCACATACTATGCAGGGCCGAATTTAGGACTCAGGCCGCCCCTAGGCACAAAATCTTTGCCCCCCCCATTTTTACATATTCTTGCAGATCCAACTGTGCAATTCACATTGCATACCTGCTGGAGGGGTAAGTAAGATGTAGAGTGGTAGGGAGGGGGTATTGAGACGCAAGGAGAGGGTACCGTGATGCAGGGTGGCACGGAATGGGTAGAGACACGCATGGTGGAAGGTAGTGGGTAGAGACAAGCATGGTGGTAGGGAGGGAGTTGAGATGCAAACACAGGACCCCCCTCATTGTCAGTGAGGAAGCCTGGGTCATCTGCACCTGGCCCTGCCCTTTCACCTTATCTGTGCTGTTGCTCCTTCTCCCTCCCGGGTCCTGCTGCTGCCTCTATGAGGTTTGTTCTACTGATGGTCACCGGCTCCTCTTCTGCTTTTCTGAGGGGTACTGTCCATCCGCTCTCCTCCTTTACTGCAACTGTACTTGGTCGAGGATACTGCCACTGCTCCTGGTCGAGGAGAGGGGAAGACTGTCCCCTGGTACTGCCGCTGGTTTTAGTCTGCCAGCTCACTTAAGCCCTGGACCCGCAGCGGTGTATTCGCATCAGTGTTCAAAAAAATCACTGCTTTCTAGCTGGCCCGCCTCTGCTGTCTAACAGGTCCTGCGCCTGTCCCTGCAGCAGTGCTGAGAATCCAGGAGACAGCCGCGCAGACTCCCCCGGCTGCCCCAAGCCATGGCGCTAGTGCATCAGCACTATTATTTACGGTACTGTGCTCTGCTTCCCCTCCACCACAGCCTGTCACTCGCTTCTGCCTGATCTGCCATGGTCACAGGCAGCATGCCGCCCATGATAGGTGCCGCCCCTAGGCCCGTGCCTAGTGACAAATCCGGCCCTGATACTATGGGCCTTATTCTGGTTCGGTCGGTGCAACTTACGTACAGTCCGTTTCACCATACGTGGACGGTGAGCGTAAGTCCGCCCACAGAACAGCCGCATACGGACGGTCACAAACACCGACAATGGGTAGTGGTGTACACTTGAGCATACGCCACCGTATACGGATGGGTCTCCTCTTAGACACCGTTAACTGGCGTACAACAGAGCGTACGCCACCGTATACGGACGGGTCTCGTCCGTTTTCACACCGACATCTTCCGTATATCTGAGCCTACGCCACAGTGCATGGACGGGTCTCGCCTTTTCTCAATGGAAAACTCAGCGTGTGTCACCGATCGTTAGAGCGTACGTCCGTGCACGCTGGCATACCCTTCACATATATGGCACTGCACATCTTGCCTTTCAACTATAATTAAGACAATTAATGAATTATTCTAACTGTTATTCAATAATTGTTTTCTATTAACTCAATTGTCTACCTTAATAAACACCCTAATAAAACATTATTTTAACCCGCATTACATGTATATTTATTATGTTCTAATGTTGCATTTTAATCACTATCTATGTGTCCCCACATTGCTTTTACTTTTAAATAAAGTTATGTTGGTGTTACAGTGAAAAAGTTGACATATGTCGACTTCTGTGAATTGAGTGTCCTGCTTTTTAAAGTATACAAAAACACTTACTGAATGGGTGTAGATGGTTATAAACTAACTACCTTGCCATATATAAGCAGGTCTTACAATGAATTTTACCTACAATTAAACCAACCTTTACATGTAGAGAAGTGTAGAAAGATAAGCTTCCAATGTGTTTGAGTGCTGTGTGTGGCTTGCAGGTAGTGAAATAATAGTCTTCACTTAATAGGCTGCAGCATTGCTTATTACATTCAGGTGTATGTGTTTGAGTAGTAATCAGCGTTAATTAGCAGACCCAGGCATCTGCTGTCATACGGAATCTCTAGGGATGGTCTGGAGCTATCTTTGGCGACCGCCTGTTTTTGGGCTAAAATGCACGGTGCATTCGCCGATCGAATTTTGTGTGCACACCCCCGTGTACACCCATGTTTACGCCCCGTTTCGCTCATTATTCCGGCCGCTTCCCTCAAAACGCCCCCATGCCGCCCACAATGTCCGTACTGTTGCGGACAGGTTTTTTCGCATGGATAGACCCCGTCCGTGAGCGGTGTGAGGTCGCCGCACATGCGCATTGCGATAGCTACGCATTCGCAGATCAAAAAAAATCCGATCCGTCTGTTTACAGTCCCACCGTAGCGAGCAGAATAAGGCCCTATGTCTTCACATAGGCCCTTATTCAGATCGGCACGGTACGGCCCGCGTGCGGCCGTACCGCCGATGTTTTTTGTCTGCACATGCGCAGAGGTCATTCTGCGCATGTGCAGCCCCCTTCGCCGCAGACGGATTTCGTCCGCCGCAAAGGGGGCGGATAGGGGCGTGAGGGGCTTCAGCCCCTCATTTCCCTATGTGTACGCCCCGCGTTTCATGGGCGTTCCCATGCAAACGCGGGGCGTATGCATGGTAATGAGGGCATGACGCCCTCATTACCATGACATGGGGGCGGAAAGCTGACGTCGCCGGATGTCAGCTTTCAGCCCCCATACAAGCTAACACACGGACGATTGTCCGTGTGGTCTTAGCTTGCGGGAGCTGCCGCGGCGTGCGGGCCTGCCTTCGATGGTCGTCGACCATCGAAGGCAGGGGGCAGCTCCCACCATGGTGGAGGCGTAGCCTCCACCATTTTTGAGCGGATCGCCAGCCGTCCGTGTATGGACGGCCGTGGCGATCCGTCTGGTGGGCGGCCCTAGGTTTGTGCGGTCGGAGCCCCGTGTGCGGCTCTGACCGCACCAACCAGAATAAGGGCCATAATGTCTTATACTTTTTTTACAGTTTTGAATTTTGTTGTTCTTATATTAATGTGTGTGATATTGTGCATGACACACTGCTTGTATATCATTTGATCTTTGTCTGAGTCAATAAAAAAAAAGAAAAACCATTTAGGCATCTTGAAACATTTAAAGAACCACATATACAAGGAAGAAGATATTATTAGCTATAAAATATGGCAAATCAAACAACAATAAGGAAGATAATGAGAAAATATTAGTTGAAAGACTCCATATGCCATAAAATCATTTGCGAATCAGGAAGAAAAGCAAGAAAAAACCCCAACCCTAGAAACAACAGTGGTGTACTGGTAAAGCAAATATTTCACCATAAACTCAATTAGATTGTAAGTACCTTGGAGCAGGGCCATTTTCCATCCTATTCTCATAGGCCTCTTCTATCGCACTTAAAAAACAGCTCTAACCATCTATAACTGCATCTGTTCTGCAAACTAGTGAAGCGCAGAGGCGCCGCTGATCTTCGGGTAAGACAGCCAGCACATACAGTATATACTATATTACATGTATAATAATATGTGCTAACCACTCCTTCCACCAAATACATGGGCAGCAGTCGCCACTGGAAATGAACTATATGAAAGAGGACTTCTAAGGACTACAATTAGATTTCTTCCACAATGGTCCTGAACACTCCGGTGAGAACACTGGTCCTGACCAACAATCTAACTAGATTTATCCAGCAATTGCAATACGCGGGGCCTCGTATCGCTATGGCTCCTACACACAGAGCGATCTTGGCGCGTTTTCTAAGGGATCTAGTAAGATCGCTTGGAAAATGGCCTGTATACAACAGGAGAACTTACAGAGCTGCCAGTAGTTCCAGAATTGTTTGAAAGTTTGGATACACCAGAAATTCTATATTTTTATTTTGAAATACATAATATTTGGCAGCTCTCAACATTTTACTAAAACTTGTCATGTCACTGGGTTGAAATAATTGCCCACCCCTGTATTAGACTATTTCAGATTTGGCGTAACACTTTTCGTTGGAGCTTTCTCCGAGGTACAAAATAGTATGAAGAGAAATTCAAGAGTTTCTCCAGCGTGATCTGATGACTGCATCCCTGTACATGCAGTGGCGTAACTCCTGGAGGCAATGGAGACTTTTGCCGCCGGGCGTAAGCCATCAGGGTGGGGGCACAGAGAGCACTAACCCAGGCCACCGCAGCAAGAAACCCCAGACACCCCCCCCCCCCCCTGCGCCCCGCGACTCCTGCAGCTGCCACTCAGATCAGATCTCTATATTGTGCCCGATCCGCGCCGCTGCCCTCCCTACCCTATGCAGTAGCGCACACTGACAGCTCACGTCAGGTGCCTGCTGCAGAGCTAGTCTGGACAGCTGAGCGTCGACTCAGCTGTCCAATCATATGTGATTCTGCAGCCTGCGGCACCCTGATTGGTTGGTGTGCAGGCTGCCCGGAGAAAGAAGGCAGGAAGGATCCCTCAAGCACGGATCCCGCTTATCACAGCAGCCAAATTGTATGTGTGTATAGATAGATAGATAGATAGATAGATTGATAGATTGCAGTGAAATGGGGTCCCTTGGCGATGGGCTGCAAGCTTAAATGCATTGATCAATTCATGAACTAAAACCCCATTATTTATTTATTGATTATTTGAATGTTAAGGTGAGTTAGTTTGTTGTAGTGAGTGCTGGGCCCCCTGTGTTTGTATTTACTAGAGTGTGTGGTCACAGGCCACCGCACCCCACCCTGGGATGTGGGTGCTGTTTGCACCCCATTCCTAGGAATGGCGAGTGTGTTGGTACTTCTGTATCTAGATAGATAGATAGATAGATTATAAAAAAAATGCTGTGTGTGGTTGGTTGGTGGGGATTGGTAGAGGTGCCCGGGGGCTATCTAAACCGCCTCCGGGCGCCTCGTAAGGACTTACGCCACTGTGTACATGATTGACATATATTGGGCAAGATGAAACAAAATCCTCAGAGAGAGACGGGCTAGGTAGCATTCTTTGTCATAAAGAATACAGAAATCTTTGTTTTTATAGATGCTTTAGTGAAGATGGTAAACACATCATTACAGTTAAATGTCATAACAGAGTTTGTTATACATACAAGAAGTTAAAAGTGCTCTTAATTATTAACACATCTTTTATTTATTTCCTTCTGTTCAAACTTTCTAACCTCTGTTATCCATATCCACAGTTCAGTTTTGGCAGTGACGCCCCAAATCCTGTGATTACCAGACATGTAAATGTGACAATGTCCTGAGTATTAAACAAACATCATTTAGATACAGTAATAGTAAGATGTTAGACTATAAATTTATATAGACCCTCTGCTAATTTTTAACTCACAAATTGCAAATCTTGATATAGCAGGACGTGCAGGATTGTGGTTCCTTATAGCATTATGCAAATGGTTTTATTCATAGAACAAAAACATCCTTCTTATCTTTATCTTCCAAATACACTGTCCTGGGCATAGGCGCCAAAACCGTGGGTGCTCCGGGGCCTGAGCACCCACGGAAGGTGAGGAGCACCCACGGCACAGCCCATGGCAGCGCTAGTACCCATACCGCTGCTAGTTCCCATCTGCCGCAGGGACCCTGCTGCTGACGGCATATCCGCTGCTGGGACCCTGCTGCGGCGCTGCTGCTGCTCCCTGACCCTGCTGCGGCGCTGCTGCTCCCTGACCCTGCTGCGGCGCTGCTGCTCCCTGACCCTGCTGCGGTGCTGCTGATGCACCCGGACCTCGACAGCGAGTGAGTCCAGGAGGGGGGGGGGGGGGTTGGCGGGGGTAGGGAGCACCCATGGAGATAAAAGGAAATCGGCGCCCCTGGTCCTGGGAGATTGGTCTCTGACCCACACAATGGGAGGAAACCAGTTAACAGGAGTGGAGTGTTGTTCCAAGCGCAAATCGATATTGTCTCCTTGTATCCCTAGACTGTATTTCCAGGGGACACATGTTTGACTGTAAAGGCTCATACACACTAGGCAACTTTAAGCTGATTGCCACTCAGTTTACTTGTTTGAGCTGCTTTCAGCTGGAAAGCCGCCCAGTGTGGCAGCGATGAGCAGTGAGTGCTGATGTATTACCAGCAGATGAGTGACGAGGTGGAAGTCCTCCTATGGAAAGTCATCCAACCATCTGCAGAGAGAGTTAATTTTGGGTGGGGTGTGTTGAAACTGAAATCTAAATTGCAGTGTAAAAATAATGCAGCCAATATTTACCCTGCACAGAAACAAAATAACGCACACAAATCTAACTCACTCTATACATGTTACATCTGCCCCACCTGCAGTGCACATGGTTTTACCCATTTTGAGAACAAATTTGGGTACTCTTTACTTAGTTGGGCGCCCGTTAACATGGAAATCATGTCGGTCGCGTCACGGCCGGCCATAAATGTACCCGCGATGCCCGCGACGCGATGCTCCCGATTTGCCATAGGAATCAATGTTAAAAGGCCCGATGGACACGATTTTACTGTTAAATGCCTCAATGGACCCGATTTGGCCATAGGAATCAATGTTAAATGGGCCACAGAGCCCAAATAAGCACAATTAACCCTTAAATGTCCCCCCAAATTTTTAACGCCACCCCACGATCCACGCCAACCCGAAGCGTGGCGAGCGCAGCGAGCCCGCGAGGGGCGGCGGTACGCGTCCTACGACCTTTTCATGCCCTACTATCCACTAGGGCGTGGAGTGAGAATAGAATAGTGTGGCGAGCGCAGCGAGCCACCGAACCCGAAGCGTGGCGAGCGCAGCGAGCCCCGCGAGGGGACGCGGATACCTTCACAGTTATACGCGTCCCCTCGTGGGCTTCACAGGTGTCCGTGGCAACGCGGACACCTGTGAAGCCCGCGAGGGGACGCGTCTACCTGTGAAGGTATCCGCGTCCCCTCGCGGGGCTCGCTGCGCTCGCCACGCTTCGGGCTCGGTGGCTCGCTGCGCTCGCCACACTATTCTATTCTCACTCCACGCCCTAGTGGATAGTAGGGCATGAAAAGGTTGGAGAACGCGTACCGCCGCCCCTCGCGGGCTCGCTGCGCTCGCCACGCTTCGGGTTGGCGTGGATCGTGGGGTGGCGTTAAAAATTGGGGGGGACATTTAAGGGTTAATTGTGCCTATTTGGGCACTGTGGCCCATTTAACATTGATTCCTATGGCCAAATCGGGTCCATTGAGGTATTTAACAGTAAAATCGCGGTCAATCAGCCTTTTTAACATTGTTCCCTATGGGAAAATCGCGGGCATCGCGGGCATCCCGATTTACCCGCGATGACCGCGATGACCGCGATTTTTACCCCCGACGACCGCGATTTCAATCGCTGGCGCCCATCTAGGTAAAGAGTACCCAAATTTGTACTGCGATCACATCTGAATAAGGGCCACTGTGCGTTTTTCAGCCCAGCATCTTTCCCGATCATTGGTCAGCAAACACGCTTGGCAAGATCGCCCTGCGTGTATGGACCTTAAGTGAATTGTCTTAAGGATTTGATGGCTGTCCTGAAAACATTTGACATGGTTTGAATACACGCTATTACTTGATGAAAACTGCCTCCGGGGGAGTGGACAGGACAGCCTAATATTACAATTACAGTTAAGTTGCAAGTATAGTCAGAAAACTGAGGGAGAGACAAGTACATTTACAGAGGAGAAAGTCCTCACAGAACTCTCAAAACTGAAAGTGGATAAATCAATGGAGCCAGGTGGGATACATCCAAGGATACTAAAAGAGCTTAAAGGGGAGCTGGTAAAACCAATAACATAATTATTCAACCAGTCACTAGCTACTGGAGTAATCCCAGTCTGAGGACTGGAAAACAGCGAATGTATTCCCACTGCACAAAAGTGGAAGCAAGGAAGAGGTAAGAAACTATCGACCAGTGAGCCTTACATCAGTAGTAGGGAAATTGATGGAAACACTCTTAAAACAAAGAGTTGTAGAATATCTCAAAACCAGCAATTTACAGGATCCAAAACAACATCATGGGGGAAGATCATGTAAAACAAATCTTATTGACTTTTTTGACTGGGTGACTAAAGTAATAGTTCAAGGTGCGGCTGTAGATGTAGCTTATCTAGACTTTAGTTAAGCTTTTGACACTGTCCCACATCGCAGACTGGTAAATAAACTTGAAAGTTTGGGATTGGATTCTAAGATAGTTGAATGGATAAGAGCGTGGTTGCAGGACAGAAAACAGAGAGTTGTAGTAAACGGAGTACAGTCAAAGGAGGAAAAGGTTACAAGTGGAGTACCCCAGGGATCTGTACTTGGACCAGTGCTTTTTAATATCTTTATTGATGATATTGCAAATGGAATTGAGGGTAAAATGTGCCTTTTTGCAGATGACGCAAAGGTATGCAACAGGGTAGACACACCAGGAGGGGTAAAACAAATGATTGAGGATCTAGGTAGATTAGAGGAATGGTCAAGAGCATGGCAAATACAGTTTAATGCCAAAAAATGCAAAATCATGCACTTGGGTCTCAGAAATCCAAAGACTAAATATAGTATAAATGGCACTATAATGGAAACTACTGAGGAAGAGAGGGATCTAGGTGTCACTATTTCAGGGGACTTAAAAGCAGGTAGGCAATGTAACAAAGCAATGAAGAAGGCAAGTCAGATGCTTGGTTGCATAGGTAGAGGTATCAGCAGTAGAAAGAAAGAAGTAATAATGCCACTGTATAGGTCATTGGTACGACCTCACCTAGAGTATTGTGTTCAGTTCTGGAGGCCATATCTCCAGAAGGATATAAATACATTAGAGACAAAGAAGGGCAACTAAAATGGTGCATGGCCTACATCACAAAACGTACCAGGAAAGACTTAATATGTATACTTTAGAGCAGAGAAGGGAAAGGGGGGACATGATAGAAACTTTCAAATATATCAAGGGTTTTAACAAGGTACAGGTGGGAGACATTCTTCACAGGAAGAGGAGCAACAGAACACGAGGACATGCACTGAAACTAGAGGGAGGAAGATTCAGGGGAAATGTGAGGAAGAATTACTTCACAGAAAGAGTAGTAGATAAGTGGAATAGCCTCCCATCAGAGGTGGTAGATGCAAATACAGTAGTACAATTTAAACATGCTTGGGATAGGCATATTGATATCCTACAAAAAAATAAGGATCAAATATGGTTTGAGGTAACATGTTTAAAAAAGGGGGATACTAGATGGTCCAAGTGGTTCTTATCTGCCGTCAAATTCTATGTTTCTATGTTTCTATGTTTACAAGAATATTGTAATAAAAATAATGATTAATTTACAAATTATTCATTGAGGGTGATGGTTTATGTACCAACGATTTTTTTTTATTATTGTGCCCAGGTAATATAATTCCCCCTTTCCACTAACATAAAATCCCATGTTTTTGCACATGAATGATGTCAAGTTAAAAATCACATGTAAAGTGACCCGGAATTGTTACCCTGGTCACCAGCAGGGTTTTTAGTGGGTCTTTCCCGGGTAACGAGTAGTGGAAACAGCTCTTACCTGGGATTTTCAACCCGGACAGGAGCGGCTGGCCTAAAACGCAGACGCCTCCATCTGTCTGCCAATCCGCTGCCAAGCCGCCGGTCCCAGGACGCAACTTGGCTGCCGGTCCATGGGTGCTGCCCACCTGCCGGTTCCTGTATGCTGCCCGGCTTTCCTGGGTTTTCCCTTTCAGCAGAAACAATGTCCACCTGGAAAAAACAGCGAATATAGCGAATACAGTGCAGTGGAAACGGGGACAAGGGAGTGGAGACCTGCCAAAATCCCGGGTTAAGAATCCTGCAAATGAGCCAGGATTTTGGTAAGAAGAGGGTATTAGTCCTGTCCACTCCCCACCTAACACAAAAAATGAATCAGTGCATAAAGTCCACCTATAATATGTAAATTGGAGATGATCTCACCACTGGAGGAACACTGGGTTCCTGTAATCCAATGTCCTCACGAGAGCACGGCGGTGTTTGATGGCACGGTAGGTGCAGGAGAGCAACCAGTCAGTCTTTATTTCCTATTGACTCCACCTTTGGATGTCTAAATCTGCCGATGCCAACCACATCATAGAGAGGACAATTGGGCCACAGCATCCAGTCCACAGATCCTCAAGTGGTTTTTCACCTACGATGCCATCAAAAACCACCGTGCTGAGGACATTGGATTACAGGAACCCAGTATTCCTCCAGTGGTGAGATCATCTCCAATTTACATATTATAGGTGGAACTTTATGCAAAAAGGAACTATTACAATCATCCCTTCAAAGAACTGTCCTCATCTAAATGGTTGCACTCCGTATATTTCAAAACAGCCATACTTACGTGTTTTTAGTAGTGATTGATTTATATTGCTCTTTTGTTAATAAATATTTTAATTTGTATTTAAAAGCATTTCAGACAATCCCACTAATTTATTTGCAAGCGCTGCTATTTGTGTTTCCACACATTGTTGTATTTTAAAGTATCTTGCCTAGGACCCCATAAGATCTACATCCAGCCCTGACTATGAGGGTGGGGATACTTCCACTCTGTAGTGCATGGGAGTAAGTACAGGAGTCGGGGAGTGGTAGCAACCCTGATATCGGTCTTTTTATGCACTGGATACTGTATGGAATATAGTATTAATATTTAACAGTACAGATGGTCTATAGCACAGGTCTTCAAACTGTGGCCCTAAAGATGTGGAAGTACATGTCCCAGCATGCCCTGACAGTTTTGGCATGCTATTATAGGAAAAAATGTGGCAATGCATGTTGGAACATGTAGTTTCACAACATCTGGAGGGCCACAGTTTGAAGACCCATGGTCTATAGCCTTGATGGCTAACCTTGACACTCCAGCTGTTGTTGAAATACATATACCAGCATGCTCTGCTTCAGTTTTGCTATTTGGCCATGCTAAATCTGATGCAGAGCATGCTGGGATGTGTAGTTCAACAACAGCTGGTTAGCCATCAAGGGTCTATAGCAGTGATTTTCAACCTTTTTACCTTGCGGCACACTAAATAAGATTTTAAAATTGCCAAGGCGCACCCTGAGATCCACACATTGGCCCTCACAGGAAAAAAAAACAAAAAACTATTGGCCCCCATATAAAAAACAATCACACAGGTAACAAAAATAAAATACATTGGCCCTTTACATGAAAAGAAGAGACCAGTAAATAACAGTTGAACTGATGGTGGCTGCAAACTGGTTTGGGCATCTCTAGATCTGGGGGCACGCCTGGGAACAGCTCAAGCACTGGTTGAAAAACACTGGTCTATAGTATAGGCTGTTTCAAACATTTAAATAAGGTAATTGGTCAGGAAAAGGTTAAACATAACATAATAATTAAATACACAAACATAATAGAACCAGTGCTGCATTTTCTAAGCTCACAATCTCCCACTTCATGGTAAGGCTCCTGTCTCTTCCTCCTGGCAGCTGCTCTCTGGTCCATTGCGTTGTTTGAGGGCTCAGATCCACACATACAGTAAATGTGGTAGAAGAAGCTGGTACACTGGGCATGTGCAGCAGCTCTGCTCTGTCCATTACACTACACAATGTGGTGGCAGCTCAACTGATCAAATGATATACTGGTGCTATTGTGGTCATCATTTAAGGCACTTGCCAAGAGGAGGGGGGGTTTCCGGGCAACCAGACTCCCCCCCCCCCCCCCCGCCCCATCCGTGTTTGCCTATGAGTCTTCATGCTAGAATAATAGCTGAGAGGAAATGAGCTAGCGCTCAGTTTGGATGATGCAGGCTGGGTCTGTACAGTGCACACAGCCATGCAGAGGAATAGGAACGAGTGCCACAGTTAAAGTCTCATTACATAGATTATCAGCTCTTATGTCAAGAACTGTACTACCTAACGTAACGGCTGTGATCTGTGTGAATGTGGAACCTGCAAATAAAGTCCCCTCTAATTTTTTTTTTTTTTTTATTAAACCTGGCGCCCATTTTTCTCAACACTGGTACAAGTAACTGTACTGGTGCTGCGTACACTTGGCTGCTGGTAAACCTACAGGTATGTATGTAGGAAGAAAAAATATACAAAAAGTGGCGCTTGTTTGATGAAAAGATTTATAAATTGAATAACATCCTTAAATTACAAATATAAAATGAAAATGTATAAACCACTGACAATAAAAAATGGGTATCAAAATTGATACTGCATATATATTCATAAAAATGAACCACTTATAGGTTGGTCTGGACCGGATTAAGGGCGGGATGTACTAAAGGGAAAATGCGGTAAAACGGGGGGTTTACCGCATTTTCCTATGTACCATTACCCGTCCGCCCCGTCTCCGCCGGGCAGGGTATCGCCACCTCTGGGCGGCGATACCCTATAGAAGCTAGGCTAGTGTGCCCATAGGCTTCTATAGTAATGTGGTGTGCGGAGACCCCCACACACCACATTACAGGTATCGCGGGGGTCACCGTCACCGCACCCCGATGCTAGCCGCATATGTTAGTACATATGCGCTAGCATTGCGGTGGCTGGGCGGCGAGGGGCGGCGATGTATATTAATTCATCCCGCCATAATAACTTTGTGCAGGAAAATGTATATATATAGAGAGTGACTGTCCCGCCTCAGTTTCAAATCGGTAGATATACCATTGATGTAAATTGGAGCAGGTTGGCTTAGTTACAGTGCCCAGATAAGGGCTAATAATTACCCAGCGCCGCTAGAGGATTGCAATCCCTCGGGACAGCATTGCAGCAGATGTCCTCAGATTGATACGGCCAGATGGGAATAACAGGTGGTATGTGTAATCCAAGCTGGAAGCGATAGAAGCCAGCACATGAAGCTGAATGCTCACAATTGGTAGGCAGAAGGAATAGACAAAGGTTCCAGATTGTGAAGTTGACATACTTCGGGTACAGCCAATTCCTGGTAGGAGTTTTTAGGCACAAATGTCCGGTCCAGAGTAGACTCCTGACGCGTTTCGCTGTTTGGGAAATACAGCTTTTTCAGAGGTATGTATGTAGGAACTGATCCAGGAGGGTTCCGGAGTCACTGCCATGTGAAAAATCTCCCTCCAGGCAAACAGGGTTATACGCTAATGGCCTAATGGTATGGGAAAGGGAAGACCCGAGGCGCTGACATCCCTAACAGCAGTGCGGCAATTCCGGGAATGCTCGGGGGCGCAGATACAGGTGCATGTTGGGACACAACCACCTGCATATACAGTTTACCTAAGAGAGTACTACCCTATGAATGGACCACATACCTGTGCGTACAATCAAACCAAACGGTAATATTAATGGTGGCACTGCATACGATGGATATAGGGCCTAATTCAGGTTCCCCTGTAGATTGCCGCAATCTGCGCAGGCATCTGGGGTTTGCGTATGCAGCGTTTTATGGGTGCGCCCATAGAAACTCTAGGCGTACCCCTGTCCATGCCTGCTTGGGTTAGGTGGCTGACATCACATGACATCAGCGCCTGCCCCCAGTTCGCCCAAGAGCGGGCATCTGAAAAGTAAGGCTAGAGAAATTATTCAATGGTTCGCGACCATCGAATGATTTCTCCTCTTTGCGGCCCCATGAGAGTGCATGTCCACTAACATAATAGTGTGGGGTTCGGGGGAAGTGGGGCGTGCATTTGGTGGGGATGAGGTTATCTGCTTGCTAGGCAGTGAATATCGGCTGCATAGGGAACAGGTCTGAACCAGGCTCATTCATATAGGTGCTTTCCTCCGTGTAATCCAATACTTTATACTGTGCTGCGCGTCATATGGGATGACCATGTTACTGTATGTAGGAAATGCATTGGTCTGTTTGTTTGTCTGTTAGGCATTCGAACACCCCTGCACCGATTGGGATGAAACCAATGTGCGGTGGTCCAGTTGGATCCTGCCCAGGTTTAGGGGGGGGGGGGGGGGGTTATGCCTGTTGGTGTACGCTAGGCAGAACTGTGAAACATGGAGCCTGTTCTGTGTCTTCCACTGGATGGATTTAGATGAAAACCATAATGAATAAAGCCATAATAAATTGGGCAAATACACGGTAACTTTACAGCTTTTCATCAGTTAAACATTTACCTCCCTGAAAGCCTGTATCTTCCATAGTATTGTATGTATGAAATATATGGTCAGCTGTGCTAGTCAGTGTTTTTGAAAATGACCATCTGACCAACAGCACTAAGCAGGTATTGTGCTCTTTATTTCAAATATAACAGGTACCTCTCTCCATTGTATTCTCTCTACATCAATCACATCCTTCACTCTCCCTATAACAGAAACATAGCTCACACAATCATAAAGGGCCCTGCAGCACTGTTATAGGGTGATCTCCACTTCATGCACACCTCCAGGCAGGGCCGGTGCAAGGCACCGGAGCGCCCCAGGCGAGTCGGGGTGGGGGCGCCCCGGTGCCGGTGGGGGGGGGAAGGTTGGTACCTGTGTAAAAAAACTTGCGTCCCCGGCGTCCCTGCTGAGTGCTGGTGCGTGCAGGGGTGTCCGTGCCGCTGGGGAAGCCTGCGGCGCTGTTATTGTGTATAAGCTGGCCGCGGCCGGCGGGGTCCCTACAGTGAATAGAAAATAACTAGCGCTAGTTATTATATTGTTATTATATTGTTATTCTATTCACTGTAGGGACCCCGCCGGCCGCGACAAGCTTATACACAATAACAGCGCCGCAGGTTCCCCCAGCGGCACGGACACCCCTGCACGCACCAGCACTCAGCAGGGACGCCGGGGACGCAAGTTTTTTTACACAGGTACCACAGTGCTGGGGGTGAGGGGCGATCTGCCGCCCTCCAGGTGCCGGCGCCCTAGGCAAATGCCTAGAGCTGCCTAGTGGTGGCGGCGGCCCTGCCTCCAGGCCCGGAAACAATAAAGGAGGTTGGGATGGAATATTACTCTCCCAATCCATCACATATGCAGATCTACCATCAAATGAAGGATGTGCCGGTCACTATGGCAACATGTGCACTTGATAAATAACAGATAGTAGCGCACTATAACTCAGTGCTTACCTTATTATAACCAAAAGGGAAATTCTAAACAACGCTTCAGCACAATCCCCGCATAATTATTAGAGATGTGCGGCGGCCACTTTTTCGGGTTTTGGTTTTGGATCTGGATCTCCCTTCGTGTTTTGGATCTGGATTGGTTTTGGCAAAACCACCCTTGTGGGTTTTGGTTTTGGATCTGGATTTTTATGAAAAAATGCTAAAAATTGCTAAAATAACAGAATTTGGGCCTGTTTTTGCCCCTAAAGTATTATTGACCTCAATAACATTAGTTTCCACTCATTTCTAGTCAATTTTGATCACTTCACAGCTTACAAAATTGTTTGCATTTACTGTAGTTGGGCCAAAAGGGTATACCGAGGTAGCTGGATGACTAAGCTAAGCGACAGCAGTGGGCATCACATACATGTGGACCTTACACTTCCAACCTGGCAGAGCGGCACTGCAGGGGCAGACAGGGTGGCAGTTTAATAAACTATCCCAAAAAAAGAGAAATGCTCCAAACAGCAAATACAAAGAGGTATCGGCCTTGTCATGACTGGTGGTAGCAGCTTCAGCACTCCCACTATTTCCTCCTCCATCATCCTCCAAAAATGTGTTTTTATTTTATTTATTACTTTTATTTATTTTTCTTACTTTACACTGGACACAGCCTGTCACACTGGACACAGCCCCTTGGACACTGGACACTGCCCCTGGACACAGCCCCTGGACACTGCCCCTGGACACTGGACACAGCCTGTCACCCTGGACACAGCCCCTGGACAATGGACACAGCCTCTGGACACAGCCCCTGGACAATGGACACAGCCGTCACACTGGACACAGCCTCTGGACACAGCTCCTGTACACTGGACAATGGATATATGTCACGCTGGACACTGGATATATGCCGTCACACAATGGTTAGATGTCACACTGGCCACTGGATATATGTCGTCACACTGGACACAGGATATATGTCGTCACATTGGACACAGGATATATGTCGTCACACTGGACACAGGATATATGTCGTCACACTGGACACTGGATATATGTCGTCACATTGGACACAGGATATATGTCGTCACACTGGACACAGGATATATGTCGTCACACTGGACACAGGATATATGTCGTCACACTGGACACTGGATATATGTCGTCACACTGGACACTGGATATATGTCGTCACACTGGACACTGGATATATGTCGTCACACTGGACAATGGATATATGTCACGCTGGACACATATATGTTGTGACTTGTGACACTGGACACAGGATATATTGTCGTCACACTGGCCACTGGATATATGTCGTCACACTGGACACAGGATATGTCGTCAGTCGTCACACAGGACAGGACACAGGATATATGTCGTGAGTGACTCGTGACACTGGACAATGGATAAGATATAGGCCGTCACACTGGACACAGCCCCTTGTATTACTGCAGCCCCTGTACACAGTGTACTACTCAGCAGCACTGCAGCCCCTGCGTGTGAGCACTGCAGCACTGAGTTAGTTAGTTAAATCACAAAAAAACACAGGGTTCAGGGCTAAATAAATCACAACAGGGCACGGGCCACAGGACAGCCCCTGGACAGTGGACACTGCAGCCCCTGCGTGTGAGCACTGCAGCACCTAGTTAGTTAAATCACACTACAGGGCTCAGGCCTATAAACAGTCACTGACTCTCAAGTCTACAACACAGGGCAGTGAGGGCAGGTCACGGAGCACAGCACGGAGCACATGGCACGGAGCACAGGGCAGTGAGGGCAGGTCACGGAGCACAGCACGGAGCACATGGCACGGAGCACAGCACAGGGCAGTGAGGGCACAGGTCAGGTCACGGAGCACATGGCACAGAGCACAGCACGGAGCACACGGAGCTTCCCAACCACCCTCTTCCCTCTCCAAGATTGGAATGAAGATGGCGGGCGCTTGCGTCTTTTATAAGATCCCGCTCCCGCGAGAATCCAACAGGGCGATGATGACGTTCGGCCTCGTTATTGGTCCGGAATTCAGGCGGGAACTCTGGCCCGGATCCTTGATATTCGGATCTGTCGGATCTCGGGGATCCGGACCCGCTCATCTCTAATAATTATAGGTATATTTTGTCCATGATAGAGACTACAATGCTTACACAATTATTGAAATATAAGAAAAAAATATAAAAAATAAAAAATTCAAAATAGAAATAAATATACAGATAAAAATAAAAACAGGAAGGATATAAGGAGTCACACAGGATGTGTGGAGACAGTTATATATATATATATATATATATATATATATATATATATATATATATATATATATAGACAATGTCCGGCGGCACTCAGGAACTTGAAAGAAGGACACAGCCTCAGGCGCTCTTAAGCCAACGTTTCAATAAGTTTATCTTATTTTCATCAGGGCATACGATGAAAATAAGATAAACTTATTGAAACGTTGGCTTAAGAGCGCCTGAGGCTGTGTCCTTCTTTCAAGTTCCTGCAGTAGCGCACGCAGGGGGGGTTTCTGAGTACCCAGAAAACCCCCAGGAGTCTAAGGAAACTCAGCTGAAAGCTGAGGGTCCCCTCTTTCCATGGATATAAGAATTGTAAAAATCGGCCCTTGGGAACCGGAGATATCTGACTTCAAAGCAGTGGTCCCCAGCCAAGCCTGTTAATTGTTATTCCCAGTCAGATATTTAAGGTTCTGTCTGACTTAGAGTTTTTCTGAGGGTATATTCCAAAAGCTGAGACTCTCCCCCTTTGATGATGGACACTAGTAGCTTGTCTCTACTGTTCCCAGAACCAGAGATATCAGCCTTCCAGCAGCTGGTTACTGCTCCAGCTCCACACACCTGGTATGTAGTTTTATATACTCGTTGGTGGATTGCTCTGCCTACTGAACTCTGATCCCCTAGTACCCAGTACCATTTGGTAGGTGGGACTCTCTAGTTTTTAATTCCACTAAGAAATCTATTTCTGGGAACTGGAGATATCTGCAGTCAAGCAAGCTGTCCTCCCACCAGAAAATTATGAATAATGAGCCCACTCCACTATACACCCCTCCTCTGCGTATTAAACATCCTCTACCACCCTGGAAGTTATGTATCAGGGCCCCTTCATTCAGCTCAATGCCCCCTTCTCCCACCATCTGTGCAGTAAAGGGGTAATTAGTGGAAATTACTGATCCAGGCCCTACATGCAGAGCGGTTGATATAATACCCCCTACCACCCGCAGGACATCAAATCTTCCCCCACCCCTACCGCTGGAGGATTGTATGTATGTATGTGTATATATATATATATATATATATATATAATTATTATTTATATACATTTGGTCTATCTATAATACTTTAACTGACTCGGCATATACTGGGTCACCTAAGTGTCCATCTCCGTGCTTTGCTCCGCCCCTCTGGAAACCCCCTTCTGAAAATCCTGCGTTTGCCACTGTCCTGAGTGCCGCCGGACATTGTCTATTTGTGGGGACCGAGTGCTCCTAGTTGCGGAGGGCAACAGGACCAGGATTGTGTTTATAGCGAGTGCCATTATCCATTTGGACTATATATATATATATGGGTGCACATCCGCACATAGGCATCCACCTACGTGTATAGATGCATATCCATATATCATCATGATCATTTCCAACTTTCCATACATATCAATAATAAAAAATGAAAATATTAAATACTAATATTAGTATTTATATGATCATTTTTTATTATTGATATGTATGGAATGTTGGGAATTAGAACATCATGATAATATATGGATATGAATACAGATGGAGGGTCTTTAATCTTTGCAGGGCTAGCGGCCGGATTGAACCGCCGCCAGCCCCCACCGGCCGCTGGAAGGGGATGCGCGCGCACGAGACACACGCGCATCCCCTTCAACCGGAGCTCCCCCGGGGTCCCCACCGCTTCATCGCCGGTTCCCAACACCGTCCCCCACCTCCCCGCTCCCCCTCTAACCCTGCATGGTAACTGGGACGCACGTGTGTGTGGGACACTTGCGCATCCCAGTCCGATGGAGCACCGGCTCACCAGCAGGGGTATTCTGGGGCCTACCTTCTCTGTGAATCAGGACTAACCGTCACCAGGAATGGCTAAATCAAGGTACAGTACAAGGCATCCAGTCAGGTCCATGGACACCCACCATACCAGTTTTCATATGGAAAGCATATTTGGGGACCACTAACCCCCACCATCATAGAAACAAGCGGGACTCTCAATACTTATACCATTCCATTGTCCTTCCAAATATTCTTTAATATTGAGTGCATTCTTTTTATTACTTATCAAATCTGTTTATATTATGCTCATATGCTATTTGTCAAGAATTAGCTAATTGTATGTTAGATGGAATAACTCTTTTACATGTGATACCCAATTGATCAATTTATCATTCTTAATAATGATTCTCCATCTTACAGGCAGCCAATAAAGGGAGTAGAGATTGGGTGTTATGTTGCTGGAGCAGGCCTGGTTGGTTAATAGGCTTTTAGCTGCATTTTGTACCATCTGTAAGCGGTGCAATACATTTGCTAGGAGACAAAGGTAGAGGGCTTTTCAGTAGTCTAGGCGTGTTGATACAAATGCATGCTCAGCAACGCTTGGGAGGGATGGAAGTAATGCTGAGTGCGTAAGTATATTAGTGGGACAGATTCCGCCACTGCCTGAAGGATTGCTGTTTCCTCCAAGCACCACAACCACCTCCTCTTTCAGTCACCGCCGGCCGCAGGGACGTGTGGTGAGGTAAATGGCTCAAGAGTCCCTGGCAAGTACCAGAGCCAGATATGCACACATTATATGAGCCATGGGGTACATGCCAGCATTATACACATGTGCAGCAGTATACACTGCTGGAGATTCGCTGAGTTTTGATAAGAGATGTGCACAAAAGGTAGCCAGGTGAGGCACTGCCTCACCTGCCATAGACTTTTTACTCCAGAGTTTTGACTATAAAAATTATTAGAATAATAAAAATAGATATTTTTTAAATAAATTATTTGTATTTTTGACATACTTTATCAATTCAAAACACCGGGATATATGCTAGTATGACAGGAAAGGCTGTTCCTCACCTGCCTCACCCCACCGCACGCCAGTGCCGCCGGGATGCCCAGGTACCCTTCTCTGTCGCAGGAGCCCCCGGACCCTTCAGCGTTCGCTTGGAAGGCCACCACACAGCAGAGATGTGCAGGGCCTTCAGAGGGATTGCAATCAATTTACCAGCAGGGCTGTTATGTATCGCGGCCCGCGGGACCGTGCATACATATCGCTGTGTGGGCTCTACACACAGCGATAGTCAGCCACTTTCTGAGTGATTTCCTAAAATTATGTAAAATCGCTCAGAAAGTGGCTGAAAATTGCTCTGTGTGTAGGGCCCTTTAGACTTTTGGCAGATCTTCTGGGGGAATTAAGTGATTGATTCTGGCTATGTTCCTTAGATAAAAGAATGAGGATTTGATTGTGGCTGATATCTGTTGTTTAAGGGTCAAGCCATTATCCAGAACAATGCCAAGATTCTGCACATCTCTTATATATGTGGCTACATCTGTCACTTAAAGTGTGTCTGGAGATATAACGCTGGGTGGAGCCTCTGACTCACATGACTGACTCACATGACAGAGAACCAGCCCAGTGAGCCCACAGACAGTGCCAGAGACCCTCTGCCTCTCCATGTTACACAGCAAAGACACAGCTACTCACCAGACACACCAGGTGAGCGCCCCACACCGCCAACCTCCCAACATGACCCTCTCCAGGAGGGACAGAATGCTCTGTTTCTGGACTTCCATCTTGATTTATGATTGTCATCACCTCATCAAGAAAGGTGTTTAAGCACAGGTGATGGTAATGAAAAAGGTTGACAAGATTTATTTTTCACTTTTTCAATGTTTGCATATTCATTCTCATGTGTCGACATGGACACCGATGAAGTGCCACACTTATGTCAACATTTACATGTGTTGAACTTTGTGTTGATTTTTTCTTGTAGCAATTTTTTTCCAGTGACAACTATGAACTATGTGCACGTCAACCTACACATCATCAACCAATTCTTTGTATAATATATAACACCTGTTCTGTTTTACTGTAGGTGTTTTAAGACAGACCTTTTACTGCTACTATTACTGTTTATGTAAATGCATTCTGAATGACAGCAACATCCTACCATCCTTCTACAAGAATATATAACCAAGTAGGTGATTCATCGCGCCCCGTGCCCCCCCCCTCCCGCAATTCACAGAGCCCCGGCGCACCCCCCTCCCGCGATTTGCAACCCCCCCTCGCGCACTTGCGGACCCCCGCCCTCTCCCGCGATTTGCCGACACCTGCGCCCCCTCCCTCCCTTGATTCACGGCACCCCCCGTGCCCCTCCCGCAATTCACGGCACCCCTAAGCCCCTCTTTAGTCCCCCGTATACTCACACACCCCTATCACTACCCAGCCTCCTGTTTTCCTGTGTCGTGACCTCCGCCAGTGGGGAGCCGCTGACTCAGAAACACCCTACTATACTATTGCACACACACACACACACCTAAACAACATGCACACACAGCCCCCCCCACACCCACAAATGTCACTGTACCATCCACACTATCAATGTACATCTTACTCTGTAACCGCTTTTTAATTAAACAAAACAATACACACCCCTTCCACATCATATGCTCTCTATTTAACACATTTCACCTATAACTCAAGTTGCAATACAGGCATCTTTCATACAATTCTAACCATCTTTCTCATATACAAATGTTCACAAATTAAGGGGGCGCAGCCCCTTACGACGGTGTGAAGAGCGCCCGTAGGGCGCGATGAATCACCTAGTGTTCAGTATATTTTAGTATTAAACCTCCAAATGTAAGTTCTGTTGGTAGGCCATGCTGCATTCTTGTCCTGTGGCTTAATATAAGGACCTCTGTTTTATCAGGGTTCAACCATCCGCAGCCAACTAGTACTCATCCACTCCTGCAGCTACTGGTTTCTCAATACCTGGAGCAAAAGACAGGTACAGTTGTGTGTTGTCTGCATAGCAGTGGTAGACCAGGCAGGCCATGCTGTCTGATTAGGTCACCCAGTGGTAGCATGTATATTGCAAACAGCATGGGAGATAGTATAGAACCCTGAGGGACACCACATGGCAGTGGCATTGGGGATGATGAGTGTGCTCCAGATGACACTCTCTGTGACCTGCCAGTGAGAAAAGATTAGAACCAGCTAAGGCCTGGGCCATCCAGTCCACAGAAATTATTTGGGCACTCAATTAGAATCCCATAGTCCATGGTGCCGAATGCTGCTGTGAGATCCAGAAGGGTTAAGATTGAAAAGTCACCTCTGTCTTCCTATCCTCTAACATCTTCACCATCATCATGGGTGACTTCAACATTGCTATTGATAGTTCAAAATTTGCTGCTCATGCATCCAAAAAACTCTCCTTAACCTTCTCTCTCAGCCTCTCCCAATGGACCGATTCCGCTACTCATTGGTAGAGCCGCTGCCTTGATCTTGTATTCAGAAAATTGCTCCAGTTCTGAATTCACTAAAGCTGTGTAGACACGGCAGCGATATGGGCTATAATCGCTGGAAATATGGTCGCTGGAGAACATATTGCCAGTGATGGGATGTGTGCCCTGGCGATAAATCGCCGGGTGTGCGCTCCCGTTTTCAGCCCCATTCTAATCGCTGGTCAACCAGCTGATTACCTCTGCGGCTCCCCCAGCAGAGGTTCCCTTTCATCAGCGACCATCTCTGGTCGCTGATGAAAAGGAGACACTGAGCAATATAATGCTCAGCAATGTATTGCTAGCAATATATTGCTGAGCAATTTATCTCCCCCCCCCCGTGTGTACGCACCCTTAAGGTGAGTACACACGGGGGGAGATATATTGCTCAGCAATATATTGCTCAGTGTCTCCTTTTCATCAGCGACCAGAGATGGTCGCTGATGAAAGGGAACCTCTGCCGGGGGAGCCGCAAAGGTAATCAGCTGGTCGCTCCTGCGACCAGCGATTAGAATGGGGCTGAAAATGGGAGCGCGCACCCGGCGATTTATCGCCAGGGCACACTCCCATCACTGGCAATATGGTCGCCAGAGACCATATTCCCAGCGATTTCAGCCCCTATCGCCCCACACAGCTTTACACTCCTTTCCCTCTCTCAGATCACAACCTTATCCCCTGCATGCTCTCCTCCATTACCTAAACTCAATGCCACTGAAGTCCCCCAATCCACCTCAAACCCAAAAAAATATTAATGCTATTCACTTTCAAGACCTTTTCTCCTCTTTGCAACAATGGGCGGTATTCAATGAGAATACCTGCGAGGTGCAGCGAATCCGTTTTAGGATTCGCTGCACATTCGCCGCACATTCGCCACGTTCCGGAGCCGGCGGGCTCCGGTATTCAACGTGTCAGGGGCTCGCTGCCCCTGACTGGCGAATATGAGCTCCTGCGGCGATTGCCGCAGGGAGCCTGAGGACGGTGCCAGGCAGAGAGATGGAAGTCTCTCTGCCTAGCCCAGAACGTTTGTGGGGGTTAGGTGGGCTCCCCGGGTGCCAGGCAGCACAGGCTGCCCCCCGGGGGTGCCAGCAGGGGAGGGTATATTCACTACACACGATCGTAACGATCGTGTGCAGTGAATATATGAATATGTAATGAGCGGCTCGGCTCCGGCGCCCCCTGCTGGCTGCTGTGTTAAAAAAAAAAATATATATATTTTTTTAAAAATTAAATATATATATTCATGTGCTTACAGCACATGAATAAAAATAGCATGCCCCTCCTCAGAAGAAAATTCCTGATTTTTTGACACCAAATGTAAAAAAAAAAACACTTTATTTTAAAAGTTCACATTCCACTTCACCATAAAAAGATAGCGATTGCTACTCGGTGAATCATGGTGAAAAAAACCTTCAAATGTATTCGCCATCTGCTCATTGAATAGGGTGATTCACCGTTTTAGTCAGAAATTCGCCAAACAGCACAAATTCGCCATAAAAACATGGCGAATCAGGCTCATTGAATACCGCCCAATGTCTTTCACCTTTTTCTGATTTCACTACACCTGAGAGGGCTTTATCTCACCTGATCCAGACCCTTAAAATAGCCCCAGATGAAGTGAATGTAGCTACCGACCAAACCCCACCTGGGCTCAGATGCCAACCGTGGCAGTCTAAATTAACAAGACACCTACAATAGCTCTCAGGGAAAGTTGAATGTAAATGGTGTAAATCTCGTAGTGCAATGGACTTCCTGACATAGTGCAAAAAGGGGGGATTGTTACTATGCACAGGCTAAAACAATTTCATTCAGCCAGAATTTTTGGAAAAATTAGGGTATATCCTATTAGTTTATGGAGACCCTAACCATGTTATATAGGATTATTTTATAAACTAAATAACATGTCTGGCGGTGCTCCCATAGAGTTTAAATTAAGTATTCAAAAAGAGAAGAGAAAAGAAACTCTTTTTTGCTGGGGCACTACTTACTAAATCTATACAATGTTTAAAATATTTTATTCAATTTAGATAAAAAGACAGGGGCGGATCCAGGATAAAATGACAGGGGGGGCACCATGATAAAAGATGGTTTAGGTGGGGGAGGGCCAGTGTTAGTGGTGCCAGTGTACATGCTAAGAGAGCGGCAGAGAGAGGGTGGCAATGGGATTAAAAATAGGCCCTGGCATTTAAAGTACGCAGGCCCACCATGGCAACAAAAGTGAAGAATGTAGTTGTGCGCGCGCCGAAGGCGCGCTCTGGAAAAGGGGGTGTGGCCACTCAACAGGGGGCATGTCCTTGAGTGTAGTGTACAACACCATATACAACTTCTACACATTATGCAACAAAATACTAGACCCCATTATACTTGCCCCTTACACATGATGCCAAATGGAATGAGCCAAATTCAAACAAGGCCACATGGATTGTGTCAAAATTCACATAATGCCACACGGATTGAGCCAAAATTTACATAATAACACACGGATTTGAGCCAAAATTCACATAATGCCAAATGGATTGAGCCAGAATTAACATAATGCCAAATGGATTGAGCCAAAATTCACATAATGCCACATGGATTGTGTCAAAATTTACATAATGCCACACGGATTGTGCCAAATTCATAAAATGCCATATGGATTGAGCCAAAATTCACATAATGCCACATGGATTGAGCCAAAATTTACATAATGCCACACGGATTGAGCCAAAATTCACATAATGCCAAATGGATTGAGCCAGAATTCACATAATGCCACACGGATTGAGCCAAAATTGACATAATAACACACGGATTGAGCCAAAATTCACATAATGCCAAATGGATTGAGCCAGAATTCACATAATGCCAAATGGATTGAGCCAAAATTCACATAATGCCACATGGATTGTGTCAAAATTCACATAATGCCACACGGATTGTGCCAAATTCATAAAATGCCATATGGATTGAGCCAAAATTCACATAATGCCACATGGATTGAGCCAAAATTCACATAATGCCACACGGATTGAGCCAGAATTCACATTATGCCACACAGATTAAGACAAAATTCACAATACGCTTCATAAACAGGGACATTGTCCTCCAAAGGCACGCATTAAACATTTACAGTACACCATAATGTCCATTGCACGTTAAGTTACACGGCATGATGTCCATTATGTATTATGACAAACACCATAATGCCTATTAAAAATTATGCTACATACAGTAAGTGCTGCTTATCTACATGCTCATTGCCAAGGGTTCCATGCTCATTGCCAGAGGTTCCATTCTCGTTGCCATGTGGGATTACATGCTCATTGCAAATGGGGAATACATGCTCGTGGTAAATGGGGGACAGCCGCTGCCAGGCAGAAGTGATAGCCACTGACAGTGGCAGAGCCTGGCTGTATTCCGAGCACTGCAGGTCCCAGCTATTTGAAATAATGCCCATTTCCCACCAGAAAATGCATTCCCAGGTTGGCCCCTTTTACACCAGCCTAGTCCCTGCATTTTCTGGTGTGAGGGGGAGAGAAAAACACCCCTCCCCCCCTTTAACCAGTTATCTCATTTAACCGGCTATAACTTCGGAACTAACTGACCCATTTACATGAGACAAGTATCATATTGAAGAACTTTTGAGTGGGCTTTGAATGATTTTGGTCCAGTGAAACTAGAACGTTTGGTTCCAGAGTAATCTGCCCTCAAAAACATGAACAGCCATGAAATTACATTTCAAAAATAAAAAAATCGATTTACACGCTATATCTCTGGAACCGATTGACCGATATGGACCATCCTGGTATCATATTGAAGGCCCAGCGATTTGGAATTGAATGACATCAACCACAAGCTCCTGTGATGCCAGGGGGGGAACTGGCAGCCGTCGGAACTGGGTGGGGGTCAGAATTGACGGGTCCCATATTATCCTATGGGGAAAAAATGTTACAGCTTTACCAGGCGATATCTCCGGTTCCCGGGGGGCTAGAGACATGGGGCTGGGCTCGTTGCAAAGGCGTAACTACCATAGGTGCAAGGGGTGCAGCTGCTATGGGGCCCAGAGCCAAAGGGGGCCCATCTTTACTGTCTAAGTAATATGTTTTACATACATTTATCACCATCTGTTGATAAATAGGGGGCCCTTACAAACTTTTGCTATGGGGCCTACATATATCTAGTTACGCCTCTGGCTCGTTGGAAAGCTCTGGTCCTCATCTACAAAATGAATGACAGGGGGGGCACGTGCCCGGGTGCCCCCCCTGAATCCGCCACTGTAAAAAGACATACATCACATATAACTAAGACAAACATACAGTGCGAGATTAGTTTTTTTTTTTTTTAACAATATGGTTTTTATTAAATTTTTTGTTCCGTATTTTACGGAAGGGGAAGGGGGGTACAGAAAGAAGAAGACGGGTGGGGTAGGGGGGGAGGGGGGGGGTACATTCCAACATATGACAATATATATTATTTCAAAGAACAATTACAGTGCATTCAAATCCTACTGTGTGAGTATAGAGGTGTCACAACATACAAAGGATTGACTGGTGGTAAGGGTGGAGTAGGCTAGATGGATATAGCAATGTCTTAGGCTATGTCATAAAGTATTGTTGCCCCATCTGGGGAGGTCATATATTCTTGCCAACAGGACCATATCGCTAGGGGAGAGGAAGCTTTAGGTGAAGAGGGAAGCCCCATGGTTTCCATTTGGAACGAGTGATGTAATTTCTTAATAATTTTGCTAATAGACGGGGGGGATGGATTTTTCCATTCTTGGGCTATTGCTGCTCTTGAGGCTATAAATAAATGTCCTAGTACATAGCATTTAATCTTTGGGGGAGTCGGTGGGTATAGGTGTAACAGCGCAGGGAGAGGGGACTCCTCAATCGTGGCTCCCATGACTTTGGAGGCTAGGCTAAATACCTCTCCCCATAATCGTCTTAGTTTGGGGCAAGCCCAGAAAGTGTGATAGGTATCTCCAATCTCACCACAGTCTCTCCAGCATTTATCCGAAGATGAAGGCCAGATTCTATGGAGTTTAGCAGGGGTGAAGTATAAATCATGTAGGAGTTTGTAGTGCATTTCGAGGTGATTACTACATTTAGATATTTTATGTGAAGTAAGATAGATTCTTTCCCATTGGTGTTGGGAGAAAGAGCACTTCAGGGCAGCTTCCCATTTGAGCTGAGAGGGGGTCTTATCTTCTAAGGTGACATTCTGGCTCTCTGAGTACCAGAAGCTTATTGAGCCTTTTGAATTACCCAGGGATAGTTTTGTTAGTATTCTAGGGGGGGGTAGAAGGATAGGTCCTGAGGTTCTCACCACGCTTTTTAACCAGTGGACAATTCGGTGATAATTGAAGAGCTCTTTATTGGGTAAGAAAAATTGGTCCTGTAGGGAGCTAAACGGGGTGATGGAGACACCATCTATCAAGGCTGCTATGGAGTCAATGCCGCAACCCGTCCAGGAAGATAGGTTCATATTGGTTAATACTTTTGATAGTGCATGTGTGGATAGGTTGCGAGCTGGTAGAGAGACTGTTTTGGTCGATACAACTAACATGTCCCACGCAAGAAGGGAGTCAGATATCGCCCGTGAGGTAGATTGGATTGGGGGTCTCTGTTGGGCAGGGGTCCACAGGAGATCTAATAGGGGCATCTGGGGAACTAGTTGGCTCTCCAAATCCACCCATTGTTTTTTGCCTCCGGAGAGGGACCAATCGTTTATTTGGGCCACTAAGCATGCAAGTTGGTATTTTTTAAGGTCTGGCACGGCGAGTCCTCCGTGTTTCAGCGGTCTTGTCAGTTTCTTATATGATATACGGGGGGGTTTATTCTTCCAAATGTATTTCCGAATTAGAGAGTGAATTTGGGTAATGATTTTCTGTGGGACTAAGTATGGAATAGCTCGGAAGAGGTACATCAGTCTTGGGAGAATGGACATTTTGAAAGCTGCTATTCGTCCCAGCCAAGATATTTCTAGGCTAAACCAGGTTTTCAATAAGGCTTCTATTTGGGATATTAGTGGGTTAAAGTTAATTTCATGGATTGTGGATAGAGTATTGGGAATGTTAACTCCGAGGTAGACTATGTAATCTCTCTTCCAATTATATTTGTATCTCTGTTTAAAAGAGGATAATTTCACTTCGCACAGGTTAAATGGCAGGGCTTCTGTCTTCGTGGTATTTAGTTTATAGAAAGAAGCCGCACTAAAGCGATCAAGGATCTCATGAAGGACAGGGAGGGAGGAATCAGGTTTTGATGCCAAAAGGAGAATGTCATCCGCAAACATGCTGATCTTATGAAGGGACGAGCCAACCCTAATTCCAGGAAATGCTGGTGATTGACGAATTGCCATAGCAAGGGGTTCTATGGCTAGTACATACATAATAGGAGATAGGGGGCAGCCCTGTCTAGTCCCGTTAGAGATTTTGAATGAGGATGAAGTGAAGCTATTACTGAACACTACTGCGTTGGGGGAGCTATATAGGGCTAAAATAGAAGACAGGATCGGTCCACTGAGGCCAAACCTTTTTAATGTGTCCGTGAGAAAACCCCAGTGTAGCCTGTCAAAGGCCTTTTCGGCGTCTAGGGATAGGAAAATGACTTCCTGTCCTGACTGGGAGACATATTCTGCAAGGTCAAATACTCTTCTCGTATTGTCAGATGCTTGGCGACCTTGCACAAATCCAACCTGGTCTGGGTGGACCAGGCTGGGTACGAGGGGGGCTAATCTATTCGCAATTAGTTTTGAGTAGAGTTTGAGATCCGTGTTGAGAAGGGCTATTGGCCTATAATTTTGGCAGAGTGAGGGGTCTTTCCCTTGTTTATGGATCGTAATAATGCGGGCTTGTAGCATTTCATCTGGGAGAGAGCCGGATTCGGTGGCGTAGTTGAATAGAGAGGATAGGGAGGGGGAAAGTTCGGTGTTAAATTTTTTGTAAAATGTGTTAGTGAAGCCATCTGGCCCGGGGGCTTTTGCTCGGGGTAGGGATTTTATTACTTGTAGAATTTCCTTTTCTGTCCATTTTGCATTAAGTGCATCTAAGTTTGCTGAGGACACCTTGGGAAAGGGTAGGGTTTCCAAAAAGGAAGTAATCAAAGCGGGGGAGGGTTGAGGGGTGGCAGAGTCTGAATGAAGGTTATACAGATTTTTGTAGTATTTAGCAAATGCTTCAGCTATGACAGGGGGGTTTAAGATTTTTTTCCCGTCTTGGGAGTGAATAAATTTAATTCTATTCCTGGTTTGGCGGAGTCTGATTTTATGAGCTAGGAATTTGCTTGCTTTATTACCCAGGGAATAGAATTTCTGTTGAAGTTTCGCGTACGTGTATTTTAGTCGATCTAAGAAAAGTTTTTGGAGTTGATTCCGAATGGCTACTATTTCCCGCTTCAATGCTCGTGAGGGGCGGGATCTATTAAGGGACTCTGCCTGGAGTAGCTTCAGCTCCAAGTCCTCTTGTATTTCTAACCGTTGTTTCTTCATCCTGGCTCCCGTTTGGATAACAACACCCCTAATGACCGCTTTTAGGGCGCACCAGTGAGTAGGGATGGATGTATCAGCTGGGGAATTGAATTCTAGATACGAGGAGATCGTTTTTGAAATGGTTGTTAAGGCTTCGGGGGAGTCTAGAATATAATCTGGGAGTCTCCAAGTTTTCGAGGAGCTCAGGGATTGGGTAGAGCGCCAAGTCCAGGTCACAGCCGCATGGTCAGACCAGGAGATGGGTACGATGGCTGATTTGGAAGTGTATTGTAATGACCATTTATCTGCTAATATTAAGTCAATACGCGAGTATGAGTTGTGGACATGTGAGAAGAACGTGTAGTCCTTAACTGAAGGGGAATGAGTGCGCCACACGTCATATAGATCAAATTCTGTTAATAAGCGGCCTAGGGGAGAGGGGGGCTGCTTATTTGCAGGGGTTCTTGGGTGGGTATAGGATTTATCGAGTTTCTCATCTAAAAACAAATTGAAATCCCCCATTATAATTACTCTACCCTTCTGGATTTGGTGGATTGTCTCCAGAAGTTTGCGTAAAAACGGCATTTGGTTAGTGTTTGGTGCATAAAGTGATACTAGGGTAATGTCAATGTCATCTAATTTCCCCACCAAAATCAGATATCTCCCATCTCTATCTGTATGTTGAGAGGTTACCTCGAATTGGACCGAACTATGGAAAAGAATCGCTACTCCATTTCTCTTGGCTGGGCCATTTGAGAAGTATCCTACGGGGTAGCGGGAGTTATGAAATTTGGGGGGGGCCGAGGCCAGGAAATGTGTTTCCTGGAGCGC
Source organism: Crinia signifera (assembly GCF_055691185.1). NCBI lineage: Eukaryota > Metazoa > Chordata > Amphibia > Anura > Myobatrachidae > Crinia > Crinia signifera. Next base: position 457,609,950 of record NC_139217.1, read on the forward strand.
AATAACTTTGGCGCGTTCTGTGTGGAAAGTTTCTAGGGCCTGGCGTCTCTTGTTAGGGGAGTTTAGGCCGTTTACATTTAGCGAGAGAAATTTAACCATTGGGGAGGAGGAACCAGATTAGTCTTGGTAGAACAATATTTGGATATATCTTGGAATGTGGAAGGGAGGGGGAATGGAGGGAAGGAGGCGGGGGAATAGTAAAGGCCCTGCGGTCAGGGCCACTGTGTTTGTCACACGAAAGGGGTTGTGACAAAACCATAACCATTGGGGGGTGGATCTCAATGGGTCTCACACTTAACAATAACTTTAATACTGTCGAACATATGAGTGTAATAACCATTTTCTCAAGTCCTCACATTGAAACCTATTAATTGAACAAGATCAAAACCTTATAATACTTGTTCTACTGACCTAGATCTAAAGTGAACTTATGCAAATTTACCAGGAAGTAAGCCATTAAACCATTAAACGGGTAATACTGTCCCAGTCACAGAGAATATCCCGCTGTTACGGGTGGGCAGCCAACTTGTATGATATGTGGGCCCAGTGTCTGAGTGGCCGATTCTGTGGTTACATCACTCCTGACTCAAAAGGAGATAAAGTGACTATATTATAAGGCCCACAGATTGGAGCTAAAGGGTAGAACAAGATTAAATCAATTTTTTTTGCACATTTTACATCTGCCCCCCTGCAGTGCACATGGTTTTGTCCATCTAAGAAGGATTTTGTCAGAAAGAGTGAACCAAAATAAGGCCCAAAGTCGGCAAGATGAGTGTCCTTTTTAGCAGTTTTGAGGGCTAGGGAAACGGAGCTCTGTGCCAGTGCTGCTATCTCCTTCCCTGGTCAGGCCACGCCCCCCGCGAGATTAGTTTGTGCTACTAATATATACGTTTTATCTATGTGTGTAGCACAAAAATCAAGTAGAATGAACCGTGCTGGGCGAAGAATTGTACATTTGAATTAAATGCGATATGGGTAAAAAATGTATTACCACTTTAATAAGTTAGAGATGTCCCTGTGATCTGGTAAGTCTAAGATTGGATATTATGTATCATACAAAAGCAAATTGCAACAAGTTATATTGTAACTTAAATCCTATTAGTGGAAAGTTAGAGTGGATAGTACTAGTAAGAAAAGATAAGGCTATCAGGGCAGATTCAAAGTTGGTCGACAATCATTAGGTCGACACCATTAGGTCGACATGGTTCTAGGTCGACATGGTTCTAAATCGACATGGGTTTAGGTCGACAAGTCAATATGTCGACACGATCATTAGGTCGACAGTGTCTAGGTCGACAGTCAAAAGGTTGACATGGAGTTTTTCATTGTTTATTGAGCCGACGTGCTGTGGTATTTCATCCACTAGGGCGTGGTGAGAGAATAAAATAGTGTGCCAAGCGCAGCAAGTGTGCCCGAAGCATTGCGAACGAAGTGATCGATGCGAGGGGATGCGGTGCACTGGAAACGGTGTCGACATTCAGGTAAAAAAACGGTGAAAAACCCCATGTCGACGTTAAGACTGTCGACCTAATGCTTGTGTCGACCTATTGACCTGTCAACCTAAACCACTGTCAACCTAGACCCATGTCGACCTGGACCCATGCGACTTGGAACCATGTTGACCTATTCCCATGTCGACCTAACAGTGTTGACCTAATGATTGACGACCAACTTGCTGTAGACCAAACGATCCCAACCCGCCTTTAGTATTGTCCTGGACACTTCAAGCCGCTATTGGTGCACAAGATCTTGCTTTCAACTTCAAGAGCAAGGTTGATAAATTCCGAGATTAAATAGTATGCTCTTTCTGAGCCAGTGATCTGCTCAATGCTCTGTCTGTACCCTCTGGTACATTCACTTCATTTGATCCCACAAATTAAGATGACGCACATTTCTTTTTCTCATACTCTACTACCAGAGCTGCCGAGCCTAATTTTTTTGGTAAGCAAACATAGATTTTAGTTCCCTTCATTGTGGGTGGAGCTACAATGTGGATGGAGAATCAATTGATATGTAAAAATTGGTACCGTGCACGCCTGAGGTGCGTGGTAAAAATGTAGGGCATGGCCACATAACAGTACTAATTTAGGTACTGCTTTCCTAGCACGGCGCCCGTCTCATTGATTGTATGACTTAAGTTTAAGGTACTTAAGTCATACTATCAATGCGATGGACCCAATTTTTTAATCTCATGGATCTTATGCATCCATAAGATCCATGAGATCCATGAGATAAAAAATCGTGAGCCCCCAATAACCATTGTTAACGCCACCAGCACTATCAATGCCAACCCGAAGCGTGGCGAGCGCAGCGAGCCCGCGAGGGGCGGTGGTACGCGTCCTCCAACCTTTTCATACCCCCACTATCCACGTCGGCGTGGAGTTGACTTTATATAATGTGGCGAGCGCAGCGAGCCACCGAGCCCGAAGCGTGGTGAGGGGACGCGGACTACTTTACATGTATTCCGCGTCCCCTCGCGGGGCTCGCTGTGCTCGCCACGCTTTGGGCTCCGTGGCTCGCTGCGCTCACCACACTATATAAAATCAACTCCACGCCGACGTGGATAGTGGGGGTATGAAAAGGTCGGAGGACGCGTACCTCCACCACTCGCGGGCTCGCTGCGCTCGCCACGCTTCGGGTTGGCGTCAATAGTGGGGTGGCGTTAACAATGGGGGGGCCATTTCACCCATGAGGGGGGGTTAGCAATTAAAATTGGGGTTTTGGGGGCTTTTTACATTGATTCCAATGTAAAAATCTCGTCGATCGCGTCGATTGCATCATCTCATGCATCTTATGCCGCACAAACACATAAGATGCATGAGATGCTTGAGATATCAGCCCCACACATACAATCTAGATCGTGGGCGCCGTGCTAGGAAAGCAGTACCCTAATTTACATTACACCATAGAGTAGTGCCCCCTAGACACACTGCGTCAGCTTGAGCCCCTTAGACACACTGTACATTACACATTGTGCCACACACCATTACACATAATGCCACACACCGCAATGCCCATTACACATAATGCCACAAATCGTGATGCACATTACACATTATGCCACACACCATGATGCCCAATACATATTATGTCACATAAGTACCACTTACCTGCTCATTGATAGGAGGTTCTTGCTTGATGCCAGAGGTTACATGCTCAATGCCAGGGGCTTCATACTCGATGCCATGGGCTTCATGCTTGATGCCAAGGGGGTTTCATGCTTATGGCCAAGGGGGTTTACATGCTCGTTGCTACAGGGGAGTTAAATGCTCGTTTCCACAGGGGGATTAAATGTTTGTTGCCAAGGGGCAGTTAAATGTTCGATGCCAAGGGCATTACATGCTCATTGCCAGATGGGGAATCGAACTGATCATTGCCAAGGGGAAGTGAAATGCTGCTGCTTGCAGACACTGATAATAAATCAATGAACTGCAATACCAGGCAGAAAGAATAATAATTCAATGACCCGAAATAAACATAAAACAATTAACTAAAATAACTGACATTGATAACAGAAGGAAAACTTTAAACGCAACTCGCAATGTACTGTAAAAGTGATTAGAAAACATAACAGAAAGGAAAGCTAGTTAACTTCTAGCTAATTAGTTAACAATTAACATCCCATCCATCGGGATGCCGGCAGTCAGAATACTGATACTTTTTTGGACAATGGCCCTTATTCAGATCTGATTGCAGTACAAATTTGTTTGGAAAATGGGCAAAACCATGTGCACTGCAGGTGGGGCAGATGTAACATGTGCAGAGAGAGTTAGATATGGGTGGAGTGTGTTGAAAAACTGAAAAGATAAAAGATTACACATGAACGATTGATCTTTGACAAGGGTGGAGGGGAGTGGGGGCCAGTCAATCAGCTTAACCAAATCGTCCATCGTGCATACACATGAAACAATTGGTACAGATGTAGCGCCGCTCATTCATCCTACCTATGGCGATTGTACTGCTAGCCCGCCATGGCTGACCACGGCGCGCGGCGTCGCAATACATTTTAAAAGCTTGGCGAATTGCAGTGGCGTCTCCGGATTAGTACAATACCAGTGACTATCCACTAGATGTCACTTTTTGAAATCCTCATTGCGCATGACTTAAATTTGTGCTGCAGCGCGGGAACTACAGTAGAGTACATTGCTACTATTGTACTGTACATAAAGCTGTACAGTACTGTTCTGTAGATAGTGTACACACTAATAAATAAAATTACATTGAATTGCGTACAGTATCATTACACTACTTTATAACTTGGTACAAGCAAGGACAGGTTTCAGTACACTGTAATGTGACGCTTATGCATCTCATTGGTTTCGTCGAAAGGTGCTGGCATGATTCTGGAAGGAACCTGAGTTTGAAGTACTGTACTGTACAGTACTTTTTTTTTTTCAACACATGTACAGTAGGTTAGTACAGTATTGTAGTTTTAACACACACAAAAAATTCCGGTTTCCCAATAATGCTTTCCGTGGGTCTACACAGGCGCTACACTGGAGCGGCACGGACGCTAATGCGTCTCATTGTATTGTTCTAAAGGTGGCCACATTTTGGTTTCATGACATTCACAGCATCTCTGTCCCCGGCGTCCCTGGCAAGATTACTCAGCGCCTCTCACACCGCCAGTGCCAGCATGATCCCCTCTCTTTGGCGGAGAGGGGATCATGCTGGCGCCGGCGGAGAGGCGCTCCATCTGTTTGACACACAGGAGCGTCTAAGATGCTCCAGCAATGAGACGCTCCTGCGTCTAAAGAGCTATTACGGCACGGTGCAGCAACCCTGCATACAGGGTTAGGGGTTCTGTAGCGCCTTTTGAAACCCCCACTATCAACGGCAGCCCGAAGTGTGGTGAGCGGACGCGTTATGCGTCCTCCCGACCTTTTCAAACCCCCACTATCCACGTCGGCCTGGAGTTGATTTTATATAGTGTTGCGAGCCCGAAGCGCGGCGAGCCCTGCGAGGGGATGCGGATTACATTACATGTAATCCCCATCACATGATGTGTTTGTTTACATTGTGCGGCTCCGCCCCCCCCCCCCCGAATAGCGCTATTGGCCGGCTTGTGTCCTAGCAGGCAATCAGGGACCCCTAGTCATTTGTCCCCCATATTTTGGGAACCAGCCTCGGCCCACGAGCTGGTTTAAAAAAATCAGCGGAACCCCTATTTGATTGGTTCCCGGGTGTATGGTCGTATTGTCGACAGCACTTAGGTTGACAGTCATTAGGTCGACACCGTTGGGTCGACAGGTGGCAAGGTCGACAGAGTTCTAGGTCCACATGGGTGAAGGTCGACAGGTGTGTAGGTCTACATGGGACAAGGTTGACATGGGTTTAGGCCGACACATGCGTTAGGTCGACAGGTCGTTAGGTCGACATGGGGGTTTTCACTGTTTTTTGAGCCGACATGGTGTCAACCTAATGACTGTAGACCTAAGTGCTGTCGAAAATACAACCGTACACCCGCTGAAAGAGTCGGGGCTGGTATTAAAAAATTCAGGGAACCATTCAAATAGGGGCTCTGCTGATTTTTTAAAACCAGCTCCAGGGCTGGGGCTGGTTCCCAAAATATGGGGGACAAAATGACTGTCGAACTAAGTGTGGTCGATAAAACGATCCACACCCCTTCCAGCCTGGTGCTGGTTAGGGCCAGCGCTGCCCGGCTCCCTCTCCTCTGCCACACCACCTCCTCTCCCCGCACCCCCCCCCCCTCCGAGCTTATGGCGCCGGCTACTGACACGCCGGATGCAGGGCTGAGTTGCCAGAGGGCAGATTTGGGCAGCGGCTGACATAGTGTTCATCAGCGCTGCCCGGCCTGGGAGACAGCAGGGTATGTTTTTTTAGGTAGCGCTCCCCATAAAAAACTCGCCCAGTAAGGAGCGCTACATAAAAAAAAAACACCACTGAAGGGGGTTAAAAGTGTCAGCATTGTCAACTGTGTGCACATGAGCGGACCAACACTTGTATTGCTCAGTCCGGCGGCACCTTGTGGTGGCCGGGGCGCAACAAACTTGAATTCCCCCCATGGAGGTGGTATGCAATCAATAGTCATAGGTCAAAAGCAAGGGCGTAACTCAGGGTTGCCTAGGCTCCCGGAATGGCCGGGAGGGTCCCGGAAATCGGGTCCCCCTCCCGGTCCCCCGGAAAGGGTGGCAATCCTCCCTCATATCCCCCCCAGCTCCTGCGATGTATCCCTCGGCGGGGGGGGGGTCCGCAGGTAAAATGCCGCGATCGCTGCATTTTAGCCCCGCCCCCCGCAGTGCAATGACTGAAATATCGGCATTGCACGGCGGGGGGGGCGGGGCTAAAATGCCGTGACGCTATAGACATGCCCCCAACAGGGCATCATCTGTGTGGCCACGCCCCCGGACCGCCTCTTTTTCCAGTCCTGGAAATGGCCCCGCCCCCGGCCTGACAGAGCTGGCTGCCCTCTCCCGGAGAGGGCAGCTCAAAAGTCGGCAGCTATGGCGTAACTACCTTAGGTGCAAGGGGTACAGCCGCTATGGGCCCAGAGCTGCAGGGGGCCCATCTTTTCTGTGTAAGTAATATGTTGTACATACATTTATCACCATCAGTTGCTACATAGGGGGCCCTTACAAACTTTTGCTATGGGGCCTACGAATATTTAGGTACGCCTCTGGTCAAAAGGTCAACCACTATTGGTCAACAGGCAAAAGTTTGCCACATGAAAAAGGGGTACTTGTTTCCTAGCACGGCCACAATCGTGTGGATCGTGTACCTTTAAGTTAAGGTACACAATCCACACGATGGACCCGATTTCCTTTGAAATCAGGTCCATTTTGCCGGCAAGGGTACAAAATCGGGGGCATCGCGTCGGTCGGGACCATTAACATTGGTCCCGACGCGACCGACGCGATGCCCCCGATTTTGCCATAGGCTTCAATGTTAAAATATTTTTTAACATTGAAATCGGGAGGATCGCGTCGGTCTTGTGCCATTATAATGGCACAAGATGAGATGGACTTGATTAAGTCCATCTCACCTTTAAAAAAATGTGAAAAATGTGAAATGGGCCAATATGACCCATTTCACATTATAGATGTCCCCGTCGTCAACCCACGATAGACGCCAACCCGAAGCGTGGCGAGCGCAGCGAGCCCGCGAGGGGCGGCGGTGCGCGTCCTCCGACCTTTTCATTCCCCTACTATCCACGTCGGCGTGGAGTTGAGAATAGAATAGTGTGGCGAGCGCAGCGAGCCACCGAGCCCGAAGCGTGGCGAGGGGATGCGTATAACTTCACAGGTATACGCGTCCCCTCGCGGGGCTCGCTGCGCTCGCCACGCTTCGGGCGCGGTGGCTCGCTGCGCTCGCCACACTATTCTATTCTCAACTCCACGCCGACGTGGATAGTAGGGGAATGAAAAGGTCGGAGGACGCGCACCGCCGCCCCTCGCGGGCTCGCTGCGCTCGCCACGCTTCGGGTTGGCGTCTATCGTGGTGCTGGTTAGGGCCAGCGCTGCCCGGCTCCCTCTCCTCTGCCACACCACCTCCTCTCCCCGCACCCCCCCCCCCTCCGAGCTTATGGCGCCGGCTACTGACACGCCGGATGCAGGGCTGAGTTGCCAGAGGGCAGATTTGGGCAGCGGCTGACATAGTGTTCATCAGCGCTGCCCGGCCTGGGAGACAGCAGGGTATGTTTTTTTAGGTAGCGCTCCCCATAAAAAACTCGCCCAGTAAGGAGCGCTACATAAAAAAAAAACACCACTGAAGGGGGTTAAAAGTGTCAGCATTGTCAACTGTGTGCACATGAGCGGACCAACACTTGTATTGCTCAGTCCGGCGGCACCTTGTGGTGGCCGGGGCGCAACAAACTTGAATTCCCCCCATGGAGGTGGTATGCAATCAATAGTCATAGGTCAAAAGCAAGGGCGTAACTCAGGGTTGCCTAGGCTCCCGGAATGGCCGGGAGGGTCCCGGAAATCGGGTCCCCCTCCCGGTCCCCCGGAAAGGGTGGCAATCCTCCCTCATATCCCCCCCAGCTCCTGCGATGTATCCCTCGGCGGGGGGGGGGGTCCGCAGGTAAAATGCCGCGATCGCTGCATTTTAGCCCCGCCCCCCGCAGTGCAATGACTGAAATATCGGCATTGCACGGCGGGGGGGGCGGGGCTAAAATGCCGTGACGCTATAGACATGCCCCCAACAGGGCATCATCTGTGTGGCCACGCCCCCGGACCGCCTCTTTTTCCAGTCCTGGAAATGGCCCCGCCCCCGGCCTGACAGAGCTGGCTGCCCTCTCCCGGAGAGGGCAGCTCAAAAGTCGGCAGCTATGGCGTAACTACCTTAGGTGCAAGGGGTACAGCCGCTATGGGCCCAGAGCTGCAGGGGGCCCATCTTTTCTGTGTAAGTAATATGTTGTACATACATTTATCACCATCAGTTGCTACATAGGGGGCCCTTACAAACTTTTGCTATGGGGCCTACGAATATTTAGGTACGCCTCTGGTCAAAAGGTCAACCACTATTGGTCAACAGGCAAAAGTTTGCCACATGAAAAAGGGGTACTTGTTTCCTAGCACGGCCACAATCGTGTGGATCGTGTACCTTTAAGTTAAGGTACACAATCCACACGATGGACCCGATTTCCTTTGAAATCAGGTCCATTTTGCCGGCAAGGGTACAAAATCGGGGGCATCGCGTCGGTCGGGACCATTAACATTGGTCCCGACGCGACCGACGCGATGCCCCCGATTTTGCCATAGGCTTCAATGTTAAAATATTTTTTAACATTGAAATCGGGAGGATCGCGTCGGTCTTGTGCCATTATAATGGCACAAGATGAGATGGACTTGATTAAGTCCATCTCACCTTTAAAAAAATGTGAAAAATGTGAAATGGGCCAATATGACCCATTTCACATTATAGATGTCCCCGTCGTCAACCCACGATAGACGCCAACCCGAAGCGTGGCGAGCGCAGCGAGCCCGCGAGGGGCGGCGGTGCGCGTCCTCCGACCTTTTCATTCCCCTACTATCCACGTCGGCGTGGAGTTGAGAATAGAATAGTGTGGCGAGCGCAGCGAGCCACCGAGCCCGAAGCGTGGCGAGGGGATGCGTATAACTTCACAGGTATACGCGTCCCCTCGCGGGGCTCGCTGCGCTCGCCACACTATTCTATTCTCAACTCCACGCCGACGTGGATAGTAGGGGAATGAAAAGGTCGGAGGACGCGCACCGCCGCCCCTCGCGGGCTCGCTGCGCTCGCCACGCTTCGGGTTGGCGTCTATCGTGGGGTGGGGTTTACGTCGTTAAATTTGGGTGTCTAGGGAATATTTTACATTGAATCCAATGTAAAATCGGGTCCCAGGGACCCGATTTACATTTCATTCAATCAAAAAATCGGGTCGGTCGCGTCGATCGCATCGCATGCGACCAAATCGCATGCGATGCGATCGACCCGATTTTTCCGACACGACCACCCCGATGTAAATCGGTGTGGCCGTGCTAGGAAACAAGTACCGAAAAAGGTATACATGCATTAAATCGACATAGTCAAAATGTCGACACAAGCAAAAGGTTGGCATGAAAAATGTCAACATGGAGAGAGACTGACTTTTTAATCATAATTGTTGTTCATGCTTTACCATTGAAGTAGTCATAGATTTAGATTATAATCCAAAGCATGATCAGATTGACGCGGTAGACTTATACAGTGTCGACATAGAAACCAAACAATGTGAAAAAACACATGTCGACCTTTTTCCATGTTGACCTTTGCTTGTGTCGACCTCTTCACCATGTTCACCTAATGCATGTCAACCTTTTAACGCGTTGACCTCCTTTTGCCTGTTGACCAATAGTGGTCATCCTTTTCTCTGCCGACCTAGACACTTTTGACTTAGCCAACTTAAGTGAAGAGACTGTGACTATATAGGATATTATTCTAAAGTGGCTTTTATTTGTGAGCGGTAGGCCGAAGATGCGGGGGCGGCTGACGTCACCGTCCCGCCCCGTCTTCGGCCTAGCGCTCGTAGGTAGGCATCGGCCCATCTGCGTTCCCATGGAAATGTCCAGTATTTTCGTGGGCGTTCCCATGGGCGGGCTCCGCTCCGCCACTGTCCGCCCCCCCAGGCCCTCCCTCCCCTCAACAAACGGCCCGGCAAGTGTGTCATTGGTCATTTCCGGGGTCTGCACATGCGCAAATAAGCTTTTGCGCATGCACATACCACCCCCCAGTATCAGAACAGGCCCGAATTTGCCTCATTCCGAATGGTGCTGAATAACCCCCTTTATGTATAATAGACTTTTTTGCTCTCTAAGGGCCTTATTCTAGTTCACTCTTAGAGGCAAATTCCTTCTTAGCTGGACAAAACTATGTGCACTGCAGGGGGGCAGATGTAACATGTGCAGAGAGATTTAGCTTTGGGTGAGTTATTTTGTTTCTGTGCAGGGTAAATACTGGCTGCTTTATTTTTACACTGCAATATAGATCTCACTTTGAAGTAAAACCCCACCCAAATCTAACTCTCTCTGCACATGTTACATCTGCCCCACCTGCAGTGCACATGGTTTTGTCCAGCTAAGAAGGAATTTGCCTCTAAGAGTGAACTAGAATAAGGCCCTAAATGCAAGTTGAAGCCAAGAATGTTGCATTTATTATTATTATTATTATATTATTCTAATCTCCTTATCAATTAATCTTCTAAAGGAAATTAGTGCAATATGCACGTAGTCCTTACACCGGGGCACGTGCACAATTATTTCTCTCTCTTGTCACTGTATTATTTCCTGTAATAAACTCTTGTATGTGGAATTTTTCTAACATTAATAATAGAAACCTTTGGAACATATGTTTTCCCTCGCGTCAATCATGGCTCATTTGCATATGTTATTGCTGCTGAGCCTGTGCTTTCTGTTGAATCTGGGCAAACAATGAACTGCAATCATTTTTAACCCAGTCTGTGTCATCCAGTGGTACTGTATATTTCCTATTGGAAAGGATCCATCTATCTGGCATAATAAGTGTAAGGGGTCAGCAATAATTTTAAATGAGACCACCATCTCCAGTAAACAGAGGAGGAAACACAAACATACAAATGGCTACGAATGCCCATATTCGTAGCCATTCGTAGCCCGTATTCCCGTAGCCGAATGCCCATATTTGTAGCCATTCCTAGCCATATATTGGTATTTTAAAATTTACAAAGGCCAGTAAATGGCTATTGGTATTCTTTTACTAGGCATATTGGCATTTGTATTTTGAAATACGAATGCATACGCCATTGGAAGGAATACGAATGGAATTCACCATTCATTCGAATGGTGATTCCAAATTTACTACATGGCCACATGTAAAATACATCCGGTAATAGTCCCAAAAATGGGCCTAGATCTGCGGTGGACCTATAGGTGAGTATATTTTATGTATGATTGTAGCATAAAATAAAGTTATACTTTACTGGTGTGTGTATTATTTAAATATTTGCATTGTTGTAGAACAACAAGACCCAGCGAGCTGTTTAATGCCCCGCATCCTGGGACTCGTGGTTCACCCCATCTGTGCATGCAGTGCAGGCTTGCTGGGACTATTAGTTCCACAACAATGTACAAAAGGTTTGATCTTATTTTTACACTGAATACATCAGCCTGGTGTCCACCAACTGGGGCACCAGGGACAGCCCCAGGCTTCAGCCCAGGCAGGGTTAAATCTGTAGGGGGGACTCCTTTATTGGGGCATCCCCACTCTCCCAGGGTCCCTGAATGGGCTGACCGGTCAGGGGGTAAATGCTTTGGCCTTATATAATAAGTCTCCCCCGGCTGTGGTATTACCCTGCTGGCTGGTTGGGCCTGGTGCTGGTTCTCAAATTACGGGGAACCCCTCCTCATTTTGTCTACCGTATTTTGGGAACCAGGACCAGCCCTTGAGCCTGGTGCTGGTTTTAGAAATTCCGGGGATCCCCTATTCAGTTTGACCTGTGAATTTCTAAAACCAGGACCTGCTCTTTGAAACTGGGGCTGGTTACGGCCATGTGGGGGGACCCCATGCCGGTTTTTTTAAATTTTTTATTCTATTTTTACAAACTAAAACCTGCATGAATCTGACTGATCAGTGCAGGATTCTGGCAAATATGTCTGGAGAATTAGTAGTATTTTCTAGCTATATTTTTGGGTCAATTACCGTCCGTATTTTACATACTGTACGGCCGGTTAGTAAATTTGGAATCACTATTCGAATTAATGCTGATTCTTTTTTGTATTATTATTTCAATTTACAATGGAGTGACTTTGTGAATTAGTGCGCTTATATAGACACCGTTCAGCAGCTGGATATACAGTTCTTAAGGTGCCATTCAATAACACCTAACAACAATAGTACAAAAAGAAGAAAGAACAGTTCAGGTGGTTCCCATCAAATGGATCACCATCAAAGTGATTGAGTGAATGTCTAAAAGTTATATCACCATAGGATCCTTTTCATAGGCACTGTATGATTGAATCCAAATGAAACACTCCTCCTCCACAAACGGTACCATAGAATGAAAAGGAAAAAACAGATAGTGCAGACTGATAAACACTTTATCTATTTTAATTAGGATGTACACTTACAATTGTGGGGGGTATAAAAACATATAGATATCCACAACCCGGGGCAATGCAGGATACAAGGCAGTCTCAGCGGTAGGGCAATCCAGTCTAGATCTGGTCAGAGTCCTTCCTGCCGAATGTCCGATCCTTCACAAAGGTCCCAGGTCCAGATAAGGGTAAATGTCAAGGGTTAGGAAGCGCTAAACGCGTTTCGGATCATATAGATGCTTCATCAGTAGCGTTCCTAACCATATCTCTGAGCGCTTTAAATAGCGCTGCTAATTACACACACTTCCGCGTTCCATGCGGAAACAGTATGGCCGTGCGTTCCATACGGCCGGAAATGCGTTCCACAATGTTATTTGTGGATGCGCATACAGGTTGCCGGACACACTCTGATTTTTCACATGATTAAAAGATGGCTGTGCGTTCCAACTGCTTATATTATGCGTGTCACCAGCGGGATATATTAAAATACATTCAGAACAACATATCGTGCATATCTCCAGCGGGATTTCACACATATCTGAATTAACACGGTGCAAGAGTGTACAAAAAGCAGCAATTATACGGATATCTTCAACAATATATATATATATATATATATATATATATATATATAAATTGTTTTTTTGTGAAATTTCATATATATAAAATTATGTTAAAAAGCCTTAATTCAATGATTATTAAAAACAATGATTAATACAAAATATATAAAAATGATATCTAAAAACAATGATTATTTCAGTATAAAAAAAGGAGGGATGGTCATTTTAAGACAAGAAATGTTTGAGTTTGAATTCACCATTTAACCCCCCTGGACCGAGGGTGTTAAGGCGGTGAATCCATCTCATTTCTGTCTGAGATAGCCTTTTATCAATGTCTCTGGTACGCCATCTGGGAGTAATCATTTGAATGCCACAAAAATTTATAAAAAAACATTCCTTGGACTGATGGTGACTTTTAAAATGATTTGATAAATGGTGCGTTGCTAAACCTTTTCTAATATTGTATATATGTTCAGCTAAACGCACCTTCAGTTGGCGGCTTGTCTTGCCAATATAAAATAAATTGCAGGAGCATTCTAATAAATATATTACATTTTTGGAGTGGCAAGTTATAAATTCATTTATCAAGTATTTCTTTTCTTTGACTTTGAATTCAACTGTTTTGCGGTTAGGATTTTTTACTGATTTGCACATAAGACAATCGCCACATCTGTGGAATCCTTTTGTTCTAATACTTTGTCGTGGTATATTGTCAATGGTGCTTTTAACTAAATGATTTTTTAACAAGTTGGCCTTTCGATAGATAAAAACTGGTTTTGGGGGAATCAGATCTCCTAAAATCGGATCCTGTTTGATCAAGTGCCAGTTTTTATTAAAAACATTTTCAATCTTAAAATGGATGTTGTTATACTGTGATATAAAAGCCCATTGGTATTTATTATTTGTTTCATTCTTGGGAGCTTTTTCAGTTAAAAGATCCTTTCTATCGATGGCTTCAATTCTATTTTTAGCCTTTGTGAGAACTTCTGTGGTATATCCTTTTGCCTCCAATCTTTCTGTTACTTCGTTAATTTGTTCAGAACAAACCAATGCATCAGAGCAGTTTCTTTTTATTCTGGTATATTGCCCAAAAGGAATACCATCCAGCCAATTTTTATGGTGTTGGCTGGTTGTATCTATGTATCCATTAGAATCAGTGGGCTTTCTAATGGTCTTTGTATTAACCTGATTGTTGTCAATATAGATAGTCAAGTCTAAAAATGAGATCTCTGATGTACTAGTATTAAAACTTAGATTAATAGAAAAATCATTAATATTTAAGTTCTCACAAAAGGTTAAAAGGCTTTCTTGACCATCCCTCCAGATAAAAAATATATCATCGATAAAACGATACCATAGGACCAGACCCGCCCCCAGCTGTCCGCCCTGCCACACATGTAGATGTTCCCAGTAGGACATGAATAGGTTGGCGTAGCTAGGGGCGAATCTGGTACCCATAGCGGTGCCCACACACTGCAGGTAAAAATTCCCTTCATGATAAAAATAATTATTATGAAGGATAAAATCAATACTTTCAATAATAAAATTCTTAAGATTGCAGGATAGTGGTGATGTTTCTAAAAAAATGTTTTTAATAAAAACTGGCACTTGATCAAACAGGATCCGATTTTAGGAGATCTGATTCCCCCAAAACCAGTTTTTATCTATCGAAAGGCTAACTCGTTAAAAAATCATTTAGTTAAAAGCACCATTGACAATATACCACGACAAAGTATTAGAACAAAAGGATTCCACCGATGTGGCGTCTTATGTGCAAATCAGTAAAAAATCCAAACCGCAAAACAGTTGAATTCAAAGTCAAAGAAAAGAAATACTTGATAAATGAATTTATAACTTGCCACTCCAAAAATTTAATATATTTATTAGAATGCTGGTGCAATTTATTTTATATTGGCAAGACAAGCCGCCAACTGAAGGTGCGTTTAGCTGAACATATATACAATATTAGAAAAGGTTTAGCAACGCACCATTTATCAAATCATTTTAAAAGTCACCATCAGTCCAAGGAATGTTTTTTAATAAATTTTTGTGGCATTCAAATGATTACTCCCAGATGGCGTACCAGAGACATTGATAAAAGGCTATCTCAGACAGAAATGAGATGGATTCACCGCCTTAACACCCTCGGTCCAGGGGGGTTAAATGGTGAATTCAAACTCAAACATTTCTTGTCTTAAAATGACATCCCTCCTTTTTTATACTGAAATAATCATTGTTTTTATATATCATTTTTATATATTTTGTATTAATCATAGTTTTTAATAATCATTGAATTAAGGATTTTTAACATAATTTTATATATATGAAATTTCACAAAAAAACTAATTTATATATATATATATCTATATATATATATAGATATATATCTATATATATATATATATATTGTTGAAGATATCCGTATAATTGCTGCTTTTTGTACACTCTTGCACCGTGTTAATTCAGATATGTGTGAAATCCCGCTGGAGATATGCACGATATGTTGTTCTGAGGGTATTTTAATATATCCCGCTGGTGACACGCATAATATAAGCCAGGCATGTCCAAAGTCAGGCCCGGGGGCCAATTGCGGCCCGTGCTGTCATTTCAAGCGGCCCACAGCTTCCAGCTGGAAGCGGGCAGAGCATCAGATGTGGGAAGCATAGCACAGGACACTAATGGTGGGGCCCCGGCGAGCGTGCCTTTTCCTTGCTGTCTGTAGTGAGGAGGTGCCGGCCGTCACAGTCAGATGTGTTTGGCGTCCTACCCCTGCTGCTGCAATCATATATCACCCTACTCCTCAATCAGTGATAGCAGTGTTTGGGGAGGGGGGCAGCAAAGGGGAAGCTTGCTCCCGTAACAGGCAGAGCGGAGGAGGGCAGCAGCGGGAGCCCAAGCATCTCCTGTCCCTGCAGTGGCTGCTTTTCCTCTCCTTCCTCTGGCTCACACAAGGGGCTGGGAAACATACAGAGAAGGGAGGGGGCAGAGTGGGGGACATACAGTGAATGGGGGCAGAGTGGGGGACATACAGTGAAGGAGGGTCAGGCTGGGGGACATACAGTCAATGGAGGCAGTGATGGCCATTCAGAGAAGGGGGATCAGAGGCAGGGTGGGGGACATACAGTGAATGGGGGCAGAGTGGGGTACATAGTGAATGTGGGTCATACAGTAAATGGGAGTCAGGCTTGGGGGCATACAATGAATGGAGGCACTGATGGACATTAAGAGAAGGGGGGCAGGCTGGGGGACAGAGTGAATGGGTGCAGAGTGGGGAACATACAGTGAATGGGGGACATACAGTGAAGAAGGGGCAGGCTGGGGACATACAGCGAATGGGGCAGGCTGGGGGGGAATACAGTGAAGGGGCAGGCTAGGGGACATAGAGTGAATGGGGGGACAGAGTGGGGGACCATTCTGATGTGATTAATGATTCAAACAATGTCAGGCTGAAAGGTCGGCCCCCACACATTTACACTTCACCAAATCTGGCCCTCTTCGCAAAAAGTTTGGACACCCCTGATATAAGCAGTTGGAACGCACAGCCATCTTTTAATCATGTGAAAAATCAGAGTGTGTCCGGCAACCTCTATGCGCATCCACAAATAACATTGTGGAACGCATTTCCGGCCGTATGGAACGCACGGCCATACTGTTTCCGCATGGAACGCGGAAGTGTGTGTAATTAGCAGCGCTATTTAAAGCGCTCAGAGATATGGTTAGGAACGCTACTGACGAAGGATCTATTATTATTTCAATGGCATATGCATTTGTATTCCTGAATAGGTATATGCCTGAAAAACGTATGGCCGTATATCAACCATAGAAAATTTAAAGACATATATGGCCAGAAATTGCTATGAAAAGGCGTATTTGTAGCCATTTCAGCTTCGTAAATATTCCCCATAGAAGTAATTCGGTTCGTTGTGTGGCCCCAAGTGGTCTCTGGCGGTACTTCAGCTCATAGAGGTGAGGAGTAGTTTGCCATATATATATATATATATATATATATATATACACTAAACATCGGCACTCACCTTTCCTAGTTTTGGGGTGCCCTATGGCTTGTGACCACATTGTTTAAACAGACATTGTAGGCGCTCTGCACTCACTAAATTAACTGATATTAATAAATAGTGGAGATTAAGTTTATGAATTGATTAATGCATTTAAGCCTGCAGCCCCCTTCACGGGACCCCACTTTTCTGCAGGTCCTAACACTATCGCTCAAAATGGCTACAATACACTGCTCACCTTTAAAAGCATAGTCTGCTGTGAGCTTTAGACCACATAGCATGCCTGGAATCAAACATTGATGTGATAGCTATGTGTATTGTAAGATGGATAAAAAATGCTCCTGATATTAGGACATTGAGAGAATCTATATGCTACTGGGGGGCAGTATACATCTTATTTAATTGGAACTTTTGAGAAAGTAATAGATATCTGATTGGTTGCCCAAAGCAACATGCCATCTGAAATATAATTCACATCTTAGTAAATTTCCCCCTTAGTCTTCTAGTGAGGATGTAGAATTTCCTGTTGCTGGGCTACATTTTATGTCATCTCAGCATGACTCACGCTGGGCTTGTTGAGTAATTCAAGGATGGATGTGTATTTCCTCACACTTAGACTTTTGAAGAATATCCTGCATCCCCATTGGCTGTATCAGACTGACCTGTATTACATACTGTATAATAAACAAGCTTCACTTATTTCCTTGTGAAATAACTATAAAAGGGTTCCACACACTAGTGCATTCACACAGTCCCTGAGCTCACTGGACCAGACGATAGCTCATTTACCCTCTGTCCATAATGGATAATCGTGGGTTTGAGACGCAAGAAAATGGGCTGGAACTTTCCTCTCCCAATAAAAATCATCCGCAGCAAAACCACTCTGATCCCGGACAGGTAAACGCCAAATATCTGCACATTTCAATTTGTGTAAATGCTTTATTGTGCATTATGGAGGAATTATAATCTGGCTTTATCAGAAATCGCCATCATAGTTTCCAGGAGCGGTTTATTCATGGTGGTTTATTTTGTTCTTGAAATGTCAAAAATATCTCTGTCGTTCCGAGGGTTGTGATGGTGGGTAATTAGTACAGTGCCCACGTCGTTTATGTGTTGTTGGGCCAGATGTATCAAGTTTCAAAAAGGGATAAAAGTGGAGAGTGATAAACAACCAGCCAATCAGCTCCTAAGCGTCATTTTCAAACCCAGCCTGTACCATGGCAGGTAGGAGCTAATTAGCTGGCTGTTTATCGATCTTCATTTTATCACTTTTTGAAGCTTGATACATTTGGCGCCCATTGTGCTGTAGGGGAGATTCCGTTTGTGTTTTCCATTCTAACATCTTTTGTTTATTGACATCTTGATAAATAGCAGAACGACGATTCGCCAATGTAATGGTTAACACTGTTTAGTCGCTGCGTTCTTGCTTTGCTTATTTATTTACTACCAGTTATTTATATAGCGCATACATATTCTGCAGCGCTGTACGGAGAGAATATTTGAACATTCACAACAGTCTCTGCCCCAGTGGAGCTTACACTCTATGGAGGTAATTCTGATCCTCCCGCTCCCCTGTGCGTTCAGACGAAGGAGCGATGTTCAGTTTCTGCGTATGCACATGTGCAGGCTCCAGCAACTTGGCTGGGGCGGACATTCATGTGGGTGGTGTTTCGTTGGCTTTGCAAGTCAACCCGAATGAGGGTCTGTATTCCCTACCACATGTACACGCACACACAGACATTCTAAGGTTGGGAGCCAATTAACCTACCAGTATATAGGTGTGGGAGGAAACCGGAGCACCCGGAGGAAACCGGAGCACCCAGAGAAAATCAGAGTACCCGGAGGAAACCCACGCAAGTACGGGGAGAATATACAAACTCCACACAGTTAGGGCCATGGTGGGAATCAAACCCATACCTCAGTGCTGTGAGGCAGTAATGCTAACCATTACACCGTCCCTGATGCCCAATTTGTTAATGTACTCTGTAATTGGGAGTTGCAGATCCCTTATGGTGCATTATAAATACAGGTTAATAATAATAATAATGATGTCAATTAATTGCATTTGCAATATTATGGGTCCCTCCATTTCCAAAAATAAATCAGCCCCCATAGCAGGGGCATATTAAAGGTCCATACAAACTGGGCGATTTTGCCCAGCGTGTACGGACAGCGTTGATCACTGGCTTGAAAATAGCTCAGGGCATACACACTGCATACACACTGAGCGATTTTCCAGGCAACCTGTGGATCTATCGTAGGAATGAATGCAGCATTTTTTTAAATGTGACCGTTAGTAATGACTACAGCTGTGCACCAGCTAGGGAGTCTGGGAAATGTGACCGTTAGTAATGACTACAGCTGTGCACCAGCTAGGGAGTCTGGGAAATGTGACTGTTAGTAATGACTACAGCTGTGCACCAGCTAGGTGATGTGTGACATGCGACAGTTAGTAATGACTACAGCTGTGCACCAGCTAGGGAGTCTGGGAAATGTGACAGTAATGACTACAGCTGTGCACCAGCTAGGGAGTCTGGGAAATGTGACCGTTAGTAATGACTACAGCTGTGCACCAGCTAGGGAGTCTGGGAAATGTGACCGTTAGTAATGACTACAGCTGTGCACCAGCTAGGTAACCTGGAAAACGTGGACCGTTGGTAGATCTCGAGGACCGGTTTGGCCACCTCTGTACTAGATGAATTCACATGCTGGACTTGTACTTACCATCATAGGTGACCATTAATCTCTCCTCCTGGCAGGATAAGAAACGTTCTACCTCTCTGATGAAAATCTTCATGGTCTGCTTCCTGGCTTGTCTCATCACCACGGCCATCGGGGTCCTGATTCTATCTTTGGTTTACCTGGGTCATTTTAATGAGAAAGACTCAATGAGCCCCGGCATGGAGATGGATAAGGCTCCACCGCAGGACAGCAGCAGCGCTGCGAGCCGATACAGTTTCATGAATCACCTCAGCAAATCTAAGGTGAGCTGAGAGTAACCTGGGGTCATCTGGAAATGGTCCACGGACTAGGAAACACTTATGGCCAGAGGGCGTTCTCTAGGTTCCGCACATGTGTGTCTAAATGGCGCCGCGTATGTGTCTCGAGTGCGTCCGTGCAGAATCGCAGTTCTAATATCAGGCGCACACAGGGTAAAGGGTCTGATTCTGGTTTACTCACAGTGAACCAAAATCGTCTCCTGCCTTGATGGTCGCAGAAATGCTCATGCGCAAAACCCTGACTGCAAACGGGCGCAGCATTTTGCAATGTCTCAAGGAGCAGTGCATGCTGGGGGCGTGTGGCAGCGGTAATGGGATACGATGCCGCGCAGCGTAAAGGGGGCATGGCCTCATGGAAAGTAGGTGTGGCATCACAAAAAGGAGGCATTATACATTATGGAACACAGAGATCCGTCCTAGTTCAGCAGCCCCCTTTCTTGGGGCCCTTTGACAGCTAGAGCCCAGTTCCCACTGCCCCCAATGTCTCTGAGAGTTACGCCACTGTGTCCTCACCAAACCTTGGATTTAAACATTTGGGCATATCAAAAGTTTACATTCTAACATAAAATAATCAATCATTGTCTGAAGGTTATTTAGCTTTACAGTTAGAAAAAGACGGTTTATTAAATCCAGAGCAGCAGCCTATTTGTTTAAATTTAGGAAAAGGGATGGTCAGAAAAAAGGTGCTGTAACCCACAGCAACCAGATTAATTATCCCGGTACGTCTTAGAAAATGAAAGAAACATTCTGATTGGTTTCTGCGGGTTAAAGATCTCCATAGCAAAGATAATTAAATCAAATTGACTGATTAAGTCACCTGTGTCCAAGCATGTATATACATAAGACCTGAACCATTTGGGTGCCTTGAGGACCTTTGGGGCAGATTTATTAAGCTCAGTGAAGTGATAAAGTGTCTGGTTTTTATCACCGGCCAATCAGCCCCTACCTGTCATTTTTCAAACCAAGTCTGTAACTTGACAGTTACGAGCTGATTGGCCGGTGATAAAAACCAGACACTATCACGTCACCAAGCTTAATAAATCTGCCCCTTTGAATCTTTATTCACCTTCTGTATGTTCTGCAGTGTGTTGCTTCATTAGCACCTTATAACTGCCATTATAATACTCCATGCTCGTATCATTAATATGCGCGATGTATGGTTTGTTTTTAAAGGTGTTTCAGTTTGAAGGAGGAGCTATACAGTGGGCACGCTACAGGAATAAAGCTAACGATTATTCCAATGACAACGAGATGCAATTTGGTACCAGCATTAATAATCATCAATCAAAAATGACAGTGGGCACATTGCGGATTGTGAGCAAAGGCTTGAGAGCCCCACACTGGCACTTCAATGCCAACGAGCACGGCTTCCTGGTGCAGGTAAGTGTAGCATGGCAGGAACTTAGTAGCCGTCATGACCCTTCCTCTTTGCAAATTTTCATATTTCTTGGCATCACTGGCACCTCATCATTCTCCACCCTGTCATCTGATGTGATCCTATCGTTATCAGGCCATACTTCCACCAACCCTATCACCGATGGATCTCAGCGGACACACTACCCAGTACAGCCTGCACAGTATTTGCCTACACACCCAATCCACTAGGGGCAGTGTTGCTGCTCAGTAGCACCTGCCGTAGGTTTCAGTGTAACTCTACTGTCACCTAACCTTAGCAACTGTCATGGAAGTTTATGTTATAATACTTAACTGTAACCTGTTTGTAGACTTTCTGTAACTTGGATCTTTGTCGTACCAGGGCAAGGCATGGATTGGGATAGTTGATGATGGGGCCAACACTGTCACCACCTACAACGTTACTGCTGGCCAGGTCATCTTCTTCCCTAAGAACACCCTACACTGGGTAAAGAACGTGGGCGATGAAGACTGCCTTTTCCTTCTGTTCTTTACTACTCATGAAGAGCTGAAAACTCTTGATGTGGATGACGCGTTTTACATGACTCCGGAGGACATTGCCGCAAGGTCACTAAAGGTCAGTACATGTAAGATGTAGCTTTTGGCATTTGATGCTGGGATTGTGATGGGGTCCAGCACTCCATGTTCCACCACATTGGGTAATACTGACTCATTGGTAGTTATTTGTTGTATATGAGCAAACAAACTCTTCCCCTTCACCACTGCACCACAATAGATGAAACCAGTGTTTCTCAGACTGGGTCCTCAAACTGGACCCAAAACAGGTCATGTTCTCCAGGTCACCTGGCAGGAGCACTGTGTATCACCAACTGTCACATTTTCAAAAATCCACAGGTGACCTGGAAAACATAAGCTTTGTGCTGTCTCGGGACCATGTGTGGCAATCACTGGATTAAACCACTCAATGGTTTACAAACACTGTGGATATTACAGCTTCTGATTGTTCCTCTTACTCCGTGGTGACCTAGTGGCCAGGAATCGGTGCTGTTACCACCGCGGCCTGTTTCGATATGCAGTCAGGTCTCACAAGACTTCAATGTGGTGGATAAACTTTGAAGTATAAATCCATTTTTTTCATACTTTTATCAGTTTTATAAACAAAATTGACCGATTGGCAGATACACTCTCTTAGCAGACTGTACCTAACATTTGTCTTTGCATGTTTTTTGTCTACAAGAGGCCTGAACTATACAGGTCTATGCATTTGTCTACCTGACCCCCATTATGCAAATCAACCAGTGTTTTTAGCAGGGCCGGTGTAAGGCTTCTCAGCACCCTAAGCAAAACTTCAACCTACTACACCCCCCCACCCTCACACACACTCCATACTGCCACCACTGTCCACTTTTCAACCGCTTAAGGCATACTTGCCTAACATTCCGGAATGGCAGGGAGGCTCACAAAAATCAGGTGGTCCTCCCAGCTCTCCCTTTGCCATTCACAACAAAGTACAAGGAGTACAAGGAAGAGGGGCAGCAAAGTAGGGGAGGATGCCTCAAGGGAAAGTATGGAGGTGAGGTCTTAGAGGTTCCACAGCAGCCACCTGCATTGAGTACAAGATGGATCCCCATAGACATCTTTTATTTGTTGATAGGCAGACTTGGTGGCACCCATCTCCCCCCCCCCAGATCCCGGCGCCCTGGTTATTAAGGCTGGGCTGATTTGAACTTGCATATTAATCAACCTTTTTGCCCTGGTTTTTGTCTCATTCAGCCAGAAGGTGGCGTAAATTTCATCAGGACCTTCGAGAAACCAAAAGAAGACCAAGCTGTAAACCTCCCTGAAAACCTGGTGGAACTTATCCAGAATGCCGCCTACGTACAGTCCAATGACTCAGACGTCTGGAAGTATTTTTATGATTTAAAAGGTTATACTGCTATTTTAATTACTATATACATGAGCTGTAGCTGGGCTTATTTTTATGCGGAGGCCTGGAGCTATAGCTGGGATGGGCCCTAGTTTTGTGAGGAGGCCTGGAGCCTTAGCTGACTGCACCTATTTTTAGTAGATGGGCCTTTTTTTATGTGAAGGTCCGATGCTTGTCTTATTTGTATGTGGAGGCCTGTAGCTTTAGCTAGGCCTATTTTGTAGGTGGGATGATTCCATGCGGAGGCCTTTAGATTTATCTGGGATTATTTTGTAGGTGGGATGATTCCATGCGGAGGCCTTTAGATTTATCTGGGATTATTTTGTAGGTGGGATGATTCCATGCGGAGGCCTTTAGATTTATCTGGGATTATTTTGTAGGTGGGATGATTCCATGCGGAGGCCTTTAGATTTATCTGGGATTATTTTGTAGGTGGGATGATTCCATGCGGAGGCCTTTAGATTTATCTGGGATTATTTTGTAGGTGGGATGATTCCATGCGGAGGCCTTTAGATTTATCTGGGATTATTTTGTTGATGGGATGATTCCATGCGGAGGCCTTTAGATTTATCTGGGATTATTTTGTTGATGGGATGATTCCATGAGGAGGCCTTTAGATTTATCTGAGATTATTTTGTAGGTGGGATGATTCCATGAGGAGGCCTTTAGATTTATCTGGGACTATTTTGTAGGTGGGATGATTCCATGCGGAGGCCTTTAGATTTATCTGAGATTATTTTGTAGGTGGGATGATTCCATGCGGAGGCCTTTAGATTTATCTGAGATTATTTTGTAGGTGGGATGATTCCATGAGGAGGCCTTTAGATTTATCTGGGACTATTTTGTAGATGGGCCTGTCTTTGTGTGGAGATTTGGAACTGTGAATTTTTCACAAAATAGCTTTGAAACTTTCTATTGAACAGTTCAGTTGGCTGAAAACCCCTCTACTGCTTCAGGATTATGACATGAACGCTGCCTTACATGACCACCTGTGTCCCGACACAGGTCAGGGGGATGTGTTGTAATATTTTCTTTACTGAGTCTGCGATACTCGTCCCGGAAAATATGAATGTGGCTCTTTTGTATGAAAATAAGCAGATGACGGCTGGAATAAGATCGCCTTACCTTGCAGGCTGCATTACATATGCTGACACACTTTGATGATGTGCGAGTTCAAATCTCTCCTCATTTGCAACTTTTGCACAAGACCTCATCTGTGGGCAATGAAGCCGCTTCCTCGTTTTCCTTTTTTAGAAAACCACAGTGACTCTGTATGGAAATCAGATCACCCCTAATTGCTAGAAGTGACAGATCAGCAGTTTCTATGTAATTACCTGGGGCCGGATGTTAGAAGATATATATTTTTTTGAAGCTTGATACATCTGGCCCTTGGTCTGGTCATCTAGGGGGAATCAGGAAAATTGTGCTCCCCCCTCCTCTCCCTCTGCTGTAATTGCTTAGTTTGTGTCCCTCATAGAGGGAAATCCTAGTGATACTATTACACGGTTGGCGTTACTATTGCCCCAAACTCTGATTCGCAATTCGCATCAATGGCTACTTGCTGACCTTTGAAGTTGCCTCTCTGGGAGCAGCCCAGATAAGAGACCCAAAATTGCACTTTGGGGCGAAGGGGCGCTAAAATGACGCATCATTTTAGTCTCACCCCCCTCCCGCAGACCCCGCAAATTCCAGAATTTGTTTCAGCGGATCTGGGGGAGGCCGGGGCCTTGGGGAGCATGCAGGAGACTTGCCCACCTTCCAGGGGGGGCCGGGAGAGGGACCCGATTTATGGGAGCCTCCCGTCCATTCCGGGAGGGTAGGCAAGTATGCAACAACATTGATAAAGTTGATGTGCTGTAGAATGTGCCCTCCCCCTGTCGGCACTTGCTGAATGCAGGGTCCTGTCGGCAGTGATGGACGTTTAGGTAAACATCGCTAAGTGTGTACCCAGCTTCAGAGTGTGTAACGATATATTGTGTAACAATTTGTGTAAAAATGAACTCTTCTATAAAAATGACATTTTTATTTTTAGGGTCGAGACAATTCATCTTCCCCGGAGGAATTATACAATGGGCTCGATACCGGAGGAACGGAGCTGGCCTGAGTGCCAACGAGCTGATCTATAGTGAATCTGTTAATTCAGTAAGTGTCTTTACTGTGCGTACTTTGGCCCTTATTCTGGTTGACTCCCTCGGATGCGAATTCGCATCTTTGAGAGTCACCCTAACCCCAACCTTGCGAATGGTTAGCCGGCGGCACCCATTCGCAAGTGTGATTCATTCGCAAGGCTTACACATGGGTGAACATCCATTTGCATGCCAGTGGGAACCTCCCCCATCATTCGATGGTCGCCGACCATCTAATGATGGCGAAGGCGCACGCATATGTAAGGGTGGCCCAGACCACTCGTACATATGAGCGAAGAAATGCAGGGAATGGAGCGGGCAGCTGACATCCGGTTATGTCAGCTGTCCGCCCCCAGCACGTGCGTCCAGTGCCCCACACCCCTCTCCACCCCCCCCCCCCCCAGCGAACGGGCTTTTCGCCGAGCTCTCACGCACCCAGCGTATACACATGCGCAGAAATGCTGTTGTGCATACGCAAAACATCGTTCCCCGTGCGAACAAACAGCCGATGCAAATGAATCAGAATAAGGGCCTTTATCCTGAGTAACATTCACTTTTATTTCTATAAAAGCAAAGAGTGTTCAGCCTCTGTCCGGGCTCCCTCCCTCTGAGCACTGATACTAACAGACTCTGGCCCCGTGATACAGTCTAATGCGCATGCACAGGTCTCCGGGAAAATGGTTGTGGGGGCCATTTTCCCTGTGATGTGTGGCATTGTAGTTAGTGTAATGAGTGACATGTGGCCCTGTAGTTAGTGTAATGAGTGACATGTGGCCCTGTAGTTAGTGTAATGAGTGACATGTGGCCCTGTAGTTAGTGTAATGAGCGCCTCGTGGCCCTGTAGTTAGTGTAATGAGTGACACGTGGCCCTGTAGTTAGTGTAATGAGCGACATGTGGCCCTGTAGTTAGTGTAATGAGCGACATGTGGTCCTGTAGTTAGTGTAATGAGCGACACGTGGTCCTGTAGTTAGTGTAATGAGCGGCACATGGCCCTGTAGTTAGTGTAATGAGCGACATGTTGCCCTGTAGTTAGTGTAATGAGCTCCTCATGGCCCTGTAGTTAGTGTAATGAGTGACACGTGGCCCTGTAGTTAGTGTAATGAGTGACATGTGGCCCTGTAGTTAGTGTAATGAGCGACATGTGGCACTGTAGTTAGTGTAATGAGCACCTCGTGGCCCTGTAGTTAGTGTAATGAGTGACATGTGGCCATGTAGTTAGTGTAATGAGCGACACGTGGCCCTGTAGTTAGTGTAATGAGCGACATGTGGCCCTGTAGTTAGTGTAATGAGCGACATGTGGCCCTGTAGTTAGTGTAATGAGCGACACGTGGTCCTGTAGTTAGTGTAATAAGCGACACGTGGTCCTGTAGTTAGTGTAATGAGCGACACGTGGTCCTGTAGTTAGTGTAATGAGCGGCACATGGCCCTGTAGTTAGTGTAATGATCGACATGTGGCCCTGTAGTTAGTGTAATGAGTGACACGTGGCCCTGTAGTTAGTGTAATGAGTGACACGTGGCCCTGTAGTTAGTGTAATGAGCGCCTCGTGGCCCTGTAGTTAGTGTAATGAGTGACACGTGGCCCTGTAGTTAGTGTAATGAGCGACATGTTGCCCTGTAGTTAGTGTAATGAGCGCCTCATGGCCCTGTAGTTAGTGTAATAAGAGACATGTGGCCCAGTAGTTAGTGTAATGAGCGACATGTGGCCCTGTAGTTAGTGTAATGAGCGACATGTGGCCCTGTAGTTAGTGTAATGAGCTACATGTGGCATTGTAGTTAGTGTAATGAGCGCCTCGTGGCCCTGTAGTTAGTGTAATGAGCGACATGTGGCCCTGTAGTTAGTGTAATGAGCGACACGTGGCCCTGTAGTTAGTGTAATGAGCAACACGTGGTCCTGTAGTTAGTGTAATGAGCGGCACATGGCCCTGTAGTTAGTGTAATGATCGGCATGTGGCCCTGTAGTTAGTGTAATGAGTGACACGTGGCCCTGTAGTTAGTGTAATGAGCGGCATTTGGCCCTGTAGTTAGTGTTATGAGCGGCACGTGGCCCTGTAGTTAGTGTAATGAGCGACACGTGGCCCTGTAGTTAGTGTAATGATCGGCATGTGGCCCTGTAGTTAGTGTAATGGGTGACACGTGGCCCTGTAGTTAGTGTAATGGGTGACACGTGGCCCTGTAGTTAGTGTAATGGGTGACACGTGGCCCTGTAGTTAGTGTAATGAGTGACACGTGGCCCTGTAGTTAGTATAATGCAGAGAGAGTGTGGTTCGGTCATGTGACAGTCGTGGTGTTTCTTCTCAGCACAGTGACACCCTAACTCTGGGAACCCTAAGAATAACCAGCAATGGCCTGAGACAGCCACATTTCCACTTCAACGCCCACGAAATGGGATATGTCATCAGCGGCTGTGGTCAGGTGAGCATCTTTATCTAGTCCATGGCATTTTCTGTTTGATGTTACTTTATTTTTATCTTCTGCTATAAGATGAAACTGGTTTTTAAACACATTTTACATTTGCTGTAATGAAGTACGCCTCTAGGAGGCGCTGTTTTCCGGTAGTCTGTCAAGAACTTTACTAAGATGTCAGTTAACATGGGATGTTGCTAAGGGCAAAATCAGATGCTATTATCTTCTAGAAGGTGCTAAATAAATAAGTATATTCGGGGAACTCCCATCTTAGTAAATTACCCCCGGTACCCTGTAGTGTATGTTATTCCTTGCAATACACAATAGTTTGCTTTATAAACACTGAAGACATCAGAATTTGCTGGCAACACAGATCTTAAAAAAGCAAATTTATATTAACATGGTCTCAGTGTTAACTTTTTATCGTAACATCATCTGTTCACTGTAAGGGGACTTACATTGTCCTTGCCGCAGAAACATGGATATTAAAAGTCACCAGAACAACGAACATTTGTATAAAGCCTCGGACAGCAGTAAAGCGGAGAGATCTAAAGGGCCCGATTCAGCCTAGAGTAAGTCTAGACTTACTTAACGCTGCGAGCAGGGGGGGAATTAATCAATGTGAGCAATTTCCCCCCTGTGTGCAGAGGCCCTGATGTGAGCTCTGTGTCCATTATATTTACACGCCAGGATATATTCCCACAAAAATAGGTATTTCTAGATTGCAGCATTTGTTAACTGATGGCATATATCCTGGTTCACACGGAGTCTGGATTAATAATACATGTATTTTCAGATTGGAATCGTTGGAGAAAAACCTGTGGAGGATTTTAGAGTCGATGTTGGCGATGTTTTCTTCTTCCCAATCGGAACACAGCATTACATCAAAAGCTTATGCGATGAGGACTTGTACATGATACTGGCCTTCACCACTGGAAACCAGGTGAGATACAGTAATTATCACTGGGTAGGCAGTACGTACAGGGAGTGACTTACCACCAGTGGAGGAGGTTACTTGGGAACTGCAACCAATCAGATGCTGTCAATCATTTCTCTATTGCATCCTAGAAAATAACTGACAGAATCTGATTGTTGCTACGGGCAACATCACCTCTTTTAATTTTTAAAAGCTTTAGTAAATACCCCTAAATAACTATTATTCCTGTCTCCCAACCCTTTAAATGTTCTTTTATATATACAAACCATTGCGATTCTCATCCGACTCCTGTATGCTTATTACTACACTGGTGATGTCATGGCCACTGGATTCAATAATATATTAATTGACAAAAGTCTCGACGTTTTTCTAACGGTCTGCATGTATTTACAGCTGGAAACACTTGATATGGATGACTATTTCCACGCCACGTCCGACCACATCCTGGCACAGCTTTTCCATAAGAAGCAGCAAGAATTTAAGAAGATTCCTAAATTTGAGGACGATCAAGCTGTTAACCTGCCATAATTCCTACTGCCTATTACACGGACATACTGTATCAGTGCATGGCTGGGTCACTATGGAAATGAACTTACTCCTTGGCCGTTTAAATAATGTTGCACTTTACGGAAATACCATAGGAAATGTTTTACACAACAAGGCAAAGACTGTTACACAGAGGCCTTTGTAGTGGGCTACTATACAGTGTGTGACACGTTAATGTTATATGTACACAGTATGAGATGAAAATGTCCCTTGCTACTTCTAAAGCTAGGATTCGCAGGCGGTGGTGGATCAAGTGGCGGTTCCCTAGAAAACGACACTTAAAGGGCAACACTTAGACATGTTCTTGTCTGTCATAATGATGTCACAAGGATAAAGTTGAGATTAGTCTTTATCTGCTCAATGAAGGCAGCCCGCAACTCCTGCTACTATTCACACGTTCCAGAAACGGTCAAAGCGGGTAAAACTGATACAAGCGGTCAGAGGTGCCTCAATGAGGGGGAGTGTTGCAGACTACATCTAGGTGCCACCAAAATACCACAGTGACCAAGATTTGTGTGCTGCAACGTTACATGCTGCATTGTGACATTCTTGAGCGGCATTTGGCTTCTATCACTAAAGAGGAGCCAGCAGTGCGGGCAG
The DNA here is from genome assembly GCF_055691185.1 of Crinia signifera. Classification (NCBI taxonomy): domain Eukaryota; kingdom Metazoa; phylum Chordata; class Amphibia; order Anura; family Myobatrachidae; genus Crinia; species Crinia signifera. The sequence continues at coordinate 457,639,966 of NC_139217.1, forward strand.
ACGAGTCTACGAGGCCAGAGTAGCATTTCCAAGAATGATGAAAACAGCGATGAGATACGAGGCCACCCTTCTTGGTCGCAATGTCTTCAGCGAAGATCGGGCACTATTTTCAATATCTATAGATGGTGTTCTTCTTTTTGCACAAATCCGCAGAAAGGGATCTGAAAGATCCCTCTCAGAGTCCCCCGTTTCTTGCACATGATCAAGCAGAAAGCCGCACATGGACACTTGGGTCATAAACCCTTGTGGTGTTAATTGCAATTATTGCATACAATGGGGCAGATGTATTAAGCCTGGCGAAGAGATAAACTGGAGATAAAGTGGAAGGAGATAACGCACCAGCCAATCATCTCCCAACTGTCCTATTTCAAACACAGCTGATTGGCTGGTGCATTATCTCCTTCCACTTTATCTCCAGTTTATCTCCAGTTTATCTCTTGCCAGGCTTAATACATCTGCCCCATTGTTACTAAAGAAAGCCACTGTTCATGCAATAAGGGGCTGGATGTATCGCATAGAATACACAACTCATTATACATCCCATCCCCAGCCTTTTAAATTATGGCTCTTCAAATCTAGCAGCAACATTTCTGAAAACTCACCCATGCCTTAAGGTGCATACACACCGGCCGCTTTTGGCCATGAGCGATAATGTGAAAATTGCTGTCCGATAAATCGCTCAGGGGGCCCTAAATCTCTTTTGCTAGAGCTAGAGCATTACCCCTGTAAATTCTCAAAAGCAAGCCCATCGCTACCATCTACAGTATATCTGCACCTCCTTTGTTGACCTTTTACAGTATGTACTATTTAATATATGATTTGTATAATTTATGATCCATAGCTGCAGTGTTTTTCAGAAACGTTGATTAAATCATTTGTGACAGGTTGTCCTCAAAGTTAGGATTGCACCTTTAGCTGCAGTTCCGAGCAGAAGCGCTAGAGGGCAGCACCTCCTTCCCGTGACTCTCGATTTAGCAATATGTTTTCTGTACTGAACTCTGATTTATGTTGGATTTATTCTCAGTTTTGTTTACATTGGAATATAATGGAAGTAAACAAATTAATTATAGTTTTAGGAACACTTTAAAAATAATCTTCTATTTTCCAGTCATGTTACTGAAGGTAAAAAATGCATGAGAGATGGAACAAAAAATACACATTGTATTTACAGTGTATCATATTTCGTATGACTTTAAAAGCCATAATGTATATTTTATTGTACAATATTGAATTGTGTGACAGTTGTACTGTATTTCTATATTTATATATGGAAATAACACCTGTAATATAGTAATAAAATGATATTTGCACTGTCAAGACTCATATTTGAGTATAGTATTTTTTTTTTATTATTATTATTGGAGTATATAGGGCCTTATTCTAGTTCACTCTTTCTGACAAAATCCTTCTTAGATGGACAAAACCATTTGCACTGCAGGTGGGGCAGATGTTACTTTTGCAGAGAGAAATACATGTGGGTGGGGTTTTACTTCAAAGTGAGATCTATATTGCAGTGTAAAAATAAAGCAGTCAGTATTTACCCTGCACAGAAACAAAATAACCCACCCAAATCTAATTCTCTCTGCACATTTTACAGCTGCCCCCCTGCAGTGCACATGGTTTTGTCCATCTAGGAAGGATTTTGTCAGAAAGAGTGAACTAGAATAAGGCCCATAGTGTATGAGATGTAGAACAATATAGGAAGCCACTATAAGGGGCAGGAGCAATATCAGAACAAATGCATATAGATACAGTAATAACAAACTCTGACAACAATTAAATGAAACGGCACAATCATTGTCATAAACATAAATCAGGGCCTGATTAGCCAATAGGATGATTAGACTGAGCTGGGTCCTGGGGGAGGGGATTGCACTGGGATGGGAGTGCTTCCTGGTGCCGCTGGAATTGGGGGCGGAGCAAGGTCTTTTTAGATCTAGGCGGCTGTGATTGATGCCAGTGCCGCCTTTGCCAGCACTGCTAGGGCAGTAAGTGGCAGAATGAATGCAGCTGAGGCCCAATCCTGTTACAGATTTGTAGCTGAATATGAGTGAAAATATTGGTGGTGAGATTCGGGGAAGGGGCACTAGGGTGGCTGGACCCCTTAATCAGGTCCCAATGACTGAAGAACAAGGAATCCAGGTAAACACTGGTCTGAGGGGGAAACATTTTTGATTATGTTCTTTAATAGAGGCAGATTGTGAATCAATAGAACTTTCACATGCTGCAAAATATAGTTCCGCGCCTCAAGCCAGTCATTCATATGAGGGAAAGTAGCTCTTTCCTAAACAATGAAATCATACATTCCGACATTAATGCTGCAGCTGGATTAATGCTGCAGATGGCAGGGTTCTGAATAATGGGCGGTACTTGGGCGTGGAGATACGAACCCGTCATCGCAGCCCCGCCTCCCACTATGAAATTTCCACATTACCAGCAAAGCAGTGGGTGGATCTATGATGGCATGATTAAATGCCCAATTCAGGCCTAATCGCTGGGCTGCTAGTTTTCCAAGCCCAGCAATCAGGAAAATGCCGCCCTACGCTGCCGCACACAAGCGAATTTCCACCCATGTGCACGGCTAAAACTTCATTCACCATAGAATGAGTTTTACCTCTGTTCACAGCGCTGAGTGAGCCAGGACTTACTCGGCGCTGTGGTGGCCATGGGGAGAAGGAGGCCGCTGGTGATGTCAGCGGCCCGTCCTTCCAATGGCCGGGGAACGCCTGCATTTTCTGGGACACTCCCAAAATGAAATAGCTGCAAGATTTCAATCACTGGCCATCGCTGGCTGCCTATGCACAGACGGCTTGCGCATGCACACAGTGTACCGCACATTCACAGCTCTGCAATTGGGTCTGAATCAGGCCCTTGGTGTGAATTGTGTCATCGCCCTGCCCACATTTCATCTGTGGGCAGGGTAAGTCATATGTGTCTCTTCAAAAAGAAAGCATTTCCCCCATGTCTCCGGAGGAAATTTATTAAAGTTTGGAGAAAGATAAAGTGCAGAGAAGCCAGTAAAATTAGATTTCTCCCTCTCTCTTTCTCTCTAATATTTGATAAATTTCATCCTTCTAACTGATGAGGCGGCAGCCTCCTCTAGCATCCTCAAAAACCATCTGCAGTATGGGGGCAGCCATTTTCTAAGTGTCACTTATCATTATAGCAGCAGTAGCCGGCACCGGGAGAGACGGGACCATGACCGCAGACAGATGCGGCAGGCCAGGTACCGGCAGACAGCAGCCTGTAACCAGGGGCGTAACTACCATAGGTGCAGGGGGTGCAGCTGCTATGGGGCCCAGAGCTGAAGGGGGCCCATCTTTGCTGTCAAACTAATATGTTTTGCATACATTTATCACCATCAGTTGCTAAACAGGGGGCCCTTACAAACTTTTGCTATGGGGCCTCCGAATATCTAGTTACGCCTCTGCCTGTAACTATAGCCCCGCAGACCCCCCGGCACCCACACTTGCTCTGCGCCTCCCCGTCACCGCGGGGGCTGCGGACCTATAGTTACGCCACTGCTATTGAATTGCCCCTCCTCAGCAGATACAAAACAAAGGGGCTGATTCAGCACTGGCGATAATGGACAACCACCCTTGTGCACAAGCCACCCGTGCGAACAAGGCCACTGGTAGCTAGCCATTGCTGGCCATTTGCAAGTTGAGTAACAGGCGGCGGGCTTTTGAGGGTGGCACTTTTTCGTGGAGTGCCACGGAAAATGCAGGCGTTGTCCAGCCGTTGCTGACGCCAGCGGCCTCCATCTCCCCGCAGCCACCACAGATCCAAATAAGTCTACAAACAGAAGGAAAACGATGTGATTGTGAGTGATTGCAAATGGTTTCCTCCTGTGTGCACAGCTGCGATCATATTCACAGGGGCGGGGATACACACTGGTGGGCGGCGGTTACCTGATCACTGGGCTCTGAAGACGCAATCCAGCGATCAGTCCTGAATCAGGCCCAAAAAACACCATATCATCAGGGGAATAAATAAAAAATGAATGAAAAGAATATCCATCAGCTGCACCAGCGTGTGTTTGGTAATACAGCTGCAAGATTAAAGAGGTAAACAGTTTAAAGAGGAAAAAAATCTGGTTTCACCATAAAACTAATTGCTTTGAATCTAGCGTCACCAAATTTGTGCAGGTGCCTGGACATCCCCCGCAGTTACACTTGAGGCTGTGTGCTTGGCAGGTGTACGGCTTGTTAGCGCCATAGGCTGGCTTATTTCTTTCTTTATGTTTCATGTTTGTTTTTGTCACATGTTTTGGGCTGTAGGCATGAATGACCATTTTGGGCCGCCCTGCTCCCCATGCACTTTAACTTCATCCTCAAGGGGAGAGCTGAAGTCTCTGATCCCCAGACAGCTCCAAAAGATCCTTTAATGCAGTGGTTCTCAAACTCGATCCTTAGGGCCCCACACAATTCACGTTTTCCAGGTCACCCGACAGGTGCACTCATTACTCACTGACACATTTTAAAAGATCCACAGGTGGAGCTAATTCACTTGTGATTCTGTGAGGAGACCTGCAAACATGCACTGTGTGTGGTCCTGAGGACCGACTTTGAGAACCTGTGCTTTAATAGATTCAAGAGTGATCCTGAAAAATTAGAAAAGGCTGTGAAAACACCAATTTTCACATTATTTTAGTAAAAATGATTTTAATAAATTGTCTCCTTAATGTTTTGCACATCACAGGCACTGGCTGCTATCGGACCCAATATCCCAGCACAAGCGATTATTGGTAAATTTCCCCAATACTTAAGGTGCCCATACACTGCCTGCGACGTCTCGCAGCAGTGTACGGACACCCGACGGACCTTCCCGGCGGCAGGGACACATACGATCCGTTGTGATGGATTACATGCGTCCCTTCTTCCCCCCCCCGCCCAGAACGGGTGGTCAGACGGCCAGCCAGTCCGACCACCACGGGGCTGCGCATCGGACCCGACTGCATGTCAGGGAGAGGCGCTTTGGTCCAATTTAACGGGCCTTTAGTATTTGTATTGCAGCCATATCTGGTGACAACAATTATCATGTTCATGACATTCCTGAATAATAATAAATATGCCCCTAAAATTCCTGGTAAATGTCCTTCAGGCTTTCAGATTGCTCATGTAGCATCTGCTGGTGTGTTCCCACGATAAGATGATTTACAGGAGCCCAAGGAACCTGTCATTGTCATTCCTATTAATCTCTGTGAGAAGCCGGATCACTTCAGAAGGAAAACCTCTTTCTAAAAGTAAAACCTAATAATAACTTATTAATTATCTTACCTACAGTAAGTAGCATTTAATCAGTGTTTAATCTAGTGAATAGAGATTGTTCTACTATTTATAGCATTAGTCACTGTAGAGTATACGTTTGAAGTATACTTCAGCGGCGGGTCAGACCCGGATCTTCGGCGGTGTAAATGTGGTCAAGCCGTGTCCATTTACACGGGTCCTCTACCCAGGTCCTGACCTGGGTAGAACACGGTTAGGACCCGTGTAGAGGCCGGTGTAAATGGTCCCGCTGTGGGTTGAGGCACCCGCAGCGGGTCCGTGCATGGCATGCAGTGCTGGGGAAGCTGTCCCCAGCTGTCAGGCTGCTGAGGGGGAGACGGATGGGATACTCGCTGCTGCTGTAACAACTCCCCCCTGCAGCCGCGGGGTCGGGAGTGGAGGCAGCGGGAATAAGCAGTGCATGTGGGCAGGGGACATCATCACCTGTAGCACCACATCATCAGCCCCCCAGCGCGGGGTCCAGCCTCCAGGCAGTGGGGTCCGGCAGTGCAGGCGGTCCATCCAGCGTATAGGAAGTCACCGGCGGGGTCCCTCCAGTGTATAGGAAGTAACCCGCGAGCGTCCCTGCGACGGCTGGGATGGAACTGCCGCTACTAGTTCCCAGCCGTCGCAGGGACGCTCGCGGGTTACTTCCCATACACTGGAGGGACCCCGCCGGCGACTTCCTATACACTGGAGGGACCCCCTGCCCGCCTGCACTGCCGGACCCCGCTGCCTGGAGGCTGGACCCCGCGCTGGGGGGCTGATGATGTGGTGCTACAAGTGATGATGTCCCCTGCCCACATGCACTGCTTATTCCCGCTGCCTCCACTCCTGACCCCGAGGCTGCAGGGGGGAGTTGTTACAGCAGCAGCGAGCATCCCCTCCGTCTCCCCCCTCAGCAGCCTGACAGCTCGCCCCCCCTGCCCTGCATTGCCGGACCCCGCGGCCTGGAGGCTGTACCCCGCACTGGGTTGGGGTCATGATGTAATGCTTCAGGGGGGTGATGATTTGCAGGGGGGGGGGTGTGATTTTACGCTGCAGGGGCGGTGATAATGGGCAGGGGGATGAGGCTACTTCAGGGGTGTGTGTGATTTGATGCTGCAGGGATGGTGATAATGTGCAGGGGGGTGATGCTGCTTCAGGGGGGTGGTGATGTGCGGGGGGTGATAATGTGCAGGTGGGGGTGCTGCTGCTGCTAGGAGGTGATGATGTGCAGGGGGGGGTGATGTGATGCTGCAGGGAGGGTGGGTGATGATGTGCAGGGAAGGTTATGTGCTGCTGCAGGCCATTTGTAATGACAAGGCAGGGCTGGCCCAGGTCCAGTGTAAATGGTGCAGACCCTGGTCCGACCCAGGTCGAATTGCTGTGTAAATGGGTTAGGAATCAGGGTCCGACCCTGGAAACATCCGTGTTCAAAGACCAGGGTCCGACCAGGGTTTTTGGTGTAAAAGGGGTACAGAGGTCCAGATTCTGATCTATATAAAAAGTGTAAAAACTCCTCACTTCTGGGGTAAAGTACCACCAATGACCCCAATTACAGATCACTTCTAATATAAGCCATTTATTTTAAACTATAGGATATAATTCTGAAATCCTAACTATCCACCTTCACTTTCCAACCACAGCAGGGCAGAAGCTTCTGCAGCAGCCATTGCAGGTCTCTAACTATCCATCTTCTCTTCCCAACCACAGTGGGACAAGAGCTTCTGCAGCAGCCATTGCAGGTCTCTAACTATCCACTTTCCCTTCCCAACCACAGCGAGGCAGGAGCTGTTGCATTAGCCAGAGAAGGTCTCCAACTATCAACCTTCTCTACCCAACCACAGTAGGACAGGAGCTGCAGCAGCAGCCAGCGCAGGTCTCTAACTATCCACCTTCCCTTCCCAACCACAGCAGGCAGAAGCTGCTGCAGCAGCCAGAGCAGGTCTCTAACTATCCACCTTCCCTTCCCAACCACAGCGGGGCAGGAGCTGCTGCAGCAGCCAGAGCAGGTCTCTAACTATCCACCTTCCCTTCCCAACCACAGCGGGACAAGAGCTGTTGCATCAGCCAGAGCAGGTCTCCAACTATCCACCTTCTCTACCCAACCACAGCAGGACAGGAGCTGCAGCAGAAGCCAGAGCAGGTCTCTAACTATCCACCTTCCCTTCCCAACCACAGCAGAGCAGAAGCTGCTGTAGCAGCCACAGCAGGTCTCTAACTGTCCTCCTTCTCTTCCCAACCACAGCAGGGCAGAAGCTGCTGCAGCAGCCAGAGCAGGTCTCTGACTATCCACCTTCCCATCCCAACCACAGAGGGCAGGAGCTGCTGCAGCAGCCAGAGCAGGTCTCTAACTATGCACCTTCTCTTCCCAACCATAGCAGGGCAGGAGCTGCTGCAGCAGCCAGAGCAGGTCTCCAACTATACACCTTCCCTTCCCAACCACAGCAGGGCAAAAGCTGTTGCAGCAGCCAGAGCAGGTCTCTAACTATCCACATTCCCTTCCCAACCACAGCAGAGCAGGAGCTGCTGCAGCAGCAGCCAGAGCAGGTCTCTAACTATCCACCTTCCCTTCCCAACCACAGCAGGGCAGAAGCTGCTGCAGCAGCCAGAGCAGGTCTCTAACTATCCACCTTCTCTTCCCAACCACAGCAGGACTGAAGCTGCTGTAGCAGCCACAGCAGGTCTCTAACTACCCACCTTCTCTTCCCAACCACAACAGGGCAGAAGCTGCTGCAGCAGCCAGAGCAGGTCTCTAACTATGCACCTTCCCTTCCCAACCACAGCAGAGCAGGAGCTGCTGCAGCAGCCAGAGCAGGTCTCTAACTATCCACCTTCCCTTCCTAGGCATCGGCACTCACCTTTCCTAGTTTTGGGGTGCCCTATGGCTTGTGACCACATTGTTTAAACAGAAATTGTAGGGGCTCGGCACTCATTACATTAACTGATATTAATAAATAGTGGAGATTTAGTTAATAAATTGATCAATGCATTTAAGCCTGCAGCCCCTTTCAAGGGACCCCACTTTTCTGCAGGTCCTAACACTACTGCTCAAAATGGCTGCAATACACATAGCTATGACATTAATGTTTGATTCTAGGCATGCTATCTGGTCTAAAGCTCACAGCAGACTATGCTTTTAAAGGTGAGCAGTTACCAACACACCTGTCACTAATCATCTAGGGAAATGGTTAACATAAGCTATGAAATATAGGTTAAAACAGGGTGCATGAGAGCATGTGACCACAATAAGACTATTTAAAAAATTAATCTAACAAAAAATATACACTAAACATAATATATATATATATATATATATATATATATATATATATATATATATATATATAAATCTCTGAATATAGAGGGGTTTGTTTGCATAGAAGCAAACGGAAAGACAAATGTGCCTTTTTGGGCGTACTCTTTTATACAGTATTAATTACGGGATACTGTATGATTATTTATTTAAACATAACTTTTATTGGACTAATTATCTAAAAAGAAGAGAGCACTTTTAATACTTTCTTTTAAAAAAACACATTAAACATCAAGTCAGCATTTTTGCCGTATTATGTGTTTTTTTTTAAAGAAAGTATTGAAAGTGCTCTCTTCTTTTTGCCCACCTACTACTCATGTCCTACGGTGAGTTTCTGACAGTCCCGGTCGTCGGAGCATATAAATACACTTGCAACAGTATTTGTTTTAATGCATTTAGGGTTTAAAAAAAAAAAGCTAAAATTGCAGTTTTGTTTTTTTTTGCTCTGTTATTATTAACCTCAATAACATTAATTTCCGCTCATATACAGTCTATCCTGAACACCTCACACCTCACAATGTTGTTTTTAGGCCAATAGGTTGCTACGAGGTAGCTGGATGACTATGCTAAGCGACACAAGTAGGCGGAACAAACACGTGGTCCATCTAAGAGTGGCACTGCAGCAGCAGACAGGGTGGCAGTTTTTAAAACTGTATCAGAAAATGCCCCAAAGAGCACATAATTTAAAGAAAATAGGTGCAAGATGGAATTGTCCTTCCACCCACCCTTATGTTGTATTAACAGGACATGCACAGTGTAACAAACCAATCATTTCAGCGACAGGGTCTGCCACAACTGAAATAATTGGTTTGTGTGGACTCCCATCAAAAAAAGAGGTGCAAGCTGAGATTGTCCTACATAAACAGGACATGCACAGTTTAACAAACCATTTCAGCGACAGGGTCTACCATTACTGGCTGAAATAATTGGTTTGTTTGGGCCCCCACAAAAAAACCTGTTGCTCTGTCTGCTGTATAGTCCAGGGGTGCTGCTAAATCTGGTGTATAAGCCCAGGGGTGCTGCTAAGACTGTCGTCTACACCCAGGGGTGCCTTGTATTGAAGCCAATGAAGGCCAAAGAATAACAGATCAGGAAAGCAACACCAGTGGGTGGCACAAACACCTGGCACATCTAGCAGTGGCACTGCAGTGACAGACAGGATGGCAGTTTTAAAAACTAGGCCCCGAGCAGCGTGCGGTGGACACGAAGAGAGAAGCAGCATGGAGGGTGTGCGGAGAGCTGGGAGAACCGCATCAACATGCAGTCAGCATCTGGACTGAACTTATGCCGCAGTCACACTGGACTGGATTTATACAGCTGTATCACTGGACTGGACTTATGGCAGCACTAGCAGGACACCAGCACTAGGCAGCACAGGACCACAGGACTGCAGTTATACAGCAGCAAAGCACAGGACACCACCACAGAACAGCACAAGGTCGCGACCCCAGGTTGCCACCCCACCAGTGACATGGACCCTTCTATCCAGTTCCCTCCAATGCTGTAATTAAGATGGCGGCGAGCCACCCAGACATATAAACACTGTCCGGATCTCGTGAGATCCAACTCAGGAAGATGACGTTTTACCTCGTTCTGAGCTCCGAGCCTGGGAATACCTGAGCAGTTCTCGCGTCTGTGCTCGGATCAGGGGTGCTCAGCGGTGTTCGGATTCCCAGAATCCGGACCCGCTCACCCCCAATATTTATTTAATATTTACAAGATGTGTCCCCATGTACGCCTATAGTATTTGGCAAATGTCGAGTGATTCACAGTAAATGATTATTTATTTAGTTGTTACAGTTTTGCCGTCAATGGTATTTTCAGCCGGCAGAAAGTGTTCTATATGCTGTTCCAGATCAACAAGATGCTATTGTCATTGGTAAGCTACCACTCCTCGATTATTAAATGAGAGAACATCTTTAATTAATTCATAATCAGCGAAGAATGGCAGCTGCAATTTTCTTTTAATTCTCGTGATTCTTTTGTATTTTAATTTTACACATTTATGTACTTACAGATAATTAGCTTACAGCATGGCGCACTGCCTAAAGGAAGGGCAGGTATCCAGTCTATACTAAGTTTAGCAAGCTTTAATGCAGATTATATTTTTAATTCACCGTATAAGGCAGCATTTCTTCCGCGTAGCTTCCATACCACACCCAGACGGCATCAGTCACTACCCGCCAGTCAGGGAATATGTCCAGGAACATCCTGTCATTTAAGCATTCATAATTATTGGGGGTTAATGAGCAGCTGATGGGAAAATCGGTGAATATGATGTTTCCAATAGTCCCAAAGTTCCGATGGTGTAATTCCGATGTTCTGTTGGAAAAATCATTTTCCGCCACTCAGCTTTTTAGGAACTGCCGTAGTAACCAAAGGATGATATTTGCACCAGGGTGATTTTCCCCATGTGCACAAACGCGGCAGAGGGTGTCCGGCTGGTGCGACGGAATGGCAGAGTTTACCCGATCGATGGGTTCCAAAATCCCGCAGCCCAGCGATCGGATCTGAATTACACCCTTTGTTAGACCGTAATTGCAGTTGAGACTTAAGCTGCAGGGTAAAATATAGAAAGTTCTTTAACAGAGTTATACCCCTTTCACACCAAAAAATGCAGGGACCCACCCAGGAATATGGCCCAAGGATCATGCGGGACCATTCCCAGGTTGGCCCCTTTCACACCAGGAAAGTCCCTGCATTTTCTAGTGTGTGAAGGAGGTGGGCAAGAGGCCATCAGGAGGCGGGCAGGCAGCTTGTGGGCAGCGAGTACTCACCCCGGTTGCTTGTCCTCAGTGCAGGCCGGGGATACACTCAGGCGCAGATGACAGGTCAGACGGCGGGTGCAGATGATGCAGCTCCTCGGCGGCAGTGAGGGCACCAGAGAGCTATGTCATCTTCATCCGCAGCCTGTCCTGTCATTTGCGCCCGCTGCCTGTGTGGATCTCTGACCTTACAGCACACTGAGGACCGTCCACCCAGGTAAGTACCCCCTACCCCGTTCACACGGGCCAGGTCCCCGGGTTGAAACCGGGAACAACCCTGCTCTATAGCAAATGGCAAAAATTGCCGGGATTTTGGCCCGGGAATCTTACACACCAAACCGGGAAATTAGGCTGGTGTGAAAGGGGTATTATTAATATTGAGGGTTGTATATTAATGGGGGAATAATTCCTTGTGCTGCTATTTGCCCTAAAATGTGTATTTTAAAATATGTTTTACAAATGTTTACAAATGTTTAATATGTATTTTCCTATACAAGAGAAATACTCTTTCTTGGGAAATCTTCAGAACTCCCTGGAAAATAAAGGTAATATTAATTTCACCTACTGTGTTGCAATACACGCAAGCTACATTGTGATCATAATATACAGTACTTCACCAATTCAGGGCGAAATTTACAGTTAAGGTACAGAAGTAATTAACCCATATTTCTAAGCAGGACCAAAGAGACAAACCTTAAAAAGAGTGTTACATCAAATGTTTCCCAAACAGTTCCAATTACTTATTAATTATACCACCAGGCCATGTGTTTTAAATGTTATTGCTATATTTGTGATTTTTTTTTTTTACAAATAGCGCTTCAATATTTTTAATGATTTTAATTTAGTTAATCACAGTCTCACTGGAGCTAAATGGCAGTGGCATTGTCACTCAGTCCCAAGATGGCTCCACTCAGGTTTATTAGTAGCCTTGGTGGCCATCTTGGATCAAGGTATGAAGCAACCCTGGAGGAGTAGCAAGGTGGAGTCTGTGCAGTAGCGCACTCTTTCAGCAACAAGAAGTGCACTACTGCCAAACCGCTCGCACTGTGCAATTTTCCCCTGTATTTTTAAAATCAGCAATGGCTCAAAAAGCCCGGGGCTGGTGCAGTATTTTTCACCCCATCCAATTTTCTTTAACTCTTTCTTTTACTTTGTCATACAGGAGTACTGCATGGATCTGACTGATCTGTACATGCTTCAAGGTCTGAAAAAATTATTCTAAAATAGACCTGTGTAGGTTCGTACCAGTACTTTTGGAACTTGGCTGATACACGGAAGCTTAGTAAATTTACCCCTATGAATATCAACATTGGCCCTCATTAAGATGCGGACAGATTAGCAAATCATACAGCAAATCAGGGAGATTAAAGTTGGCAGGAAAATTTTGCATAGTGCCCCATTGAAGGTGTGTGTCATGCTCCACCCAAAGGGTGTGGCTAGTTCCATATATGGGCGTATATGTGCTTACATGCTTTTTTGCGAGATATATCTAGTTAACATTAGTAACTATATACTTTGGGAAATGTAGTAAGTATTGATAATAACAGAGCTGCCTGCAATATTGGATTACTTGTTTGAAATCATTTGCTGTGATATTTAGTTTCTTCTCTTTTAGCACAACACACGTGACAATAAATGATGCCTATGTAATAAATTCCAAGTACAAATCCCATCTGATTGTATATATCTCTGATTTATTTTTTTGGTGGGTTAGGAGAAATCAGGGAGAATGCTAGACTAATCAGGGAGATAGGGAGATTGCTGCTATTTCAGGGAGTCTCCTGCAGAATGCAGGAGGGGAGGTAACTTTGATGTAAGTGTAATGTGGGCTAGGTGACACGAGGGAGATTGCTAGACTAATCAGGGAGAGAGGGAGATTGCTCCTATTTCAGGGAGTCTCCTGCAGAATGCAGGGGGGGGGTGGTAACTATGATGTAACAGTGTAATGTGGGCTAGGTAACATGAGGGAGATTGCTAGACTAATGAGGGGGAAAGGGAGATTGCTGCTATATCAGGGAGTCTCCTGCAGAATGCAGGAGGGGAGGTAACTATGATGTAACAGTGTAATGTGGGCTAGGTGACATGAGGGAGATTGCTAGACTAATGAGGGAGAGAGGGAGATTGCTGCTATGTCAGGGAGTCTCCTGCAGAATGCAGGAGGGGAGGTAACTATGATGTAACAGTGTAATGTGGGCTAGGTGACATGAGGGAGATTGCTAACTAATGAGGGAGAGAGGGAGATTGCTGCTATGTCAGGGAGTCTCCTGCAGAATGCAGGAGGGTAGGTAACTGTAATGTTTATAATTCAGGTGATATTTCATATATCTCCCATGTAAGGGTTTCAGATATTGACTTCACACTTCTTCGTCTTTTGCTAAGCCTTGTAGAAAGTTAATGTGGATAGATATAAAGTTCCAGCCAATCAGCTCCTGTAATGTTTCAAACACTGCCTGTAACATGGCAGTTAGGAGCTGATTGGACGCTACTTTATTACTCTCCAATGCTTAGTGATCTGTTACCAAATGCATGAATTGTTCTGTAAGCATGGCAGCAATAATTATCATACATTAAGTTCTCCAGCAACAATACTGTACATCATGATGAGACTTGTGTGTGACATAAGCAGTCAGTCGTCAATATATGTGTGAAAGTTATAATAAACGAGAGACATAAAACACAGACAGAGCAATGCATCAATCATAATAATCTTCCAGCCTATGTGCTTTGGCAGATGTGGATGGCCTGGGTATCATTGTGAGATTTTCAGGTGAGGTTTTACTAAGAAGTGGAGAACATGCCTAGACATGTGTGTACTATCCTGTTATACAATGCAGCGGCCATTTTTCAGGAGGACATTTAGGAATTCTAGCAAATGCTTTCTGATTGTTCGGGAGACTCCCAAGACTATTCAATTTATTCTGTTGTGGAATATTCTGTGTGACATTAATAACCTTCATGCTAAATTTGATGAAATGTTGGCATGATAAGAATGTCAACATAACAACTGTGCGGTTGATTTTACTGGTCCGGCAGGCACAGTGATGTCATCTGTATCTGGCAGTGATGTCAGGATGACGTCAATCTGATCCTGTTGAGCCTCTGGTGGTAAGTATGGATAATCCTATCCCCTTACCCTCCCCATAGTGCTAAACCCTTTCTTCCGCTCTTGTAGCTTAACCCTATCCCTCACCAGTGTTAGTCTGGGGCATGAAGGCCCAAACCAATGGAATGCAATGGCTTATGCTTAAGGGGTGTGGCCAGTTTCCAGTGGTTCAGCCCAGTGCCTACAGAGACTTGGCCAGCCATTACAGACCATTTAAGGTACCCTCTAATAGAGTAACAATGTATAATGCATACCCCAACTGTCCCGCATACCGCAGAAACATCCAGTTTTTGGGGACTTTCCCACTTCCCTCCTGGGGCCGGCAGTGTCCCGCGGCAGGGGGGAGCAGTTGGGAGTCCCCCCCTGCAATCCAGTTAATAGACGCTGTGCGCATTCGCACAGCGTCTATTACCGCAGCACAGAGGCTGGGGGCTGGCCAGCAGCTTACAGAGCCACTGATCAGGCCCCCAGAGCAGTGAAAATTGGGGCGGGGCCTCGTGAGAATTACATGATTTTAGACCACGCCCCCTCAGTGTTAGGCCACAGCCCTATTTCCGCCCATGCGCAGCTGTCCCTCCTCCCTGATGAGAAAAGTTGGGCGGTATGACAATGTATGAGTATAATCTGTTTAGAACTTGGGGAGTGGGGCCCACCGGGGATTGCCCTGGTTGGCCAGTCCAGCCCTGACACTTCCTCTAGTGCAGTGGTTTTCAACCACACTAGTGTGCCTTAAACTGTTCTCTGGTGTGCCCACCAGAGCTAGGGATTGTATTATCTGAGGGGACAAATGTGATTGTTTTTTTCAAATGGGGGCCAAAGAGTTCATTTTTCCCTTTAGGGGCTTGATGGTGTGCCTTGGCAATATTAAAATCTTGTTTGGTGTACCGTGAATTGAAAAAGGTTGAAAATCACTGCCCTAATCCACAACTCCTGTAGCATAACCCTAACTCTCTGTTGACTGTCTGTTTAGAATGTCGACATCTTACTAATTTGTCCAGATGTACTAAGCTTTGGAGAGAAATAAAGTACCAACCAACCAGCTTTTAACTGTCATTTTTCAAACTAAGCTTTAAAGCGAGTACTAAGCTTTGGCGAGAGATAATGTAACGGTATCTTCGATGGATTATATGATACCTTAATTTATTTGCCTCCACCCCAAACTTTACAGATATATCTGTTTATATCTGTTAGAATGTAATCGTAATATTTAATACAACAAAGAGGTGAGTTTGGGGAAAACCCCTTTGGTTAATATAGATGTTATAACAAATTTACTTTTTGTTTATACTACAAGCAGGTAAGTATATTCTTTTTGTTTAGTCGTATTTTAAATAAATACGATGAAAGTTCTACACATCAAATCAAATTTTATTTAACAGGAACATGAACTCATCCAGCTGATGATTTATACAGCACCGTCTATGACAGAAGAGTGTTATCTTACCATAAATGCTGTAAACCAACTGGGTTAAAGCAATAATAGGAAGTTTTACAACTTATACTCAAAAGTGTATTATTGCACAATAATCGATATATTTGTACTATCAAGTTTATATATCACACTTAACAATCTATATTTTTCTTATAGGTGATCACTCTATAACACTAGTCTTAACAGAATGCAAATGAACCCACTAGAATCCCAAATTCCTTGGTAAATGGTAGGTATTTATATAGTACTTCCTATCCACCTTTTAATTGACCCTTTAGTTATGACGAGCTTGTTAGTTTAAGCTTTAGCAAAATCCAATATTTCTACAGAGATGCTTGCAACTTGACAAACTGCAGTTTATCCTCTACTACACTGAATTCAATGTGGTAATAAAAATGAGCGTCCCCAGGTCTGGGACCGGGTTTAGCTCTCCGGTGACTTTTCTGTAAAGTAATCTGTACAATAAGTTAATATGGTACACACTGACAGTGTACTAGTGTAGTTTTACTGTTCCAACATATGTAAATGGATAGTCAGGTTAATATTCTGAATCTCTATTATATCCACTGGTATATCGTCTTCTTTTCTGTATACCTCTTGTGCAGCGATAGACACTCCTCTTTATAGCTTGCTCATTGTATGTCAAAGTAGCTGTTAATCATCCCTTTCACTTCCAAGTAACACTTAAGTTTATGTTACAGCCACACCATCTAGCTTCCCCAGGCTATTACAGCCGGGTTTAGCTATAATAAGGTGTTTTTATTTATACTGAATCAGCATTACAATATTGGCTACAATAGTAGTCTCACTGAAGACTATTTTCTCTCAACCTATTAGGGAGAGATAAAGCTGTACTGACAGCTTGTCTGTTGCTAAGGTGACTGGACAACGTGTTAGCTCCTCTCACTGTTATGATGGGTATACCAGTAAACAGACTTATTCACTAAAGATATAGTCTTTACTTTTGCTGAGCAATAGTGACTCTTTTACTGTCCTCTTGAAAGTGGCTAGCCGAAAGAAATATATATATGTCACTTATAATACATCATCCGATCTTTGAGAAACAGCGCAATCCTAATACCACTTGGCTTGATAGTGTTATGTTCCTCTCAGCACTAATATGTTGGAGCGCTGCGCTGTCGTGAGATGAGGTTAGTCTGTATATAAGATCAGACTGTAGTGGAGCAGACCCCAGCTATTTTGGGAGGTGTCAGACACTCACCACTCACTTGGTCTGTCCTCCAGCCCTTCAGACTTTCTCTTGCGATCCGCCTCCCCTCAATATGCTGCCTAACGCTGCAGCTGAATTTTTCTCATCCCAACTGTCACTCTCAATCTCATGCCCTCTAACTTTATTGACATCGTACAATATTTATTAAACAATCTCTGCTCTATAGTCTCTCCCCCAATTTGTCGCAAAGTTGGTACAGTCCATACACCAATCCATTATCGCGATTAGATGAGATATTCCATATCCTCAGTGGAAAAGGGGTTATAATCCAGGTGTGTTGAAATTCTACAGTGGTATTAAAGTATTTACTGCAGAAGTTCATGGGATATTTTATTCCCTCTGTGAGGGATAGTCACAACATCCTATAATGTATATTATATATAAATCCCTTAGTATACAAAAAATCATTGAATACAACAATAGTAAAACTATTACATGCTCAACGGTGTTCCTTAAATAACTATCTAATAAACAGGTACTACATTTCTCCCCCTGGAGATCAAGTGGGCATTTTTATTAATAACTTGCCACTTGGTCTCCATATAAATACACTGTTAATACCTTTCATACATATTGAAACATTGTAACTATTGAATATAATTACCATTTACAGACAGTTCTCCAAAATATGGCCAGGAATATATTATACCAGGGTACACTTCTCTATTCACTATAGTAGGACATCCTATCTGATCATAAGTCAATATTTTAGGCGGTCTCCGAGTTCGGGCCGGTAGGGGTTCATTACTTTCTTCTGTTACAGAAATATTATTGTCCCAACTTTCTTCCCAAGGACTATCATCTCTCTCAATTTGGTCTGACTCTATGTATTCTGAGTCTTCCCCTGTTTGAATATTTGAAACCTGTTCAGTCAGATGATTCTCGTCCCCTTTATTATAATGGGAGGGAGTAGTTATATTCTCTGTATAGAAATATCCCCTTTCATCTATTTGGTCATCTGATCTATCGATAGAGTTGAATTCATCATAGTCAGTGACCTGTTCTTTGATACAATGTTCCATTGAAACGCTGTCATCCTCTTTATCTACCCCATCTGAGAAATCTATATCTTGATCCACTGGCAATAAGTGTTGTCGATGATACGTCAAAATAGGACCATCTTGTTCTTCGGGTTTTAGTTGATATACCGGTATACCAGGCAGTTTCCGCAATATTCGGTGGGGAACCTCTCTCCATCTGTTATCTAATTTTTGGTTACGTGGGTTGCCTAACTTTTTGATTAGTACTCTATCTCCAGGGAACAGGACTTGTTCTTTTATCTTTTTATCATATATGTCTTTATTCTTGTCATTTTGTGTTTTCGCTGACTCTCTTGCAAGGTTATATGCTAGATTTAACTCTTTCCGTAAGTTCGACACATATTTAGAATGTGATGTTGCCTTAATTGACTTAGGAGAAAGACCAAGACTGATGTCAATTGGCAATCTTGCTTCTCTACCAAACATTAACAAGTAAGGTGAGAATCCGGTGGCATCATTTCTGGTACAATTGTAAGCATGTACTAAGTGGCATACATATTTCTTCCATTGTACTTTCTGTTTGGTCTCCAAAGTGCCCAACATATTTAGCAGTGTCCTGTTAAAGCGTTCGGGTTGCGGATCACCCTGGGGATGGTACGGTGTCGTTCTGGACTTTTTTATACCACACAGCAGACATAACTCTTTGATAAGTTGACTTTCAAAATCAGGTCCTCTGTCTGAGTGCATGCGAGCTGGGAGACCATAATGCACGAAGAACCTCTCCCAGAGAGTCTTGGCGACTGTAATAGCCTTTTGATCAGTATTAACAAATGCTTGAGCATAACGTGTAAAGTGATCTGTTACAATTAGTATATTTGAATCCTTCCCATCTTGTCCTTGCAATGAAAGAAAGTCTATACAAACAAGATCCATTGGCCCTGCACTCTGTAAGTGACCCAATCCAGCAGCTTGTTGTGGCAATGTCTTTCTCAAAATGCAATTTTTGCAATGATAACAGTACCTCTCAATATCTCTATTCATCCTGGGCCAATACACTCTCTCAGCTATCAATTGTTGAGTCTTTCTATACCCTAGGTGTCCATGAAGGTCGTGCAGAGCTCGCATTATCATTGGTATAAACTCGGTTGGGATCACTAATTGTTCTTTAAATTTGTCACTGTATTTGGTAATCCGATATAGAATTCCTTTTTTCACAGCCAGTTGTTTCTTTTGTCGACACAGTATCTTAAATTTTAGAGTCTCCGGAAATGATTTATTATTGTCCTGTAGATTATTATGTTCCAACAATCTTATTATTTCTCTGATCTCGGGGTCCTTCCTCTGTGCTTTATATATATCGTCTTTGGACAACCTAGGTAACTCTCTCATTTCTTCCTGTGTTATCCAACAGTACATTAAGGGTAGAGCTCTCCCAGAGGCTCCCAAAGCACTGACCCTTTCTGACATCTTCTCATTTATACAGTAAATTTGCTGACAGAGCCCTTGAACACCTGAAGCAGGTAATTCTACCCAGTCATCATTCTCACTGATGGTACTATCGCAGAGATGGGGCACTCTAGATAAAGCATCGGCATCGATGTTGGTTATACCGGGCTTATACTTCAGGCTGAAATTATAGTTGGATAATGCAGCAAGCCACCTATGTCCGGTAGCATCTAACTTGGCAGAGGATTGAATATAGGTAAGCGGATTGTTATCAGTTATCACGACAAACTTAGCCCCATACAGATAATCATGGAATTTTTCCACCACAGTCCATTTGAGGGCTAGAAATTCAAGCTTGTGGACCGCATAGTTCTTTTCACTGGCGGAAAGACTTCTACTAACATATGCAATAGGTCTAAGTCTCTGATCTTGCCATTGGTAAAGGACTTCTCCTATACCATCCCTTGAAGCGTCAATATGTACCTCATAAGGCAAGTTTGAGTCAGCATATGCTAACACTGGGGAGTGGGTTAGATGAAGTTTTAATTGTTGAAAGGCCTCATCACATTTCTCAGTCCATCTTTCGCCAAAAGGTTTGTGTGGATGATGATATTTGCCAGCCGGATATCTCTTTTGTCCTACCGGGGGATACCCTTTGGTCAGATCTGTCAGTGGTTTGGCTATTTTTGCATACTGCTGTATAAACCGACGATAATACCCGCTAAACCCTAGGAAGAAACGTAGTTCTTGGAGTGTCAGTGGTTTAGGCCACTCTTTCACTGTCGCAACTTTATCAGGGTCAGTGGATACACCATGGCGACTAACCACATGGCCTAAGTACTTGACAGTGGTTTGACATAACCGACACTTGTCAATAGACAATTTCAATCCTCTTTGATGTAACCGCTCAAGTACTTTGATTAATCGCTGGTTATGTTCTTCGAGAGTCTTACCGAAGACTATGACATCATCCAAATACACTAGGACTTCCCGGTAGCACATGTCCCCTATCACATTTTCCATAGTGCGTTGGAAAGTAGCAGGTGCCCCTTTGATCCCTTGCGGCATCTTAAGGAATTAAAAAAAAACAATCGGGCAGATGAACGCCGTTTTGGCACAATCATTCGGATGCATAGGTATTTGATAATACCCAGATCGTAAATCCAAGACCGAAAACCATTTACTCCCTTGAAGACAGTCTAATGCTTCTTCAACTTTGGGTACTGTGTATTGATCCTCAATGGTTCTGTTGTTAAGGGTCCTATAGTCTATACACAGCCTTATATCTCCATTTTTCTTCCTGGCAACTACAATAGGGGATGCATATTGACTCTGGGACTCGGCAATAACGTGAGTTTCCAATAATCGTTTCAAATGCAGACGGACATCATCGAAGTCAGTCTTCTGGATCTTTCTCGAAAAGGAGTATCATCCGTTAGTCGGATCCGGTGTTCCACTCCTTTCACTGTCCCTATGTCCCATTCACTCAGGGAAAACACTGACTCAATGCCTTTAATCCTATGAATGAGAAGGTCCATATCATCCTCGGAGATGTCACTTCCCTTGAAGCATTCCCTAATTCTGCCCATAAACGTATTGTCTCTATCTTCAATCCCTTGTCCAGGTTCATGATTAAGGATAGTATTAAAAGAGTTAGCTCCCTTTCCCATACTAGTGGGCTGTAAATTGTCCTGTGTTAGACACCACTGTGTCAATGTCTTAAACATGTTGGAGTTTGTTCCTACGATCACTGATACGACCTTTTGACCCGAAGGCGAATCAGGACATACTAGAGCTAGGAATGGTAATGGGGTTTGATAATGAGAATCATCGTCCATAAATTGTATATGAGTTGTCACATATCCTAAATAGGGGTATTTCTGATTACTTAAGCCCCAGATCACTAAACCTTCCATTGAATTCAAAGGTACATCGTTAAGATACTGTTTGTACCAACTCTCAAAGATTATGGATACTTGTGACCCACTGTCCAATAGGACGCTACAATAGTGTCCATTAATCAAAGCAGGGACCATGGGGGCTTCTCCCACGAGACCATTTTGTAGCTGGTTGTACCAAAGATTGTTCCCCATTGATGTTACCTCTATAGATTGGGACTCGGTGCGGGGTTCATCGATGTCCCTGGCAAGTTTTCCGTCTGATTTGTAGATCTTGAATCGCTGCTACTACTCATCCGTCTTTGGTAACCCCCATTTGGTGAACATTCAAAACTTCGGTGTCCCTCTTGTCCACATCTATAACAGGTATAGTTTCGGTAAGAATCTGTCCGTCTCCGATACCCTCTCCCCCTACTCGTATTCACACTGGAGGCATCAGTTATTACATTTGTCTGAAGAGCAATGAGTTGGTCCAGTTTTTTATTCTGTTCTTCCATTAATTTATATAATCTATCAGGTACATGGTTTACCTCAGGGGTTGGAATTACAACCTTTACCCTCTTTAGATTCCTCTCTCTGTTCTCTATCTGTACTTCCTCTAGTTTAACTTCCTTTATTAATTCGCTAAGGGTTGGTGCAGTATCAATAGAAAGGTTACATCTCAACCGTTGTGCCACTGGGTTGGCAGTCAAGGCTCCTCTCAGTACGTATTTTAAGCGAGTTGCATCAATTTCTGTCCCTTGGATTCCACCCTTGTCTAGCAACTTGTATATTATTTTATTGATGCGATATATGTAATTAGTCAAAGTCTCATTTGGCTCTTGATAGGTGTGATTTAACCTGGATAATATATCTCCTACATCCTCTAAAGTACCAAAAGAGTAGTCTAAAGCCTCAAAGTAGTCTTGCAGAGTGGCATTGGTATTGCTTCGCCGAGTCGCTTGAATAATGCCCATAGCAGGACCTCTAAGGCTTTCTACGATACGCTGTTTCTTCACGTGTTCTGGGCATCTCCATTCTTCTGAATGTTGGATCGCGGTTTCTTTCCAGGTATCATAGCTCTCTTCTCCAGCGGGTACTGGTATTATGCCCGAGAAGATGCGCAATCTCCTATACCCCCCTTCATAATGCCATCGTTCAAATTGGCAGACTACTTTATCCATTACTGTATCCACAGTGACATCTGGTAGTTTTTCCCCAGAATTACCAGGGTTTTTTGGGATCTCTGATGTTCGTTCTCCATCAACAATACTGGTCCCATAACTCTCAGCTCTCACTTCCATCTGTTCCACCACCGAAATATCTGGCCAAATTAGCTTCCACCTTACATGAGGTAGTTGTGTTGTGATTAGCGGTGCCGGAATCAGAGTAGAGTCCAATTTGTTTACATTGGTGATTAGAATGGCATTCACTTCCTCTCCGTTAGTGGTAGTATGTTTATCAATTAATTTAGGTTTCCTCATCCCATAAATTCTATCTACTTCATCCAGGATTTCAGCATCAGTCATACTTTCAAATTTACCTCCAATGGCAAAGCTGCAATCTACATCCAGTCCATGCCTTAAAATCCATTCATGTACATCTTGGCTGCATAGATGTTCCATTTTATGCCTGTTGGATCTCAAGCAGTGCCTCCAATATGTAACGGTATCTTCGATGGATTATATGATACCTTAATTTATTTGCCTCCACCCCAAACTTTACAGATATATCTGTTTATATCTGTTAGAATGTAATCGTAATATTTAATACAACAAAGAGGTGAGTTTGGGGAAAACCCCTTTGGTTAATATAGATGTTATAACAAATTTACTTTTTGTTTATACTACAAGCAGGTAAGTATATTCTTTTTGTTTAGTCGTATTTTAAATAAATACGATGAAAGTTCTACACATCAAATCAAATTTTATTTAACAGGAACATGAACTCCTCCAGCTGATGATTTATACAGCGCCGTCTATGACAGAAGAGTGTTATCTTACCATAAATGCTGTAAACCAACTGGGTTAAAGCAATAATAGGAAGTTTTACAACTTATACTCAAAAGTGTATTATTGCACAATAATCTATATATGTGTACTATCAAGTTTATATATCACACTTAACAATCTATATTTTTCTTATAGGTGATCACTCTATAACACTAGTCTTAACAGAATGCAAATGAACCCACTAGAATCCCAAATTCCTTGGTAAATGGTAGGTATTTATATAGTACTTCCTATCCACCTTTTAATTGACACTTTAGTTATGACGAGCTTGTTAGTTTAAGCTTTAGCAAAATCCAATATTTCTACAGAGATGCTTGCAACTTGACAAACTGCAGTTTATCCTCTACTACACTGAATTCAATGTGGTAATAAAAATGAGCGTCCCCAGGTCAGGGACCGGGTTTAGCTCTCCGGTGACTTTTCTGTAAAGTAATCTGTACAATAAGTTAATATGGTACACACTGACAGTGTACTAGTGTAGTTTTACTGTTCCAACATATGTAAATGGATAGTCAGGTTAATCTTCTGAATCTCTATTATATCCACTGGTATATCGTCTTCTTTTCTGTATACCTCTTGTGCAGCGATAGACACTCCTCTTTATAGCTTGCTCATTGTATGTCAAAGTAGCTGTTAATCATCCCTTTCACTTCCAAGTAACACTTAAGTTTATGTTACAGCCACACCATCTAGCTTCCCCAGGCTATTACAGCCGGGTTTAGCTATAATAAGGTGTTTTTATTTATACTGAATCAGCATTACAATATTGGCTACAATAGTAGTCTCACTGAAGACTATTTTCTCTCAACCTATTAGGGAGAGATAAAGCTGTACTGACAGCTTGTCTGTTGCTAAGGTGACTGGACAACGTGTTAGCTCCTCTCACTGTTATGATGGGTATACCAGTAAACAGACTTATTCACTAAAGATATAGTCTTTACTTTTGCTGAGCAATAGTGACTCTTTTACTGTCCTCTTGAAAGTGGCTAGCCGAAAGAAATATATATATATGTCATTTATAATACATCATCCGATCTTTGAGAAACAGCGCAATCCTAATACCACTTGGCTTGATAGTGTTATGTTCCTCTCAGCACTAATATGTTGGAGCGCTGCGCTGTCGTGAGATGAGGTTAGTCTGTATATAGGCTCAGACTGTAGTGGAGCAGACCCCAGCTAATTTTGGGAGGTGTCAGACACTCACCACTCACTTGGTCTGTCCTCCAGCCCTTCAGACTTTCTCTTGCGATCCGCCTCCCCTCAATATGCTGCCTAACGCTGCAGCTGAATTTTTCTCATCCCAACTGTCACTCTCAATCTCATGCCCTCTAACTTTATTGACATCGTACAATATTTATTAAACAATCTCTGCTCTATAGTCTCTCCCCCAATTTGTCGCAAAGTTGGTACAGTCCATACACCAATCCATTATCGCGATTAGGGCCCTTATTCAGATCGGTGCGGATATTCCCGCATTCTTACGGAGCGGTCCGCACGCCACGGTGTTTTGCCGCATGCGGCCATCGTCCGTAGAAACGCCCACGTGTCCTCCGCATTCGGACGGACTCACTCTTTAAGAACAGGGCGTGTTTACGGACGACATACAAACCATGCGTGTGCGGGAGAAACACTCCGATTCTGCACGGTATTACAGAGTATTACAGAGTATGCACGGGAATACCGCATCCGAACGGGAGCCAAGCGGTGCTACCGCCCGTAAGCGGAGTATTTACGCCAAACAACCCACTATGAAGTATCTTCTGCAATACATCACATGACCCACTTATTCAATTACCTATCCTCATAAAAAACAGCTTATTTGGAATTGGAATCAATTAGATGCCAATATATCCTTACAAGCATGCCTAACACATGCATTGCACACATTAACCCTTACAGCAATGTAAGTGCAATGGTTTGTATTACACCCTGTGTAAAAGATTATAAACAATCTACACATATACTGTTTCAAGTGCAAATAAAACCAACAACTGTGAACTTGCATAAAGAATTTATTTAAAAACACCATTAACATAGAAAAAAAAAAATATAAAATAATAAATTAAAGCAGCAGATCTCGGATGTCCTGCAGGTCTGCTAGAAGGAGCCTCAAATGGTGCTCCGCTCGCAGGACGGCCCCACGCACCCCCTCATCTGCCGGTGTGGTGTCATCTGTGGGCATGTCAAAGGGGCAAAAATTAGTCATGTTATTCATGCATACATTTCACATCCTGCGACATAAATTGCACAAATGCTAGGTGACATGTGTGTATATATATATATATATATATATATATATCTATGTAGAGAGATAGAGACACACATAGATAAATAGATATGACACATACATATATACATACATGCAAACTTATTTACTACATACTGTCTTTTTTGGCCTCTACCCTTTACTCTGCAGAAGACATAACAGTCATATTGTTTCTTCTCAGTCACAACCCACCCATGACTAACCAATGACAAGCATGTCATGGCCTCCGTCAATAAGAACTTGTCACAATCTGCTCAGTCTAAGTTCAGTGATGGTTCGTGGCATGGGAGTTATGCAAATGTCAGGAATGCACAGTACACATCCTCAAAATCATAATTCTGTCTAAACCAACCTACAATTCTGTGAGGGCAAAAAAACAATCTGAACTACAGGGGGTGTTTAGGTAGAGGAGGCTCCTGGGACACTGGCAACTTCTGACTCCATTCCAAGGTAGGCTGGCCCCTACTCCATTTATAGCATACATCCTAGAGTTTATAAATAACATTCACCAACAATATAGATTCCACTATTTGATGGGTCATAATCTACGCTTGCAGCAGGTGATTTTAATCCACAAATGATCCACTCATCCCTTTACTCCTGGATCCTGTTTAACTACAACGGTTATGTGGCAGTCAAAATGGACCTCCAACCCATCCCACAAACCTGTGTAATTGAGAGGTGTCCTGGATGAAAGGGATGCCTTGGACACCCCATCTAACCCGTACCTGTATCTGTAGCTACCCACTTTGGGGTCTATATGAATAGTATGGGCCCAAAATTTTTTATCACCAGTGCTACATAACAAATACCAGTACAACTACTTCATGAATGATGCATTATGTTAACATACCGATCTGCTGGGACTCCGGGGCCTGGCACGCCTCCTCCCCCTCGTCATCCGAATCGTCCGGGGCAACCGTGGCCTCCTCAGCCCCCTCCTCCGCCAGCTCCTCTGCCACAAGAACCTCCTCCTCCAACTCCTCCACCTCCTCCTCCACCTCCTCCTCCTCCTCCTCCTCCTCCTCCTCCTCCACCACCTCCTCCTCCACCTCCTCCTCCGCCACCAACACCTCCTCCTCCGCCACCAACTCCGCTTCCACATCCTCCTCCACCACCTCCTCACGCACCTCCTCCTCCTCCACCACCTCCTCCACCATCTCCTCCAACATTTGCTCCTCCTTCACTTCCTCCTCCTCCACCCTTGCCGCCACCTCCTCCTCCGGGTCTTGGGCCTCCTCCTGGGCCAGGTCTGCCTCCGCCTCTTCACGGGCCTGTCGGGCTCGGGCTCGTGCTGTGTGGTAGAAAAAAACATCATGGTCAATGTCGGGTCATTGGTGCACATGTATTAATCCATAACAAGACATACATGGAAGGGTGATAATGATGGCAAACGATGCAGGAAAGTAGCTCCTTACTGTTAATGGACTCCAAATTGTGACATTTAAATTATTATGTGATTGTTAGTAATTTGTTCACACATTACAACCCAGGCATTTATCAATGTGTAACACATATTAGATCTGGCACATTGTATGCATCAGAATCCTCAATGCTATGGCATTACATATAAAAGCCACATGACTGCATGTTAACCAGGAAGAAGCACACATAACAGTCTATGGACTTTTAAACCCATGGACACCCACTTATCATGAGACACATTTTATTGTTTCTAGATGCTATGTTGTAAGTGCGAAATTTCATAGCTAAAATACTCACACTCAGCAATTTCGCCCCTGATTTGCTGGAGCAGCTGGGGCTGGCGCCTGCGGAGGTCCGACCACCGCCTCTCCAGCTGCCCGAGGGACCTCCGCACCCGAGTGCGGGCGTAAATACGGCGCCCTGCCGCAGCATACGCCCTCCGCTTATGGCGGTTTGTGATGAAGGGCCCCGCACGGCCCAGCCTTGTCTCCATGACGGAGACAAGAACCCTCAGCTCCGCATGTGTGAAGGGTTCTGCCCTCCGCCATGTTGACAATGGCATCTATCAACCAATCAGGTGGTGGCATTGGTTGATCACAGTTATTTGTGTTAATAACTTTATTGTTCATCTTTACATGAACAGCGTCTCTGCGCCAACACAAATGGTGACAAATTCGCATGCCTTCAAAACAGTAGTGTTGATGTATGGCAATGAACAAATCTGATATATATAAAACACAGTGTGTATGCACTTAGCAAATCCAATGACGCCTCGCTCCGCCAAGCAACGCGTGCTATAGCTTAGCAACGCATAGCTGTAGTTAGCATTACTTACTCTATGCATCTATGTGTATGCGTACATTTATGTGTAAAAGACACATACACACACTTGCAGGTATCCTGAGACCAGCATTATACACCAGCCCTGCCTGCCTGCCCTCCTGCCTGCCTGCCTGCCTGCCTGGCTGCCTGCTCCTTGAAATGTTGAAACATGTGAATAAATTCAAATATCATATATATAGATATATATATATATATATATATATATATATATATATATATCTGCAAACAAATCAGACATCAACACATGAAAAAATCCCCAACACATTACAGAATAAATCAATGTACTCACCAGTCATCAGGGATAGTATCAACTACAATAATGAAGATATAACAAACACATAAGATCCCTTGAACAAGGTATAATAATTAGCACCTATATTTAACTTCCCCCAAAACTAAGCACATATGATAAATATCTCCTATTTCTTTGCCATTAGGAGGGCAGGCTGGCTAATTTTCGTGTTGTAACACTGACAACTAACACACTGTACTTATTTGAAGGGGTGATTTTTACAATAATTGGTGTGTTCTGTCAACTCGATAACATGTACCTGAAGTATCTTTGCGCCACAGAGTCCCGCAGCTGGTATCCCCTCCGGCATTCAGGGGCGCGGGATGGGCGCATGGGCGGATCTTGCGGCTCAGATGGTACCTCCCACTCATCAAAGGGTATCTCACGCCGCACAGCAATGTTGTGGAAAAATATACACAGGCCCACGATCCTCGACACCATTTCAGGCGCATATTGTAAGTCACCACCAGTGCGGTGGAGCACTCTAAATCGACCTTTTAAAAGGCCAATTGAGCGCTCCACCACTTGCCTGGTGGCAACATGCGCCTGATTGAATGCCTCCTGTGGGCCCGGTGCTGGGTAGCTGTACGGCGTAAGTAGCCAGGGCGTACATGGGTAACCGGAGTCACCCAGAACCCACGCATCACGGCCTTCCAGCTCTTGTAGTCTTTGCCATATCCCGGTTTGTCGGATGACATGAGAGTCATGGGCACTTCCGGGAAACTTTGAGTTGAAGGCGAGAATCTCCATGGATGGGCCACATACCACCATCACGTTCAGTGAGTGGAACAATTTGCGGTTCCTATGTATCTTCTCACTTCGAGATGGAGGCACAAATGGTACATGGGTGCCATCCACAGCCCCTATCACATTAGGGAAGCCAGCAATTTGATGGAAGGCCTGCTGGCTTCTGCGCAGGGTCTCGGTGGCAAATGTCATGGCCATGAAGTGCCCCTTGCGCCTGAACATGGCCGACGTCACACGCCTCAGGATTCGGCAGAAGGCCGGCTGAGATATTCCAGCAAGTACTGCCACTACTTGTTGGAATGATCCTGAGGCGCAGAAATGCAACACCGCCAGCAGCTGTGTGTGAGGCGGAATTGCTGTCGTGATCCCGTGTAGAGGTTCCAGATCGCTCTGAATTAAGGTGAGCAGATCCAGAATTACATGTGGCGGTAACCGGTACCTAGTAAGTACCTCATCATCGGGCATAGCAAACAGAGTCACCCATGTGCGATAGATTCTAGCACGTCCTGGCCTCCTTGGGCGACGAGTGGGGAGAGCCGCAAGTGCCCTTAGCCTCCTCTCCATGTAGCGCATCATTGCTTCAGCAACCTATAAAGAAATGAACATAAATACTGATGCACCTATGCACATAATGGCCATATCCCACTACAAATAGATTTGTAGCCTTCAATACGTACAATAGATGGCCGCCCCGTGAAATCCCGCAGATCCATTTGACTCTCTAATGATGACACAATAATATCAACTCAATACACACCGTCCAAAACACACAGATAAAGGTGTCAGCATTTTTTGCCGACATCATGTACTATGAGACATTTCATCTATTGCTGGGACATGTTGTCCTGCAATAGATGAACCCACACAGGTTTAAGACCTGTGAGTGAAATAGTGAACATGTGACATGTTGCAATAATGATACACGCACTTTGCTGGCCCAACAATCTGTAGTCAGTGAGGCAATGGTGCATACATTCATACACTTACATTGTTAATGGATATCATATCTACAAGGAGCATGGAAGAGCTTACCTTAGACCCTGACAAGTCCAGATCTGGAGACAAATGATTCTAGCAGCAAGTCACTATTTATAGGGCTCTCACATGTGTGGTCTATAACAGTAGAGATGAGTATTGCATGACTTGTGGCCTGGATTATCTAAGGGATTGGGCTACTTTTAGCTTGCAATCAAACGCCACAATACCACAGTAGTCATGAATCAAATGTCATGTCATGCTAGAAAATAGCATGTGTATTGTGCAATAGTCACAGGTGTATCAGAAGATTCTATGCAATGTTAGCATTGGTGACCAGTATTTCATGACGAACTTTCGCCAGGTTTTACACAATGGAATTTCAGCCACCGTATGCGGCGCGAAAAAACAGCGACGTACGCTCACGCACGGAACGCAGCTGCCGCTGATGTCCGCCAAACAGGATACACAAACAGTATATAAAGGTGTATTAGAAGGTGACAATGTTGTTGCAAACATGTCTGGATCCCAACCAGAGCTGGACCCAGAGCTGCAGCAACTTTTTCACCAGCTGGACTCCAGCACCACCTATGTGCCACTGCACATGCAGGCAGTGGGTAATGAGGAGGCTGCTGGCCCTTCTACAGCAGGGCAAGCTGCACCTGACCATTCTACAGCAGGGCAACCTACACCTGGCCCTTCTGCAGCAGGCCAACCTGCAGCTGGCTCATATGCACCATCAGCAGAATTGTTTGGAACACAACAGGGGACTTCACAAGGTAGTACCATGGCCAGCATTTCAAGTGCAGCGACTGGTGCCAGGGGGCGTGGCCAGGGACGTGGCAAGGGGCGAGCCACTGCAACAGCGGAACCACCCAAAAAAAATAAGGCATATGAAGCACAGGAGCTGGCCATCCTGGTTCCCCGAGCACGTGATTGGATAGAGTGTCCATCCGAGAAGCTGACACACACACGCAGATGGAAGATTTGGGAACAGATAACGGCAGAGATTAATGAAGTAGCGCCACAAGTTCGTGAGACGGACCATGTGAAGAAGAGGCAAGTTGTTTTGTGATATATGTGGCCAGTAATAGCCAAGTAATGATTGAATTGATGCTTAGATGCATTTTGCAAATGGCCCGTGAGGTTGTTACGATACACATACATTATTGCCATGTTATTTCGTTGAGAGTTAGAGTAGGGTGATTGTGAATGTGTATTGTAACGGTTGATATCATAGTTGCATGTAATATTATATATGGGACATTAATCACATGTTGTAATATGTAGCACAGAGCAATGGCTGCAACAGCTAACATTGGGAGTGACATGTATTAATATGTCAACTTACATTGCAGGTGGCAGGACTTCAAAACCAACCTGAAGAGGAAGATGACCAAGCGGTGGGAACACAGCCAGACATCTGGGGCCGGGCCCATGCCATCAGGGCTAGAGCTCACCCCCCTGGAGGTGATGGCCGAGAGCTGTATATCAGTTGAGGAGATCAGGGGGGTGAGCACGATGGATAGCGAGGCCCCAGCTGAAGTGTTTGCGTCTTTTCTGGAAGGTAAATATTGGTCATGCCATAAACTTGTGCAAGTAATTATCGTAGAATGTCTCCTAATTGTGTATATCTTTTCCCACAGACACCCCACCGCTTGGTGACGACTCTGCTCAGGAGGTGGAGGAGTCCGTGCCACCTGGCCCCAGAGGTAGGCCTGTGCAGCAGCAGGCATCGGCCCAAGCCGATTTGGCCGCCTTGGCCCAGATGCTTGGGGACATCAACCAGCAGGGAGACTTGGCATCAGAACGGGTGCGTAGGACCGAGGAGATCCTGGCGAGCTTGGTCAGCACCCAGCAGTCCATGGCTGCGAGCATGCAGGCCATGGCTGAGTCACATCAGGCCATGGCTGCAAGTGCTCAGGTGCTGGCCGAGCAAGCCACCCGCCAAAATGATCTCCTCCTCCACCATAATGAGCTTATGGTGGAGCTGGTTACCAGCAACAGGGTCCTAATGTCATCCGTTTCTGGTGCATTACCACCCGCAACACTCCCTGCTGGCAGGAGGGGTAGACCAGCCAACCCCTCCACATCATCTGCTCCACCTGCCCCAGCATCTGGCCGTCCCCGAAGAGCTGCTGCACAGGCCAAGGAGCCTACCAAGGCCAAACGTGGTCGGAAATGAACTTGTGGCTGCATTAATCTCCACCGTTATGTGTTCCCAAATCTTCCATTGTGCTGTGTGTGTCAGCTTCTTGTGTCCAATCACGTGCTGAGGGTAACCAGATGAGCCCTTGCTTCATATGTCCTTTGTGGTTCCCCTGTTGCCCTCTTTTGCCTGCCATTACTGTCAGCTGTACTTGAAGTGATGGCCATGGTACTATCTTGTGAAGTCCCCAGTTGTGTTCCAAATGATTCTGCTGATGGTGCATATGAGCCAGCTGCAGGTTGGCCTGCTGCAGAAGGGCCAGGTGTAGGGTGCCCTGCTGTTGAATGGTCAGGTGCAGCTTGCCCTGCTGTAGAAGGGCCAGCAGCCTCCTCATTTCCCACTGGCTGCATGTGCAGTGGCACATAGGAGGTGCTGGAGTCCATCTGTGTGCAATTATATTTGTTTTGTATTATTATTTATTTTGCTGCATTCCTGCCATGTTGTTTATTGTTTGGATGTATTATTTTATGGTCATTGCATCACAGTGGCATTGACTGTGACATGAATATAAATAAATGTGTTTACTTTACCCAAAATGTGTGGTTTCATGAGTACATGTCGAATACACATGTGTATTGATAGTATTAATATTCTGTCATGTCCATTGTTAGCAGTTTGAAAGTGTCTGACAAGTACAGCATATGTGGGGGACTAGTAAGGTTTCCTTGAAGCAGCAATGGTTTCAATTAAAGCACTGACAAGCGGCCTATTAGTGAGTAATGAGTAAAGGAGTAGATTCTATTGGGTTCAGGTGTTAATGGTTGTAGTCATTAGGCGTACGTTCGCCTACCGCATGAACGAGTGGTGTCCGCAAAGCAATAGTACACTTGTGGACACCGCACATTTCTGCCCTTTTTGATCGCGTGCATTCGGAGTGGTTTCCGAATGTACGCCCCCCAACATAAGTGTACTCCCCCGTGTCCGCCCATGTTTCCGCCCCGTTTTGCCCACTTTGAAACTACGCCCATGTGTCATTCCGCATGACGCCCATAATACGCCCCTATTTCCCGACTGATAGCGGTGAACAGTTTTGGACGGGATTTGGCCGAACTGGTACCGAGTCAAGGCGTGGCACATGCGCGTAGCGTTCTCCACGCATGCGCAGACGCCGTAAAGACGCGATCCGAAAGTATGCGGTAAAGTCCGCGTCAATCAGAATAAGGGCCTAGATGAGATATTCCATATCCTCAGTGGAAAAGGGGTTATAATCCAGGTGTGTTGAAATTCTACAGTGGTATTAAAGTATTTACTGCAGAAGTTCATGGGATATTTTATTCCCTCTGTGAGGGATAGTCACAACATCCTATAATGTATATTATATATAAATCCCTTAGTATACAAAAAATCA
This sequence comes from Crinia signifera, assembly GCF_055691185.1. Taxonomy (NCBI): domain Eukaryota; kingdom Metazoa; phylum Chordata; class Amphibia; order Anura; family Myobatrachidae; genus Crinia; species Crinia signifera. The sequence continues at coordinate 457,673,482 of NC_139217.1, forward strand.
TTGAATACAACAATAGTAAAACTATTACATGCTCAACGGTGTTCCTTAAATAACTATCTAATAAACAGGTACTACAATAAAGTACCAACCAATCCGCTTTTAACTGTCATTTTTAAAACACAGCCTGTAATATATCAGTTAGCAGTTGACTATTTGGTACTTTACCTCTCACTTTCTAAAATATAATTTTTATTATTTTGGTTCTTGATCGATCACAGTTTAGTTGGAACTCAAATCTTATCCATTTCTTTCACTCTTTTATCCTTATCGGCTGTATTTGTCTGGAGTAGTCTTCTGAGTGCGCAGGAATGATTATGAGATCAATCGTTACACTGTGCCATTATTTCCACTTCTCCGTGAGCAAAAATCAGATGTCACCTTTTTGCTGGCTGTAGGCTAAATGTTACCCATCGTGCAACTTCAAAATTCTATTCATTTATGGTATAAAAGATTTTAATGAATGTAAAACATTTTCTATGTGTTTTTGGAAGCTGGTAAAATATTTCTAGAGGAAATGTTTTACCCAATCATAGGGAAATTATCTTTTTGCCCAAATGTATCAAAAGCACTTGTACAGTTGGAGCTGACTGTGATATGTTGACCACTGACATGTAGGCTGTGCACAATTTACATTGAATCTAGTGTTTATTTAGATAATTGTCTTCCCTTTTTTTGTACAGAATTGTAAAATATACTTTTATACCAAAGTATAAAACTAATTATGAATCTAATTCTACCATAAATAGCTATACTACAGTATGCCTAATGTAAATATTATAACAATTATACCAGTCACATAATGTGTAGCAGCCAATTACTCATTACACTTCTAAAAACAGTTGTACCGTTGTAGGAAGAGATAGTTTAGTCATGTCATTTAAATTATAGTACTCTATGAAACATTCATAGCACATTCATCACATAATACACTAACATGGATCATACATTGATGACACAATTAAATAAATTAGCAGGCAATGATACATTGACCTATTTATCAAATCTGGATGACAAGAACAAATTTCTATATCTAGACAATATTTTTCCACCCAATTACCCCTTTATAAAGTCGCTGGCACTGCTGTCACTCGTCTCCCAGGCTGTCAGCTGCACTTTTAGTTATAGAAAATATTATATAGGGGAGGGGCTACCCTAACTAGATGTAATGGGAGGTGCTACCTGCTGAGACTTGTAGTGCCGCACACAAAGAGTAAAGCTGGGTACACACTAGTAGATAAATCTGCAGATCAAATGATCTGCAGATATATGTACAGATGGATCAGGTAGTGTGTTCTCCATAGAGCTGCATCAGCACATTCCACACAAACTACTGTATGTCAAATATGCAGATAAACTTTTGGCTAGTACAGAGGCATTATCCAAACGCAGACATAAAAGAAACGACTATATTATTACAACAAGATCCCAATTCTCTTATAACACTTTGTAGTGCTAGCATGCAGTGGCTTTCATACCAAGGACATTCCTTTGTTAAAGAGGCCCATACAGAGTCCATCGGTGCTTCTGCAGAGCCGAATTTCCCATTAGGCACGTGAGGCACCGGCCTAGGGGCGGCACATGTTTGGGGGCGGCACTTGGATGCCTGTGATAGTACTGTCAGCCCAAAATGTACCAATAACTGCAAAATATCCACTGTACTGTACTATATTCCATCTTAAATAGAGTGTAAATGGATAGGACATGCAGATACTGCCCTTATAAACTGTCCTCCTTAGTAAACATTATTGTTGTGCCTAGGTGCGCCCTCCTCCCTAAATCCGCCTCTGTGCTTCTGTATAGGTTCAGTCCAGTGATACAACTGTATTTCCAGTCTACTGATTCTGCTGTATAATTCCAGTCCAGTGATACTGCTGCATACCTCCCAACATTGCTGACCCGGGAGGAGGGACGCTCCGCGTGGCCTATTGCCGTGACACCACGCCCCGATGCTGTGGGGGCGTGGCTAACGGTTCTGGGAGCTGCTGGCTATGTCCCCAGACCGTCGGGCTGCAGGAATAGACGCTGTGTGCATGCTCACAGTGTCTATTCACAGGGGACAGGGGGGGACTCCCAACTGTTCCGTGCCTGCTTGTAGTGCTCTGCGTTCTTTTGTGAAAGTGACAGGCCAGCAGAATGCAGCAGCCAGGAGCCAGGCCAACAGGTCTGAGAACGAGAGAAGTCTGCACCTGAAAGCAGGATCTGGAACAGCGAAAGGTTAAATCAGGCTCGTACAGAAGAGGGTTGTGTGGATTTGGGATTAGGTGGGGGCCCCAGAAATATAATTGTACAGGGCCCCAAGATTTCTGTTGCCAGCCCTGAAAGGTACAAACAATTTTTAATTTGAGGGAACCGTTTGAGCTGTAGCTTTGAAGCTACACATGGAGAGATAATAGCGGGCAATAGATTGAGGGTTCAATATGAAAAGGCACCTGTATTTTTACAGTCTCACTTATTGTGTCAATCACCTCCAATAGCTTAATGAAGGAGAAATCTGGCAGAGCTATGTAGCAAGATACCTTAGTGTGTGTAGAGTCTTTTGTTTCTAGAACCTGAATGCAGTATCAAGACCAGCTCACTGCGTGAGGGAGCCAACCGCACAAACCCAGCTGGGGGCGGACGCTGCAGGGAATACAGACACACAGTCATGGTAGGTATATCTACCTCCACTCCTGTCGGGTAGTTGTCGGCATTCACCGTGCTCCACTTGAGTAGTGTAAATCCCGTGTCCACAGACACTTTTAAGGAGGAATTCCTTTTGGCAAAGACAATCACAGGTTGGCAAGGTCCGACCTAAGTGGCAGGTAGTCAGCCTGGCGGGGAAAGAATACTAAACTTGACGCATTTCTCCGTCCTTTCAATATGACAGTTTCTTCAGAAGATACTGCCCCTAATGCTCTAATGGAATTTAAACGGCTGTACACCAATCAGGACAACAGGATTAAAAGGATCACCTGTATTGATTCAGGCTTTTAATTAGTTCAACAAATGTATACATTTAGTAACAATCCAATTTAAAGTGTGTTTCAATGGCAACTTACTAGCAACCAAGTTTAAAAAAGAAATGAATTAATACCCAAGAGGGAGAAAAGGATATTTTAAGCAAGCAAGAGCTACTACACAGATACAGAGTTTGTAAACAAGACTTCATACACAAAAATAGATAAGCCATTCGAGTTTCTCCATTGAAAATACATAGAATAGTAATACTCGTAATTAATATATATTTTCTGTGGAGCTCCCATAGCGCACCACCTAGAGCGGCTTCACCACAACCTGGGAAACCAGTGTTAAAACCCCACAGACGGTAGTTCTATAAAAATATATCTAATTACTATTTTTAAAACTATATTACAATTAGTAGTCAGTATTAATTATTTTATATATATATATATATATATATATATATATATATATATATATATATATATATATGTAGAAAAGATGGTGGCACTGGCAGGCTTGATGAAAAAAGTTTAAAGTGCTTTAATTCACATCACAGCAAAGCAAAAACATGCATAGGTGTCCGACGTTTCGGGGGTATTTCCCCGTTTTCAAGGTGCAGAAAAAACAACAAAGTAACAGTGGGATGACTCTTACCTTTATACCGTAAGAGAGTTAGAGGTGGGAGCCCGTTCCCTGCAGCGGCGTCCAGCGTATGATCGGAAGTGGTCAGTGCTCAACTTCCGGCTCTTCCGCCGGGAACACTCGACGCAGGTATCCAAGGCAACCTGTGTAAACATATGCCAAATGTTAGTGTGCTCATTATGTACGAGCAACACGTATGTGACAAAGTACAAAAATAGAAAAGAAAGTGCAAAATACATATCTGATTAGGGCGCTATTACATAGTTTGACTGCAATTGCTGTGCCACTCTTATTAAAAACAGGGAATCTGAGTCCATTCTGTATGGACTACCGGTTACATACGTGGTCGACAGCTGTGTCAACACTGTACTTACAGAATTATGTATTGGGGATTGCGCCAATTCTTGTGTTGTGGTCATTGTCCCAAACGTCCTGCTATTGCTGCTTGAATATCTGTTTGTTTATAACAGTGAAGGGACCCGCTAATAAGGGAATAGTGTCCTTAAATGTAGGGATGGTGTCCTCGAATGGCTCCAGTCGATTAGAATACGCTCCAGGGCATCCTTTCGTTCATCCCATGGGACTTACAGGTGAATACAATAGAGGACAAGTACAGGGCACATAACCACAGCTGCATCAGCAGGCGGCACTGACAAAAGTATCAGGCTGGCAGAACACAGTGACTTACAGGTGACTACAATAGAGGACAAGTACAGGGTATATAACCATAGCTGCATCAGCAGAGGACACAAAGATAAGCATCAGGGGGGGCAGAACACAGTGACTTACAGGTGAATACAATAGAGGACAAGTACAGGGTATATAACCACAGCTGCATCAGCAGGCGGCACTGACATAAGTATCAGGGTGGCAGAACACAGTGACTTACAGGTGAATACAATAAAGAACAAGTACAGGGCACATAACCACAGCTGCATCAGCAGGCGGCACTGACATAAGTATCAGGGGGCAGAACACAGCGACTTACAGGTGACTACAATAGAGGACAACTACAGGGGACATAACCACAGCTGCATCAGCAGGCAGCACTGACATAAGTATCAGGGGGGCAGAACACAGTGACTTACAGGTGCATTCAATAGAGAACAAGTACAGGGCACATAACCATAGCTGCATCAGCAAGCGGCACTGACATAAGTATCAGGGGGCAGAACACAGCGGCTTACAGGTGACTACAATAGAGGACAAGTACAGGGTATATAACCATAGCTGCATCAGCAGGTGGAATGACATAAGTATCAGGGGGCAGAACAAAGTGACTTACAGGTGACTACAATAGAGAACAAGTACAGGGCACATAACCATAGCTGCATCAGCAGGCGGCACTGACATAAGTATCAGGGGGCAGAACACAGCGGCTTACAGGTGACTACAATAGAGGACAAGTACAGGGTATATAACCATAGCTCCATCAGCTGGTGGCACTGACATAAGTATCAGGGGGCAGAACACAGTAACTTACAGGTGACTACAATGGAGGACAAGTACAGGGGACATAACCACAGCTGCATCAGCAGGTGGCACTGACATAAGTATCAGGGGGCAGAACACAGTGACTTACAGGTGACTATAATAGAGGACAAGTACAGGGGATATAACCATAGCTGCATCAGCAGACGGCACTGACATAAGTATCAGGGGGCAGAACACAATGACTTACAGTTATATACAATAGAGGACAAGTACAGGGCACATAACCACAGCTGCATCAGCAGGCGGCACTGACATAAGTATCAGGGTGACAGAACAGTGACTTACAGGTGACTACAATAGAGGACAAGTACAGGGCACATAACCACAGCTGCATCAGCAGACGGCACTGACATAAGTATCAGGGGGCAGAACATAGTGACTTACAGGTGACTACAACAGTGGACAAGTACAGGGCACACAACCACAGCTGCATCAGCAGACAGCACTGACATAAGTATCAGGGGGCAGAACACAGTGACTTACAGGTGACTACAATGGAGGACAAGTACAGGGGACATAACCACAGCTGCATCAGCAGGTGGCACTGACATAAGTATCAGGGGGCAGAACACAGTGACTTACAGGTGACTACAATAGAGGACAAGTACAGGGTATATAACCATAGCTGCATCAGCAGAGGACACAAAGATAAGCATCAGGGGGGGGGGGGCAGAACACAGTGACTTACAGGTGAATACAATAGAGGACAAGTACAGGGTATATAACCACAGCTGCATCAGCAGGCGGCACTGACATAATTATCAGGGTGGCAGAACATAGTGACTTATAGGTGAATACAATAAAGAACAAGTACAGGGCACATAACCACAGCTGCATCAGCAGGCGGCACTGACATAAGTATCAGGGGGCAGAACACAGCGACTTACAGGTGACTACAATAGAGGACAACTACAGGGGACATAACCACAGCTGCATCAGCAGGCAGCACTGACATAAGTATCAGGGGGGCAGAACACAGTGACTTACAGGTGCATTCAATAGAGAACAAGTACAGGGCACATAACCATAGCTGCATCAGCAGGCGGCACTGACATAAGTATCAGGGGGCAGAACACAGTGACTTACAGGTGACTAAAATGGAGGACAAGTACAGGGCACATAACCATAGCTGCATCAGCAGGCGGCACTGACATAAGTATCAGGGGGCAGAACACAGCGGCTTACAGGTGACTACAATAGAGGACAAGTACAGGGTATATAACCATAGCTGCATCAGCAGGTGGCACTGACATAAGTATCAGGGGGCAGAACACAGTGACTTACAGGTGACTACAATAGAGAACAAGTACAGGGCACATAACCATAGCTGCATCAGCAGGCGGCACTGACATAAGTATCAGGGGGCAGAACACAGTGACTTACAGGTGACTACAATGGAGGACAAGTACAGGGGACATAACCACAGCTGCATCAGCAGGTGGCACTGACATAAGTATCAGGGGGCAGAACACAGTGACTTACAGGTGACTATAATAGAGGACAAGTACAGGGGATATAACCATAGCTGCATCAGCAGACGGCACTGACATAAGTATCAGGGGGCAGAACACAATGACTTACAGTTATATACAATAGAGGACAAGTACAGGGCACATAACCACAGCTGCATCAGCAGGCGGCACTGACATAAGTATCAGGGTGACAGAACACAGTGACTTACAGGTGACTACAATAGAGGACAAGTACAGGGCACATAACCACAGCTGCATCAGCAGACGGCACTGACATAAGTATCAGGGGGCAGAACATAGTTACTTACAGGTGACTACAACAGTGGACAAGTACAGGGTACACAACCACAGCTGCATCAGCAGACAGCACTGACATAAGTATCAGGGGGCAGAACACAGTGACTTACAGGTGACTACAATGGAGGACAAGTACAGGGGACATAACCACAGCTGCATCAGCAGGTGGCACTGACATAAGTATCAGGGGGCAGAACACAGTGACTTACAGGTGACTACAATAGAGGACAAGTACAGGGTATATAACCATAGCTGCATCAGCAGAGGACACAAAGATAAGCATCAGGGGGGGCAGAACACAGTGACTTACAGGTGAATACAATAGAGGACAAGTACAGGGTATATAACCACAGCTGCATCAGCAGGCGGCACTGACATAAGTATCAGGGTGGCAGAACACAGTGACTTACAGGTGAATACAATAAAGAACAAGTACAGGGCACATAACCACAGCTGCATCAGCAGGCGGCACTGACATAAGTATCAGGGGGCAGAACACAGCGACTTACAGGTGACTACAATAGAGGACAACTACAGGGGACATAACCACAGCTGCATCAGCAGGCAGCACTGACATAAGTATCAGGGGGGCAGAACACAGTGACTTACAGGTGCATTCAATAGAGAACAAGTACAGGGCACATAACCATAGCTGCATCAGCAGGCGGCACTGACATAAGTATCAGGGGGCAGAACACAGCGGCTTACAGGTGACTACAATAGAGGACAAGTACAGGGTATATAACCATAGCTCCATCAGCAGGTGGCACTGACATAAGTATCAGGGGGCAGAACACAGTGACTTACAGGTGACTACAATGGAGGAAAAGTACAGGGGACATAACCACAGCTGCATCAGCAGGTGGCACTGACATAAGTATCAGGGGGCAGAACACAGTGACTTACAGGTGACTACAATAGAGGACAAGTACAGGGGATATAACCATAGCTGCATCAGCAGACGGCACTGACATAAGTATCAGGGGGCAGAACACAATGACTTACAGTTATATACAATAGAGGACAAGTACAGGGCACATAACCACAGCTGCATCAGCAGGCGGCACTGACATAAGTATCAGGGTGACAGAACACAGTGACTTACAGGTGACTACAATAGAGGACAAGTACAGGGCACATAACCACAGCTGCATCAGCAGGCAGCACTGACATAAGTATCAGGGGGCAGAACACAGTGACTTACAGGTGACTACAACAGTGGACAAGTACAGGGCACACAACCACAGCTGCATCAGCAGATAGCACTGACATAAGTATCTGGGGGCAGAACACAGTGACTTACAGGTGACTACAACAGTGGACAAGTACAGGGCACACAACCACAGCTGCATCAGCAGACAGCACTGACATAAGTATCAGGGGGCAGAACACAGGCCCTTATTCTGATCGGTGCGGCCAGAGCCGGTTATGCGGCCAGGACCGTGCGTGCGAAACCCCGCCTTCCATACGGATCGCCAACTCCGTCCGTATGAGGTAAGAAGCTGTCCGAACGGACCGCACGTGTATTTTACACGGAATACGCCTCCTCCATCTCACGGAACCTCCCCCATCATTCGATGGTCGCAGACCATCGAATGCAGGACCGAGTGCTCCACCAGCACCCGCAACCTCAGACCACACGGACATTTCTCCGTGCAAAAGCAGGGATCTGGGCGGCCAGCTGACATCCGGCGATGTCATATGTCCGCCCCCTACACGTGCGTCACGACTGCATTACCATACGTACGCCCAGCGTTTTCATGGGAACTCCCATGAAACGCGGGGCGTATGCATATGGTAATGAGCTTAAATAGCCCTTCACGCCCCTCTCCACCCCCTACTCGGAGTGTTCACATATCATGCGGGATTTGGCCGTACGCCCCGCTCGCACATGCGCAGAGACGCCTCTGCACATGCGCAGACACAAAACATCGGCGGCCCGAACGCACGCGGATATTTCCGCACCGGTCAGAATAAGGGCCCCAGTGACTTACAGGTGACTACAATGGAGGACAAGTACAGGGGACATAACCACAGCTGCATCAGCAGGTGGCACTGACATAAGTATCAGGGGGCAGAACACAGTGACTTACAGGTGACTACAATGGAGGACAAGTACAGGGGACATAACCACAGCTGCATCAGCAGGTGGCACTGACATAAGTATCAGGGGGCAGAACACAGTGACTTACAGGTGACTACAATAGAGGACAAGTACAGGGTATATAACCATAGCTGCATCAGCAGAGGACACAAAGATAAGCATCAGGGGGGGCAGAACACAGTGACTTACAGGTGAATACAATAGAGGACAAGTACAGGGTATATAACCACAGCTGCATCAGCAGGCGGCACTGACATAAGTATCAGGGTGGCAGAACACAGTGACTTACAGGTGAATACAATAAAGAACAAGTACAGGGCACATAACCACAGCTGCATCAGCAGGCGGCACTGACATAAGTATCAGGGGGCAGAACACAGCGACTTACAGGTGACTACAATAGAGGACAACTACAGGGGACATAACCACAGCTGCATCAGCAGGCAGCACTGACATAAGTATCAGGGGGGCAGAACACAGTGACTTACAGGTGCATTCAATAGAGAACAAGTACAGGGCACATAACCATAGCTGCATCAGCAGGCGGCACTGACATAAGTATCAGGGGGCAGAACACAGCGGCTTACAGGTGACTACAATAGAGGACAAGTACAGGGTATATAACCATAGCTCCATCAGCAGGTGGCACTGACATAAGTATCAGGGGGCAGAACACAGTGACTTACAGGTGACTACAATGGAGGAAAAGTACAGGGGACATAACCACAGCTGCATCAGCAGGTGGCACTGACATAAGTATCAGGGGGCAGAACACAGTGACTTACAGGTGACTACAATAGAGGACAAGTACAGGGGATATAACCATAGCTGCATCAGCAGACGGCACTGACATAAGTATCAGGGGGCAGAACACAATGACTTACAGTTATATACAATAGAGGACAAGTACAGGGCACATAACCACAGCTGCATCAGCAGGCGGCACTGACATAAGTATCAGGGTGACAGAACACAGTGACTTACAGGTGACTACAATAGAGGACAAGTACAGGGCACATAACCACAGCTGCATCAGCAGGCAGCACTGACATAAGTATCAGGGGGCAGAACACAGTGACTTACAGGTGACTACAACAGTGGACAAGTACAGGGCACACAACCACAGCTGCATCAGCAGATAGCACTGACATAAGTATCTGGGGGCAGAACACAGTGACTTACAGGTGACTACAACAGTGGACAAGTACAGGGCACACAACCACAGCTGCATCAGCAGACAGCACTGACATAAGTATCAGGGGGCAGAACACAGGCCCTTATTCTGATCGGTGCGGCCAGGACCGTGCGTGCGAAACCCCGCCTTCCATACGGATCGCCAACTCCGTCCGTATGAGGTAAGAAGCTGTCCGAACGGACCGCACGTGTATTTTACACGGAATACGCCTCCTCCATCTCACGGAACCTCCCCCATCATTCGATGGTCGCAGACCATCGAATGCAGGACCGAGTGCTCCACCAGCACCCGCAACCTCAGACCACACGGACATTTCTCCGTGCAAAAGCAGGGATCTGGGCGGCCAGCTGACATCCGGCGATGTCATATGTCCGCCCCCTACACGTGCGTCACGACTGCATTACCATACGTACGCCCAGCGTTTTCATGGGAACTCCCATGAAACGCGGGGCGTATGCATATGGTAATGAGCTTAAATAGCCCTTCACGCCCCTCTCCACCCCCTACTCGGAGTGTTCACATATCATGCGGGATTTGGCCGTACGCCCCGCTCGCACATGCGCAGAGACGCCTCTGCACATGCGCAGACACAAAACATCGGCGGCCCGAACGCACGCGGATATTTCCGCACCGATCAGAATAAGGGCCACAGTGACTTACAGGTGACTACAATGGAGGACAAGTACAGGGGACATAACCACAGCTGCATCAGCAGGTGGCACTGACATAAGTATCAGGGGGCAGAACACAGTGACTTACAGGTGAATACAATAGAGGACAAGTACAGGGTATATAACCACAGCTGCATCAGCAGACGGTACTGACATAAGTATCAGGGGGCAGAACACAGTGACTTACAGGTGACTACAATAGAGGACAAGTACAGGGCACATAACCACAGCTGCATCAGCAGGTGGCACTGACATAAGTACCAGGGGGGTAGAACACAGTGACTTACAGGTGACTACAATAGAGGACAAGTACAGGGGACATAACCACAGCTGCATCAGCAGGCGGCACTGACATAAGTATCAGGGGGCAGAACACAGTGACTTACAGGTGACTACAATAGAGGACAAGTACAGGGGACATAACCACAGCTGCATCAGCAGGCGGCACTGACATAAGTATCAGGTGGCAGAACACAGTGACTTACAGGTGACTACAATGGAGGACAAGTACAGGGCACATAACCACAGCTGCATCAGCAGGCGGCACTGATATAAGTATCAGGTGGCAGAACACAGTGACTTACAGGTGAATACAATAGAGGACAAGTACAGGGCATATAACCACAGCTGCATCAGTAGGCGGCACTGACATAAGTATCAGGTGGCAGAACACAGTGACTTACAGGTGTCTACAATAGAGGACAAGTACAGGGGACATAACCACAGCTGCATCAGCAGGTGGCACTGACATAAGTATCAGGGGGCAGAACACAGTGACTTACAGGTGACTACAATGGAGGACAAGTACAGGGGACATAACCACAGCTGCATCAGCAGGTGGCACTTTTGTCTTTTTGTGCCTCCACCTAAGTTTGACACCTTATTTTATACATTGAATGCACTGTACATACTGGAGGTTATACGGGTCCATACGCAAAGCTGCGCATGCACAGTCGCTAAACGTCGCTCCCCCATGCAACCGCATGGTCCTGAATAAGGTCCACTGAGTGTAAATCACGATTAGAATAGTGTACAAGCATCAGTAGTACAATAATTGCCAAGTAAATCTAGTAATGGAATTTTGTATTGAATTTTTGCTGCCAACAGCTAAGTAAGTTTGAAAAGTGTCCAAACAGCAGGGTGTGTGATGTGGTTTGGCTGCATTTTATCACATTAATTAGAAGTGAGAAGCCACACTATACTAGTAATTACATATACGTCTATGACAAAGTAAACGTATAAATGAAACTTGACATGCTAGATTAAATCTTAACCACAAATAACGATAGCTTGTCTTAAAAAGACATAATAAAAAACTTAGCGTTAAGCTGTATAACAGAAATGCAGACAGTTACGAGTGGACTGGAAACATCAGAGGAGAAAAGTATAAAAATTAATTTTTTGCGACATAATATACGAATCACAATACATAAACAGTAAAGCAAAATAATAAGTAAAAAAATATAAAAATGCACTTCAATAAAAGTTGGATGGACCGTATATGTGTCCCGCTTGTTCCTAGCATGCTCTCCTGCAAATTGGTGTAGTAACCCAGATGTTACTTCGCAGATAATACTTGTTTGGTGGCAGCGGCGTAACTATAGCACCGCAGCCCCCGCCACCACGCGGGGGGGGGGCACTGTGCATGTGGGGGCACCGGGGGCTGCGGTGCTGTAGTTAAACCCCCCCTCAATCCCCCGCAGACTTACCTATCGCGCTGGTCCCGTCGACTCCGTTCTTCTGCTGAGGACCACCACAAAATGGCCGCCCCCATATAGCACACAGTTCTCTGAAACTGTCTGCTGTATGAAGGCGGCCATTTTCTGGTGGTCCTCAGCAGAAGAACGGAGCCGCCGGGACCAGCGCGATAGGTAAGGCTGTGGGGGATTGAGGGGGGGTTTGCATTGGCGGCGGGGCGGCGGGGTAGGGGTGCTTGGCGGGGCGGCGACGGGGGTGGGGTGGGCGCCCCCCCCTAATGGCGGGGGGGCACCCAAAACGTAGCTACGCCACTGTTTGGTGGGTGTCCATAAACCTGGCTGGATGCCTTGTACATTGTTTGGAAGAATAGTGGCCCTGTCTAGGGCGATCAGTATAGGCTCCAAGTTGTTAGCAGGTGGTGGTATCCCATAGAAGATTGTCCAGTGGGCGAAGCAAATTTTTGGGGGTCCCAATGCACAAAGGTAGTGGAGAGCTGGTCCACGTGGGATAATAGGTAGGTCCAAGTCCAATATGGGAGTGTGGCCTGAGGCATTTCGTCGTCCTGGGACAACTTTTTCAAAGGTGTACCACTCTATGTTGAAACAAGGTTTATATACCATTAGACAGTTCCTCAATTACCCAATTGATCATATTAAAATGACCATAAATATACTAATTCCATAGTTTTTCATAATATGTGCATACTATTAAAAATATAGGAGGCAGTCCTAAATAATAATTACCCTGCTGGCTGGTTGGGCCTGGGGCTGGTTCTTAAAATACAGGGGACCCCTAGTCATTTTGTCCCCCCGTATTTTGGGAACCAGCCCGGCCCTGGAGCCTGGGGCTGGTTTTAAAAATTCAGCGAAGCCCCTATTTGGCCGGTTTCCTGATTTTTTATTACCAGCCCCGGCCCTTTCAGCCTGGTGCTGGTTACGGCCGTGGGGGGGACCCCACATCGTTTTTTTACATTTATTTATTTTTCTATTTTTTTTAACACTGAAGCCTGCACGAATCTGACTGATGCAGGCTAAAGCCAAATACGACAGGAAAATTAAGTTTATTTTCCTGGCGTATTTGGCCGGCAATTAAGCCGTTTTACGCTAATTAGCGTCCGTATTTTCAATTCGGCCGCTTAGTAAATTAGGAATCACCATTCTTTTGAATGGTGATTCGTATTTGTATTTTCCAATGGTGTATACATTCGTATTTGTAAAGACAAATACGAATGTGCCATAAATACGAATATTTGTATTTTTGGCACAGTAAAACAAAATCGTATTTTACTATGGAAATACGATTTTTTTTTACGAATTCATCTTTGTAAATTTCCCCCAAAATGTCAACAATATTAAAGTTCTAGGCATAATGTACACACCCAAGGAATCAATATATAATTATTATATTTCATATAGATTGTTTGTGCAGAAAAAAGATCTAAACTTTTTAAGTAGTGAAATTAACAGTTTTATTTAAATGTACATATAATTATAAAGTCTCCTGTACACCGTACTATTGCAAACGTCCATTATTAATGATTATTTTTTTCTGCTGTCAGTAGACACGCAGAAGTAAAATAACATTTTTGTAAAATAATATTTAAAAAAAATCATCTTTACGACTGTAAATGTTACTTATCATAAAAATGCCACACAAGTTGAGCTGGGAAAATATCATCCTTGCCCTACCAATGGCCAACTGGATCACATTTTGGGAGAAAAGGCAACCAATCTGGATAACTTATAAGAAGAAACTGAAAACTGATATAAAAAAAGGCTAAAAGGAAACGAGATTGATACTTCTCAAGAACATAAAAGTCAAGAATAAAACTGAAAATATTGCGCGACTAACTGATAAATAATTTATTACAAATTATTTATAAAGCGCACACATATTCTGCAGCACTTTACAGAGAACATTTTAAACATTCACATTAGTCCCTTCCCCAGTGCAGCTTACAATCTATATTTCCTACCACATGTACACACTAACACAGACTTTCTAGAATTCATTTTTTTGTTAAGAGTCAATTAACCTACCAGTATATTCTTGTGTTATGGGATGAAACCCACACAAGCACGGGAGATTATACAAACTCCACCACGGTCGGAATCGAACCCATGACCTCAGCCCTATGAGGCAGCAACGCTAACCATTACACATTCTGTGCTGCCCATTAAATTAATACAATATTATATATATTCATAAAGGAAAACAAATGGTAAGAGAACAGTTAAGTACTGTAGCAAGAGCCCATCCCTGGAGTAGGTCTAAAAAGAATTAGATAACCATAATTGGCAGGAAGCATCCACCCATAGGTGCTAAGGTAACTACTGTAAATTTAGTAATCTATAAAACACTTCTATAGTTGAACCCTTTCTTACCCAAAATCTGGACCACAACATTGGTGGAAAGCAAATGTGACACCATTTTTGAAAAGTGGATCAGAACCAGAAACTCATAAACCTCCAAGGCTGTATGGAAGTAATTTATATATCTAAAGCAGGGGCGGATTGGGGAATAAAAGTGGCCCTGGAAAATTTCTGGAAGTGGCCTCATGGCGACACAAAATCAAAAATGGCAGAGCCATCATAATAGTAGGCAGGATCCCTAAATCACTATACCTAGAGACATCGGTGACAGGCTTAAGCATCGGCCGGTGGGGAATGGGGGTGCATCGGTGGTTATGCTGCAGCATAACCCTCCTGCACTATAGTATAAATAAATTGTGCTGCACAGTATATTTCTACTTGCAATACTGAACGTGTGGGGCAGTCCATCGGTAACGCAAGCCCCGTTAACACTGAGCGATCTTGGCTTCCGATTTTGACTAAATGTATTTAAAAATGAAGTGTGTCGGGAAGGGGCATTGTCACATATTAGTACCAATTCTCATTACACCACACACTGCACCAGGTAGGGCCCCTTAGACACACTATACGAGGAAGAGCCCCCCTACACCAGAATTACACACCTTAATGCCCATTACACATTGTCACACATGGCAATGCCATGACATATGTCACACACTGTAATGGCCATTACATATTATTACCACTCACAATAATGCCTATTACATATTGTTCAATACACTTTAATGCCCACTGCATATTCTACCACACACAGTAATGCCTATTGCATGTTATGTCACACACAGTATTATGCAACACACCGTAATGCATATTACATCTTACACAACACACACCGTAATGCCTATTACATATACCACACCGTAATGCCTATTATATATTATACAATACACCACAATGCCTATTGCATATTATACCACAAACCGTAATACCTATTATATATTATGCAACATAGCTGCTGCTTACCTACATGCTCGCTGCCAGGCGTTACATGCTTGCTGCTAGGGATTTCTTGATTGATGCCAGGGGTTATATGCTCCTTGCAACGGTATGGGGGGGAGGGGGGTTTAATTGCTCATTGCCAGGGGGTTACATGCTAATTGCCCGGGGGAAGATACAGGATCGTAGCCCAGGGGGAGTTTTATGCTTGTTGCCCAAGGGGAGTTACATGCTTGTTGCCCAGGTGGAGTAACTTTCTCATTGTCCAGGGGGAGTTACATGCTCGTTGCCCAGGAGAATTTTTGCACGTTAGCCAGGGGGAGTTACAGCTCATTGTCCAGGGGGATATACATGCTCGTTAACCAGGTGAAGTTACATGCTCATTGCCCAGAAGGCAGTGGCATAACTATAAATTTTGCTCCCCCTTGTAAAAAAGGACATTTTGGTAAAACAAGCAGGTACTTTGCAACCCCATCTCCGCACATACTACACTACCGCCGCTACCCTGCACCCCTCCATACACACACTACACTCCTGCCTCTACCCTGCACCCCATTCCCCGCACATATTACACTATCACTGATACTGTGCACTACTACCGCTACCCTGCACCTCATTGCCTGAACACACTATATTACCACCACTACCCTGCACACACTACTGCTGCTACTCAATCCCACTGCACGCACTTCACTATCGCTGATACCCTGCACCCCCTCCTTGCACGCTACACTACCACCGCTACCCAGCCCACACTATACAACTGCCATTACCCTGCACACACTACTGCCGCAACCGTGCACCCCACTCTTAGAACACACTACACTACTGCTGCTACCCTACACACACACACTGCACTACTACTGCTGCCCTGCACCCCACACACACTATACTACCGCCACTACCCTACACCCCGTCCCTGCACATGCTACACTACCATTGCTACCCTAGCCTATACCCCTGTCCCCGCACACACAATATTACTGACGCTACACTGCACCCCACTCCACGCACACACTATACTACTGCCACTACCAGAACCAGAATACCCTCCATTGAGTGTCCTGAGGGGGGGGGGTGAGCAGTTGTGAGTCCTCAACCACAGTGAAGCAGCGTCTATTTAGAGAGACAGAGGGCATGGGCAGCAGATCATAGAGCGCTGGCGCCATGGCCCCCACAGCAACGAAAGATGGGGAAGCCACACCCCTTTTGTGATTTGACACCCAGGTCATGCACAGGCATAAATCCCAACCCCACTGATTTTAAGAGTTGTGAGGTATGCATACATGTACATACTGCATGCACACATATAACATACATACAGAAACAGCATAGATACACACAAATAGCATAGGTACATACAGCATGTACACAAAGATAAACATAGCATAGTACACACACAGCATGCATGTACACATAGTTTTACACAGATAGCATAGATACACAGACACACATAGCATAGATATTCACAGCATTTTTGCACACATACATGCAACATATACATACATACAGACACATAACATGTACCCACATACAGTACATGCATCATACTTTATACATAGACACAAAGCATGTAAAAACACACACACACAGCATATACTGTACAAACAAACACACACTCAGCATTCACTCCGTCCCCCTATTCGATCTAAAAAAAAATCTGCACATTGTACTTGCCCAGCTGATAAGCACAGTCTCTGCTTCCCCCCGGCCAGCAGCTCTCCTCATAGCACAGCCTCTTCCTTCCCCGCCGGCCAGCTCTCCTCCACACACAGCAGTCACGTGGGTGGAGTTCAGCCTTCGAGGAAGTACACGCTGCCTGTGCAGCTACAGTATCTCCCCCTACTGTCAGCCAGCCCGGCCCCAGCGACATGTCACTGTACACTGTATACTAGGAGCCGGGGAGCGGCTAGAGGTGCAGGAGCCCTCTAGCATCTGTCCCCAATGAGGCGGTGGCCATCTTTGGAGGGGCGCAGGGTCTCTGTCTGTATGCGGTGCGGATAGAGACTCTGAGGCACCGCTCCCGGCCGCAACGTCTTCTGTGACTTTAAAAAAAAAAGTTAAATATAAAGGCAGGCTGGAGATCCAGTGGCCTCCTGGGTGGCCGGCCTCCCGGGATTCTTCCCGGTAATCTCAGTGGCCAATCCGCCACTGATCTAAAGCATACACGCCTGATACTGTATATACTGTATTATAGGAAATCATCTGGGTAGGACATGTCTAAAAATTCAAGCACTTACTGGTAATTAAATTGACGTAATGTTTTGTATTTTGTAATAACTTTCAATAATATTCCACATACCAGTATAGTCAGGGCTATTTTTCTGCAGGCTCCAGCAGCAACTGTGGCCCTTATTCTAGTTCACTCTTTCTGACAAAATATTTCTTAGCTGGACAAAACCATGTGCACTGCAGGTGAGGCAGGTGTTACTTGTGCAGAGATAATTAGATTTGGGTGGGGTTTTACACCTGCCTCACCTGCAGTGCATATGGTTTTGTCTATCTAAGAAATATTTTGTCATAAAGAGTGAACTAGAATAAGGGCCACAGTTCCTGCTGGAGCCTGCAGAAAAATAGCCCTGAGTATAGTAGATAAGTATAAGTAGAGGTCTACAGTACATGGGGATACATTTAATGCGAAGGGCAAGGCTAAGACTAGAGAAGGTCTCATGGAGCGAGAATTTTCGATGCAGGGAGGATGAGCCATTAATGGTGGAATTAGGGGGAAGGTAGTCTTTGATGGATAGATGAGGAGCATTTAAAAGTATTTTAATGTGGTGGAGTGAGGCACATGCCTTGGGGTGGCTCTTACTAGGGGGATGGTGGCACCGAATGCTCACTTGCATGAAAGCCCTGCTAGGTCAATGGCCACATTATTTTTTATTTTATTTTTGGGGGCTTATGTCATTACGACTTCTTTTTTTTTTTTGTAAATGGGGAGGGAGGAGGGGGCAATGGTCAGCAAATTCTGGCATTGGAGGGTGGGTGCAGTTGATGCTTCTTCTGTGGTTGAGAGGCTTCAACGTAAAGGGGGCATCGAACTGATGGGAGACAACCAATAATGTTGTGCGTAGGGGTGGCCTACCCCTAAAGTCACCCCTGGATGGGAGTTAATAAGAAAGTTGACCAGAGTTTTGCTAGCTTAATAGCTGAGGAAGGATCTAATCCATATATCATTGTGAAGGTGAAAGTGAAATACTTTGAAGAAGGACTAGATGTGGACAGTGGAGGAAAGAGTATACTCAAAGATGTTACCCAGGCACAGGACACAGCGGTGTAGCTAGGTGCCATGGTGCCCGGAGCAAGGGGATATTTTGCGCCCCCCCCCCCCCCCCCCCCCATGGCTCACATGTGTTGGCATGTTACATTTGAAATATATAAGACACTGTAACGGAATCTGCTGCGCTATGTAAGACACTGTAACATAATCTGATGCGCTATATAAGACACTGTAAAGGAATCTACTGCACTATATAAGACACTGTAACGGAATCTACTGCACTATATAAGACACTGTAACGGAATCTGCTGCTCTATATAAGACGCTGTAACGGAATCTGCTGCGCTATGTAAGACACTTTAACATAATCTGATGCGCTATATAAGACAGTTTAAAGGAATCTACTGCACTATATAAGACACTGTAACGGAATCTGCTGCGCTATATAAGACACTGTAATGGAATCTACTGCGCTATATTTATTTACAGTTTCTTGTATAGCACAGCAGATTCCGTTGCGCTTTACATTAGTAGACAGTGATAAAACAAACTGGGTAACAACAGACAGACTTGGAGGTAGGAGGGCCCTGCTGCAAGCTTACAATCTATAGGAAGACACTGTAACGGAATCTACTGCACTATATAAGACACTGTAACGGAATCTGCTGCGCTGTATAAGACACTGTAACGGAAACTGCTGCGCTATACAACACACTGCACTATATAAGACACTGTAACGTAATCTGCTGCGCTACATAAGACGCAGTAACGGAATCTGCTGCGCTATATAAGACTGTAACGGAATCTGCTGCGCTACATAAGACGCAGAACCGGAATCTGCTGCGCTATATAAGACACTGTAACGGAATCTGCTGCGCTATATAACACACTGTAACGGAATCTGCTGCGCTGTATAAGACACTGTAACGGAATCCGCTGCGCTATATAACACACTGCGCTATATAAGACGCTGTAACGGAATCTGCTGCGCTATATAAGACGCTGTAATGGAATCTGCTGCGCTATATAAGACACTGTAACGGAATCTGCCGCGCTATATAAGACGCTGTAACGGAATCTGCTGCGCTATATAAGACGCTGTAACGGAATCTGCTGCGCTATATAAGACGCTGTAACGGAATCTGCTGCGCTATATAAGACGCTGTAACGGAATCTGCTGCGCTATATAAGACGCTGTAACGGAATCTGCTGCGCTATATAAGACGCTGTAACGGAATCTGCTGCGCTATATAAGACGCTGTAACGGAATCTACTGCACTATATAAGACACTGTAACGGAATCTGCTGCTCTATATAAGACGCTGTAACGGAATCTGCTGCGCTATGTAAGACACTTTAACATAATCTGATGCGCTATATAAGACAGTTTAAAGGAATCTACTGCACTATATAAGACACTGTAACGGAATCTGCTGCGCTATATAAGACACTGTAATGGAATCTACTGCGCTATATTTATTTACAGTTTCTTGTATAGCACAGCAGATTCCGTTGCGCTTTACATTAGTAGACAGTGATAAAACAAACTGGGTAACAACAGACAGACTTGGAGGTAGGAGGGCCCTGCTGCAAGCTTACAATCTATAGGAAGACACTGTAACGGAATCTACTGCACTATATAAGACACTGTAACGGAATCTGCTGCGCTGTATAAGACACTGTAACGGAAACTGCTGCGCTATACAACACACTGCACTATATAAGACACTGTAACGTAATCTGCTGCGCTACATAAGACGCAGTAACGGAATCTGCTGCGCTATATAAGACTGTAACGGAATCTGCTGCGCTACATAAGACGCAGAACCGGAATCTGCTGCGCTATATAAGACACTGTAACGGAATCTGCTGCGCTATATAACACACTGTAACGGAATCTGCTGCGCTGTATAAGACACTGTAACGGAGTCCGCTGCGCTATATAACACACTGCGCTATATAAGACGCTGTAACGGAATCTGCTGCGCTATATAAGACGCTGTAATGGAATCTGCTGCGCTATATAAGACACTGTAACGGAATCTGCCGCGCTATATAAGACGCTGTAACGGAATCTGCTGCGCTATATAAGACGCTGTAACGGAATCTGCTGCGCTATATAAGACGCTGTAACGGAATCTGCTGCGCTATATAAGACGCTGTAACGGAATCTGCTGCGCTATATAAGACGCTGTAACGGAATCTGCTGCGCTATATAAGACGCTGTAACGGAATCTGCTGCGCTATATAAGACGCTGTAACGGAATCTACTGCACTATATAAGACACTGTAACGGAATCTGCTGCTCTATATAAGACGCTGTAACGGAATCTGCTGTGCTATGTAAGACACTTTAACATAATCTGATGCGCTATATAAGACAGTTTAAAGGAATCTACTGCACTATATAAGACACTGTAACGGAATCTGCTGCGCTATATAAGACACTGTAATGGAATCTACTGCGCTATATTTATTTACAGTTTCTTGTATAGCACAGCAGATTCCGTTGCGCTTTACATTAGTAGACAGTGATAAAACAAACTGGGTAACAACAGACAGACTTGGAGGTAGGAGGGCCCTGCTGCAAGCTTACAATCTATAGGAAGACACTGTAACAGAATCTACTGCACTATATAAGACACTGTAACGGAATCTGCTGCGCTGTATAAGACACTGTAACGGAAACTGCTGCGCTATACAACACACTGCACTATATAAGACACTGTAACGTAATCTGCTGCGCTACATAAGACGCAGTAACGGAATCTGCTGCGCTATATAAGACTGTAACGGAATCTGCTGCGCTACATAAGACGCAGAACCGGAATCTGCTGCGCTATATAAGACACTGTAACGGAATCTGCTGCGCTATATAACACACTGTAACGGAATCTGCTGCGCTGTATAAGACACTGTAACGGAATCCGCTGCGCTATATAACACACTGCGCTATATAAGACGCTGTAACGGAATCTGCTGCGCTATATAAGACGCTGTAATGGAATCTGCTGCGCTATATAAGACACTGTAACGGAATCTGCCGCGCTATATAAGACGCTGTAACGGAATCTGCTGCGCTATATAAGACGCTGTAACGGAATCTGCTGCGCTATATAAGACGCTGTAACGGAATCTGCTGCGCTATAATAGACGCTGTATGGGAATCTGCTGAGCTATACAAGACACTGTAACCCGAGCAGCAGCAGCGCGGTTCATGCCGACGACACTTTAGCACCTGCCACAGTGACAGCCCCCCCAGGCCGGCAGCAGCGTGGTGTCTTCCAGCCCTGACAAGACCCCAACCCCCACCAAGCAGCAGCAGGTGGCAGCGACATGATCTGCCCTGACTGTTAACAATGCAGTGCCTGCCAGAAGCACTGTAGCACCGGCGCCAGTGACAAGAGTGACAGCAGTGTGGTACCTACCAGCGGCAGTGACTGGAGAGGAGACAGCCCCTGCCCGAATGGCAGCAGCTCCAACCACGCGGTTAACAGCATGAGGAGTCAGCACTCGGAAGCCAGCCTAGCGCGGTAAACTGACTTACGCCACTGACAGGGCGGCAGCAGAAATCCTTCTCTTCCAGGGGAGGAGTCTGGAGTGCTGCTGCGCTGCCCGGAAGCCGGACCGGGACAGAGCAGCAGCAGCAGCAGGGCAGAGGGCAGGCGCCAGCACACGCTGCCGCCGTATTATATCATACCATTGATGATTTGCGGAGGCGGGGGGTGGGCGGGCCGGCGGCGCCATTCCACCAATCGGCGCCCGGAGCAGAAGCTCCGGTGGCTCCGCCCTCCCTACGCCTCTGACAGGACATGCGGAACAGAGGAGAAGATAGTGTTGATTTCAAAGAGAAGGTGGTGGTGGATGGGGGGGGGGGGGGGGAGGTGGTGAGTTGTAGAAGATTAGCTCAAAAAGGTACATTTGTAGGCTCACTTTGTCTAAACTAAGCTCTGTGGATCTAGGTGCTACCCCTGTCATACTGGCCTAGAGGGTTAAGGGTGTTTGGCAGCTTATAGTAATAGAACCAAAATCCATGTTTAGTTCTATTTATGTAAACATTTTTTTTAAAGAGAGGAGAGAAATCATTAAAGGTATATAGTTCTGCTCCACCTCCTGCCAAACCCGCCCTGCCTGTCCTCCACTCCACCCACATCCAAAATTACCCCTGGTGGCCTGCGGGGTCTGCAGTTCCACAGTAGGCCTGTCCCATCTCATGGGAGCTGTTGGGATACATGCACTGGCCTCCATGGCGTGTGAAGTCAGTTTGGACAGTCCTTATAAAATTATTATATAGATGTCAATATACGATAAATAGAATCCTTTATACATTCATAAAATAACACATCTATAGTTAATTAAACAAATTTTCAGTTCCGGAAAAGGTATTTCAGTGCTACAAGTACGAGCATCATAGGATACAAACCCTACCCAACAACCCAGGTAGTAGCCGGATGTGAATGAGCACAACAGCTGTGCCTTATGCATTGCTCTGTCCGTTTGCCTCTCTTCATGTAACTTCAGGCTATGATAATAATCACAATTAGATATAAGACGACTTCATCTCGTATCAGTAGAGAGCGGTGTTAGAGAGCAGCACAGTGTAACGAGTACACACAGTACATGAGTTGTGCTGTGTGCGATCTCTCACGTTTCTACATGGTACAGTTTGTCACGATCCGAGCTGTCAGACAGACTTTCCTACCGGCTAAGTGCCTCCGCAGGTTCAGCTTGCGGTCCAGATGTCATCTCTGCCAGCGTCCTGTCTCCCAGTGACAGTCCCCAGTGCACGACAATCCACCTGTCCGCCGCCATTGCTCCCAGTATCCAGCATGGTGTGCACAAACACACTTTCCCGCCATAGCAGACATGGGGGCTGCCATGTTCTTCCCAGTCACATGTCTGTGCTGTCCAATCCTGTTGGTTCTGATCTCCCTGTCATACTTCCTCGGCCAATCCTGGCCACCCAGTGGGGATAAGTATGCTGGGAGCTCTCAGAACCATTGCTAGTGCTTCAGTTGTCTCCAGTGTATGGTCAGCTGTCCTTGTCTCCGTGCAAGTGTATTTCTCTGCTGGTGTTGTCTTCCATGCTGCAGTGTGTTCCAGGTTGTTCCATCTCCTGTGAAGTCCAGGTTATTCCACCGCCTGTGATCCTGCCTCTCAGCCCAGCGACCAAGCCTAGCTCCGGGACTCTGGTCCTTCCGATGCTCCAGCATCATCCACCATCGATGTTTCATCGTTAATCCGATATTCCGGATCTCCTGCTTCCGTCCGTCATTCCGGACCCACAGTCATCTCCCGTCCGTCATTCCGGACCCACAGTCAAGCTCAAGTCTTCCGTCCGTCATTCCGGACCCACTATTTCCACATCCGATGTTCCACCATCGATCCCACATCACATCACATCTGTAAAGTATTGCAATCTGCATTAACTCTGTTATTTCTCCTGCATACTTTACTGTCTGTTTATATTACAACCATCTGCAAATAAACTCCGGTTGTATTTTACCTCTGACTGCTTATTGGCTCTGGGTGCACTGTCGCGCCCTCCATGCGCAAGGGTCCTCTCCAACCTCACCGGTCCAGGTCCCCACCAGAGGTCTCAGTCTCGTCGACTGAGCCCCCCTGGTGTGACACGGTTTGTGACTAGAACTTAGCCGTGCACTAGTGATTAAGTGGCTGACACACATTATGGGGGTATTTAATCCCGGTCGTTATTTCCAAAAACAGCGGAAATGCTCCCATTTTCGAAAGCATTGAAGGCAGTTTCCAACAAAACAGATCCAACTTTAAAAGAAGTCCGATCTATTTTTTGTTGGAAAGGGCCGGGAATTGTCGAATTTCCGCCCATTTTTCGACATCCTGCGGCCTTTTTCACCAATCCCAGACTTTTTGACACTCGACAATCAGAACACTCAATTCCGACTGTCGAGTTGCAGAGAAAGGAAAAGGGCCCGGGATGCTGACAGTTGGGACGTTCCGATAGTCGGAATGCCGGATTGAAAACTGCCCTAAGACTCTCCTTAGATCAAATTGAACTGCACCTCATGGGCCTGATTCAGTCCTGAGCACTCATCTGCAAAGTTGCAGATGATTGCAGGTAGATAGCCGCCGCTCAGACAGAGGGTGGGTGGTTGGTCGCGGTTAATGCTGCTTCTATCCACCTACGACTCCATTCATGAACCATCAAATTTTTTCCCCAGTCTGTGCAAATGTGAGTAGCTCTGAACCTTTCACTAATCTGCGACTGAAACAGGCTGATTGGGGAAAAATGTCTGTTCCCACCTCCAAACGTTGGCAGTCGAATTGCGAAGGGATGGACGATGATCAATACACTTCTTTGTCAATTCATACATTACATATGTACAGTCATTCGATGATTGGACTCAAGGCACTTCCCGACCTCCGGCAGGTAAAGGGTCATACGCAAATCAGTAACAAACACAGATTTTCTAGCGGGGGCATTCCAATTGCCGTCCATAATCTACCATTCTTGCCAATGCAAGATATAAATATTTCAGTGTCCAGAGCTTAAAATATGGATCGCATGTCATTCCAGACAAAGATCTTCAACCAAATTTGTAAACGTTAATCATTTAAATTGACATTTATGTGTCACATCCATGGAAAGTATCCAGGTGATCCAGTTCAGCCACTATAGTGCTATATATACCTAGTAGAAATGTCAGGAGCATCAGTGCAGTCAGTTTACATCAGGATAACAACTAGGCTACAGTATACATGAGGCGTGGGTCGTATTGTGTCAACCAGGTGCGTATAAAAACTTGCGGTAGAGGATAATTCTGTGCTTATATGATTATGTTGTGTTGCATTCATCAATAAATAACTTAATAAGAGAGCACTGTAGTTTTTGAAGTTACAATTGTAGATGTTTTGGGATAATAAGATGTTTAAAAGGGGAATAATAATGGTGTCTGTGCAGTTATTTTGTGATCGATGAATGAGTTTTATTTTTGTTTGTTTGTTTTGGTTAATATTAATCTTAATTTTACCTATACTGTTTTATACCGGCCACTCTCCCATATAAGTTGCTGGAAATGGCGCTGTTCTCTGCTTCCATAGGCACCTACTATTAGAAATGGTGTAAATGCGGTTTAAGAAGTCTTTTTAGCTGCAAGTCACATGCTATAAAACTTAAACCCTTTGAGTGCCAAGTAAATTTATCAGACTAGGTGTGACAATTGCCAAGCAAACATTCGCATACATGATAACGGCCTCTAATGTTTACCTTATAAAGGAAATATAATCTTATGTACACAACATTTTTTATTTGAATTTATATAACAAATGTGAGCGGCGTTTGCATTATTAGTGGATATTTTGACATTTTTCACAGTGGTGTTGGCTCTTAAAGGGCTAATTCCATTTTAAACTTACATGAGGTGAAATCTTTCCTAATGAGGCTAAACCTGTGGCGATTAGACTAACTCCAAAATCCAAGTAATTTTACCCAGGGCCGGTGTAATGCTTCCCATCACCCTAGACAAAGCTTCAACCTACTGTCCCCTCCCCAATCCCACACGGCCACCAATACCCACTTTCCATCAGGAGGTTGTGTCTTAGAAGTTCCGTAGCCACCACATGTGTGGTAATGTTTTGCGAGATAAATACACAAATTAGACGATTCTTTCATAAGTCCCGTTTTCAAGCATGAAAATTTGATCTCCTGTACTGTCGGCGTGCGATAAAACCACATGGAAGTTATAAAAACTATCATAAAACAATAGCGGCTCTTTGGATCATACAGTACATGTCCAACCCAAGTTTACTAAGGCCGTAGCCATGTAAATTGATGATGATGATGATGTGGTTTCAGGTAGATATAATAAAAGTGTCCATAGATGGGCTATAAGCATACTGTGCCTTGGTGTGTCGGCAGTCTAACTACCATTGAGTTGCATTCAGAGCTATTTAAGCCAGCGGTTCTCAAACTGTGGAGCCTGCCCCCCAAACCAAGTCCCGACCTTCTCAGCATGGGGTCACGACTCCATGTTGCTGACCATCAGACTGATGACTTTCCTAATGTCAGTCAGTGATTGGAGTCAGGAAAATCTGTTGGATTGTCTGTTATTTTAGACTCCTCCCATCACTGTGTGCCTCCACAATGCTGCCATGTACGTGCTGTCTGCTGACTACACATGTGATGTGATGGGTTATGGTATATCAGACTCCTCCCATCACTCTGTGCCTCCACAATGCTGCCATGTACGTGCTGTTTTCTGACTACACATGTGATGTGATGGGTTATGGTATATTAGACTCCTCCCATCACTCTGTGCCCCCACAATGCTGCCATGTACGTGCTGTCTGCTGACTACACATGTGATGTGATGGGTTATGGTATATCAGACTCCTCCCATCACTCTGTGCCTCCACAATGCTGCCATGTACGTGCTGTCTGCTGACTACACATGTGATGTGATGGGTTATGGTATATTAGACTCCTCCCATCACTCTGTGCCCCCACAATGCTGCCATGTATGTGCTGTCTGCTGACTACACATGTGATGTGATGGGTTATGGTATATTAGACTCCTCCCATCGCTCTGTGCCTCCACAATGCTGCCATGTACGTGCTGTCTGCTGACTACACGTGTGATGTGATGGGTTATGGTATATTAGACTCCTCCCATCACTCTGTGCCTCCACAATGCTGCCATGTATGTGCTGTCTGCTGACTACACGTGTGATGTGATGGGTTATGGTATATTAGACTCCTCCCATCACTCTGTGCCTCCACAATGCTGCCATGTACGTGCTGTCTGCTGACTACACCTGTGATGTGATGGGTTATGGTATATCAGACTCCTCCCATCACTCTGTGCCTCCACAATGCTGCCATGTACGTGCTGTCTGCTGACTACACATGTGATGTGATGGGTTATGGTATATTAGACTCCTCCCATCGCTCTGTGCCCCCACAATGCTGCCATGTATGTGCTGTCTGCTGACTACACATGTGATGTGATGGGTTATGGTATATTAGACTCCTCCCATCGCTCTGTGCCTCCACAATGCTGCCATGTATGTGCTGTCTGCTGACTACACGTGTGATGTGATGGGTTATGGTATATTAGACTCCTCCCATCACTCTGTGCCTCCACAATGCTGCGATGTATGTGCTGTCTGCTGACTACACGTGTGATGTGATGGGTTATGGAATATTAGACTCCTCCCATCACTCTGTGCCTCCACAATGCTGCCATGTACGTGCTGTCTGCTGACTACACCTGTGATGTGATGGGTTATGGTATATCAGACTCCTCCCATCACTGTGTGCCTCCACAATGCTGCCATGTACGTGCTGTCTGCTGACTACACATGTGATGTGATGGGTTATGGTATATTAGACTCCTCCCATCACTCTGTGCCTCCACAATGCTGCCATGTATGTGCTGTCTGCTGACTCCATGTGTGATGTGATGGGTTATGGTATATTAGACTCCTCCCGTCACTCTGTGCCTCCACAATGCTGCCATGTATGTGCTGTCTGCTGACTACACATGTGATGTGATGGGTTATGGTATATCAGACTCCTCCCATCACTCTGTGCCTCCACAATGCTGCCATGTATGTGCTGTCTGCTGACTACACATGTGATGTGATGGGTTATGGTATATCAGACGCCTCCCATCACTCTGTGCCTCCACAATGCTGCCATGTATGTGCTGCCTGCTGACTACACATGTGATGTGATGGGTTATGGTATATTAGATTCCTCCCATCACTCTGTGCCTCCACAATGCTGCCATGTATGTGCTGTCTGCTGACTACACGAGTGATGTGATGGGTTATGGTATATCAGACTCCTCCCATCACTCTGTGCCTCCACAATGCTGCCATGTATGTGCTGTCTGCTGACTACACATGTGATGTGATGGGTTATGGTATATTAGACTCCTCCCATCACTCTGTGCCTCCACAATGCTGCCATGTACGTGCTGTCTGCTGACTACACATGTGATGTGATGGGTTATGGTATATCAGACTCCTCCCATCACTGTGTGCCTCCACAATGCTGCCATGTATGTGCTGTCTGCTGACTACACGGGTGATGTGATGGGTTATGGTACATTAGACTCCTCCCATCACTCTGTGCCTCCACAATGCTGCCATGTATGTGCTGTCTGCTGACTACACGTGATGTGATGGGTTATAGTATATTAGACTCCTCCCATCACTCTGTGCCCCCACAATGCTGCCATGTACGTGCTGTCTGCTGACTACACATGTGATGTGATGGGTTATGGTATATTAGACTCCTCCCATCACTCTGTGCCTCCACAATGCTGCCATGTATGTGCTGTCTGCTGACTACACGTGTGATGTGATGGGTTATGGTATATCAGACTCCTCCCATCACTCTGTGCCTCCACAATGCTGCCATGTATGTGCTGTCTGCTGACTACACGAGTGATGTGATGGGTTATGGTACATTAGACTCCTCCCATCACTCTGTGCCTCCACAATGCTGCCATGTATGTGCTGTCTGCTGACTACACGTGATGTGATGGGTTATAGTATATTAGACTCCTCCCATCACTCTGTGCCCCCACAATGCTGCCATGTATGTGCTGTCTGCTGACTACACGTGTGATGTGATGGGTTATGGTACATTAGACTCCTCCCATCACTCTGTGCCTCCACAATGCTGCCATGTATGTGCTGTCTGCTGACTACACACGTGATGTGATGGGTTATGGTACATTAGACTCCTCCCATCACTCTGTGCCTCCACAATGCTGCCATGTATGTGCTGTCTGCTGACTACACGTGTGATGTGATGGGTTATGGTATATTAGACTCCTCCCACCACTCTGTGCCTCCACAATGCTGCCATGTATGTGCTGTCTGCTGACTACACCTGTGATGTGATGGGTTATGGTATATTAGACTCCTCCCATCACTGTGCCTCCACAATGCTGCCATGTATGTGCTGTCTGCTGACTACACGTGATGTGATGGGTTATGGTATATTAGACTCCTCCCATCACTCTGTGCCTCCACAATGCTGCCATGTATGTGCTGGCTGCTGACTACACGTGATGTGATGGGTTATAGTATATTAGACTCCTCCCATCACTCTGTGCCCCCACAATGCTGCCATGTATGTGCTGTCTGCTGACTACACATGTGATGTAATAGGTTATGGTATATTAGACTCCTCCCATCACTCTGTGCCCCCACAATGCTGCCATGTATGTGCTGTCTGCTGACTACACGTGTGATGTGATGGGTTATGGTATATTAGACTCCTCCCATCACTCTGTGCCTCCACAATGCTGCCATGTATGAGCTGTCTGCTGACTACACATGTGATGTGATGGGTTATGGTATATTAGACTCCTCCCATCACTCTGTGCCTCCACAATGCTGCCATGTATGTGCTGTCTGCTGACTACACATGTGATGTGATGGGTTATAGTATATTAGACTCCTCCCATCACTCTGTGCCCCCACAATGCTGCCATGTACGTGCTGTCTGCTGACTACACATGTGATGTGATGGGTTATGGTATATTAGACTCCTCCCATCACTCTGTGCCTCCACAATGCTGCCATGTATGTGCTGTCTGCTGACTACACGTGTGATGTGATGGGTTATGGTATATTAGACTCCTCACATCACTCTGTGCCCCCACAATGCTGCCATGTATGTGCTGTCTGCTGACTACACATGTGATGTGATGGGTTATGGTATATCAGACTCCTCCCATCACTGTGTGCCTCCACAATGCTGCCATGTACGTGCTGTCTGCTGACTACACATGTGATGTGATGGGTTATGGTATATCAGACTCCTCCCATCACTCTGTGCCTCCACAATGCTGCCATGTACGTGCTGTTTTCTGACTACACATGTGATGTGATGGGTTATGGTATATTAGACTCCTCCCATCACTCTGTGCCCCCACAATGCTGCCATGTACGTGCTGTCTGCTGACTACACATGTGATGTGATGGGTTATGGTATATCAGACTCCTCCCATCACTCTGTGCCTCCACAATGCTGCCATGTACGTGCTGTCTGCTGACTACACATGTGATGTGATGGGTTATGGTATATTAGACTCCTCCCATCGCTCTGTGCTCCCACAATGCTGCCATGTATGTGCTGTCTGCTGACTACACGTGTGATGTGATGGGTTATGGTATATTAGACTCCTCCCATCGCTCTGTGCCTCCACAATGCTGCCATGTACGTGCTGTCTGCTGACTACACGTGTGATGTGATGGGTTATGGTATATTAGACTCCTCCCATCACTCTGTGCCTCCACAATGCTGCCATGTACGTGCTGTCTGCTGACTACACGTGTGATGTGATGGGTTATGGTATATTAGACTCCTCCCATCACTCTGTGCCTCCACAATGCTGCCATGTACGTGCTGTCTGCTGACTACACCTGTGATGTGATGGGTTATGGTATATCAGACTCCTCCCATCACTCTGTGCCTCCACAATGCTGCCATGTACGTGCTGTCTGCTGACTACACATGTGATGTGATGGGTTATGGTATATTAGACTCCTCCCATCACTCTGTGCCCCCACAATGCTGCCATGTATGTGCTGTCTGCTGACTACACATGTGATGTGATGGGTTATGGTATATTAGACTCCTCCCATCGCTCTGTGCCCCCACAATGCTGCCATGTATGTGCTGTCTGCTGACTACACATGTGATGGGTTATGGTATATTAGACTCCTCCCATCGCTCTGTGCCTCCACAATGCTGCCATGTACGTGCTGTCTGCTGACTACACGTGTGATGTGATGGGTTATGGTATATTAGACTCCTCCCATCACTCTGTGCCTCCACAATGCTGCCATGTATGTGCTGTCTGCTGACTACACGTGTGATGTGATGGGTTATGGTATATTAGACTCCTCCCATCACTCTGTGCCTCCACAATGCTGCCATGTACGTGCTGTCTGCTGACTACACCTGTGATGTGATGGGTTATGGTATATCAGACTCCTCCCATCACTGTGTGCCTCCACAATGCTGCGATGTACGTGCTGTCTGCTGACTACACGTGTGATGTGATGGGTTATGGTATATTAGACTCCTCCCATCACTCTGTGCCTCCACAATGCTGCCATGTATGTGCTGTCTGCTGACTCCATGTGTGATGTGATGGGTTATGGTATATTAGACTCCTCCCGTCACTCTGTGCCTCCACAATGCTGCCATGTATGTGCTGTCTGCTGACTACACATGTGATGTGATGGGTTATGGTATATCAGACGCCTCCCATCACTCTGTGCCTCCACAATGCTGCCATGTATGTGCTGTCTGCTGACTACACATGTGATGTGATGGGTTATGGTATATCAGACGCCTCCCATCACTCTGTGCCTCCACAATGCTGCCATGTATGTGCTGCCTGCTGACTACACATGTGATGTGATGGGTTATGGTATATCAGACTCCTCCCATCACTCTGTGCCTCCACAATGCTGCCATGTACGTGCTGTCTGCTGACTACACGTGTGATGTGATGGGTTATGGTATATTAGACTCCTCCCATCACTCTGTGCCCCCACAATGCTGCCATGTATGTGCTGTCTGCTGACTACACGTGTGATGTGATGGGTTATGGTATATTAGACTCCTCCCATCGCTCTGTGCCTCCACAATGCTGCCATGTACGTGCTGTCTGCTGACTACACGTGTGATGTGATGGGTTATGGTATATTAGACTCCTCCCATCACTCTGTGCCTCCACAATGCTGCCATGTATGTGCTGTCTGCTGACTACACGTGTGATGTGATGGGTTATGGTATATTAGACTCCTCCCATCACTCTGTGCCTCCACAATGCTGCCATGTACGTGCTGTCTGCTGACTACACATGTGATGTGATGGGTTATGGTATATCAGACTCCTCCCATCGCTCTGTGCCTCCACAATGCTGCCATGTACGTGCTGTCTGCTGACTACACATGTGTTGTGATGGGTTATGGTATATTAGACTCCTCCCATCGCTCTGTGCCTCCACAATGCTGCCATGTACGTGCTGTCTGCTGACTACACGTGTGTTGTGATGGGTTATGGTATATTAGACTCCTCCCATCACTCTGTGCCTCCACAATGCTGCCATGTACGTGCTGTCTGCTGACTACACGTGTGATGTGATGGGTTATGGTATATTAGACTCCTCCCATCACTCTGTGCCTCCACGCTGCCATGTACGTGCTGTCTGCTGACTACACCTGTGATGTGATGGGTTATGGTATATCAGACTCCTCCCATCACTGTGTGCCTCCACAATGCTGCCATGTACGTGCTGTCTGCTGACTACACATGTGATGTGATGGGTTATGGTATATCAGACTCCTCCCATCACTGTGTGCCTCCACAATGCTGCCATGTACGTGCTGTCTGCTGACTACACGTGTGATGTGATGGGTTATGGTATATTAGACTCCTCCCATCACTCTGTGCCTCCACAATGCTGCCATGTATGTGCTGTCTGCTGACTCCATGTGTGATGTGATGGGTTATGGTATATTAGACTCCTCCCGTCACTCTGTGCCTCCACAATGCTGCCATGTATGTGCTGTCTGCTGACTACACATGTAATGTGATGGGTTATGGTATATCAGACTCCTCCCATCACTCTGTGCCTCCACAATGCTGCCATGTATGTGCTGTCTGCTGACTACACATGTGATGTGATGGGTTATGGTATATCAGACGCCTCCCATCACTCTGTGCCTCCACAATGCTGCCATGTATGTGCTGCCTGCTGACTACACATGTGATGTGATGGGTTATGGTATATTAGATTCCTCCCATCACTCTGTGCCTCCACAATGCTGCCATGTATGTGCTGTCTGCTGACTACACGAGTGATGTGATGGGTTATGGTATATCAGACTCCTCCCATCACTCTGTGCCTCCACAATGCTGCCATGTATGTGCTGTCTGCTGACTACACATGTGATGTGATGGGTTATGGTATATTAGACTCCTCCCATCACTCTTTGCCTCCACAATGCTGCCATGTACATGCTGTCTGCTGACTACACATGTGATGTGATGGGTTATGGTATATCAGACTCCTCCCATCACTGTGTGCCTCCACAATGCTGCCATGTATGTGCTGTCTGCTGACTACACGAGTGATGTGATGGGTTGTGGTACATTAGACTCCTCCCATCACTCTGTGCCTCCACAATGCTGCCATGTATGTGCTGTCTGCTGACTACACGTGATGTGATGGGTTATAGTATATTAGACTCCTCCCATCACTCTGTGCCCCCACAATGCTGCCATGTATGTGCTGTCTGCTGACTACACGTGTGATGTGATGGGTTATGGTACATTAGACTCCTCCCATCACTCTGTGCCTCCACAATGCTGCCATGTATGTGCTGTCTGCTGACTACACACGTGATGTGATGGGTTATAGTATATTAGACTCCTCCCATCACTCTGTGCCCCCACAATGCTGCCATGTATGTGCTGTCTGCTGACTACACATGTGATGTGATAGGTTATGGTATATTAGACTCCTCCCATCACTCTGTGCCCCCACAATGCTGCCATGTATGTGCTGTCTGCTGACTACACGTGTGATGTGATGGGTTATGGTATATTAGACTCCTCCCATCACTCTGTGCCTCCACAATGCTGCCATGTATGTGCTGTCTGCTGACTACACATGTGATGTGATGGGTTATGGTATATTAGACTCCTCCCATCACTCTGTGCCTCCACAATGCTGCCATGTATGTGCTGTCTGCTGACTACACATGTGATGTGCTGGGTTATGGTATATTAGACTCCTCCCATCACTCTGTGCCCCCACAATGCTGCCATGTACGTGCTGTCTGCTGACTACACATGTGATGTGATGGGTTATGGTATATTAGACTCCTCCCATCACTCTGTGCCTCCACAATGCTGCCATGTATGTGCTGTCTGCTGACTACACGTGTGATGTGATGGGTTATGGTATATTAGACTCCTCCCATCACTCTGTGCCCCCACAATGCTGCCATGTATGTGCTGTCTGCTGACTACACATGTGATGTGATGGGTTATGGTATATCAGACTCCTCCCATCACTGTGTGCCTCCACAATGCTGCCATGTACGTGCTGTCTGCTGACTACACATGTGATGTGATGTGATGGGTTATGGTATATCAGACTCCTCCCATCACTCTGTGCCTCCACAATGCTGCCATGTACGTGCTGTTTTCTGACTACACATGTGATGTGATGGGTTATGGTATATCAGACTCCTCCCATCACTCTGTGCCCCCACAATGCTGCCATGTACGTGCTGTCTGCTGACTACACATGTGATGTGATGGGTTATGGTATATCAGACTCCTCCCATCACTCTGTGCCTCCACAATGCTGCCATGTACGTGCTGTCTGCTGACTACACATGTGATGTGATGGGTTATGGTATATTAGACTCCTCCCATCGCTCTGTGCCCCCACAATGCTGCCATGTATGTGCTGTCTGCTGACTACACGTGTGATGTGATGGGTTATGGTATATGAGACTCCTCCCATCGCTCTGTGCCTCCACAATGCTGCCATGTACGTGCTGTCTGCTGACTACACGTGTGATGTGATGGGTTATGGTATATTAGACTCCTCCCATCACTCTGTGCCTCCACAATGCTGCCATGTACGTGCTGTCTGCTGACTACACCTGTGATGTGATGGGTTATGGTATATTAGACTCCTCCCATCACTCTGTGCCCCCACAATGCTGCCATGTATGTGCTGTCTGCTGACTACACGTGTGATGTGATAGGTTATGGTATATTAGACTCCTCCCATCACTCTGTGCCCCCACAATGCTGCCATGTATGTGCTGTCTGCTGACTACACGTGTGATGTGATGGGTTATGGTATATTAGACTCCTCCCATCACTCTGTGCCTCCACAATGCTGCCATGTATGTGCTGTCTGCTGACTACACATGTGATGTGATGGGTTATGGTATATTAGACTCCTCCCATCACTCTGTGCCTCCACAATGCTGCCATGTATGTGCTGTCTGCTGACTACACATGTGATGTGCTGGGTTATGGTATATTAGACTCCTCCTATCACTCTGTGCCCCCACAATGCTGCCATGTACGTGCTGTCTGCTGACTACACATGTGATGTGATGGGTTATGGTATATTAGACTCCTCCCATCACTCTGTGCCTCCACAATGCTGCCATGTATGTGCTGTCTGCTGACTCCATGTGTGATGTGATGGGTTATGGTATATTAGACTCCTCCCGTCACTCTGTGCCTCCACAATGCTGCCATGTATGTGCTGTCTGCTGACTACACATGTGATGTGATGGGTTATGGTATATCAGACGCCTCCCATCACTCTGTGCCTCCACAATGCTGCCATGTATGTGCTGTCTGCTGACTACACATGTGATGTGATGGGTTATGGTATATCAGACGCCTCCCATCACTCTGTGCCTCCACAATGCTGCCATGTATGTGCTGCCTGCTGACTACACATGTGATGTGATGGGTTATGGTATATCAGACTCCTCCCATCACTCTGTGCCTCCACAATGCTGCCATGTACGTGCTGTCTGCTGACTACACGTGTGATGTGATGGGTTATGGTATATTAGACTCCTCCCATCACTCTGTGCCCCCACAATGCTGCCATGTATGTGCTGTCTGCTGACTACACGTGTGATGTGATGGGTTATGGTATATTAGACTCCTCCCATCGCTCTGTGCCTCCACAATGCTGCCATGTACGTGCTGTCTGCTGACTACACGTGTGATGTGATGGGTTATGGTATATTAGACTCCTCCCATCACTCTGTGCCTCCACAATGCTGCCATGTATGTGCTGTCTGCTGACTACACGTGTGATGTGATGGGTTATGGTATATTAGACTCCTCCCATCGCTCTGTGCCTCCACAATGCTGCCATGTACGTGCTGTCTGCTGACTACACATGTGATGTGATGGGTTATGGTATATCAGACTCCTCCCATCGCTCTGTGCCTCCACAATGCTGCCATGTACGTGCTGTCTGCTGACTACACGTGTGTTGTGATGGGTTATGGTATATTAGACTCCTCCCATCGCTCTGTGCCTCCACAATGCTGCCATGTACGTGCTGTCTGCTGACTACACGTGTGATGTGATGGGTTATGGTATATTAGACTCCTCCCATCACTCTGTGCCTCCACAATGCTGCCATGTACGTGCTGTCTGCTGACTACACGTGTGATGTGATGGGTTATGGTATATTAGACTCCTCCCATCACTCTGTGCCTCCACAATGCTGCCATGTACGTGCTGTCTGCTGACTACACCTGTGATGTGATGGGTTATGGTATATCAGACTCCTCCCATCACTGTGTGCCTCCACAATGCTGCCATGTACGTGCTGTCTGCTGACTACACGTGTGATGTGATGGGTTATGGTATATTAGACTCCTCCCATCACTCTGTGCCTCCACAATGCTGCCATGTATGTGCTGTCTGCTGACTCCATGTGTGATGTGATGGGTTATGGTATATTAGACTCCTCCCGTCACTCTGTGCCTCCACAATGCTGCCATGTATGTGCTGTCTGCTGACTACACATGTAATGTGATGGGTTATGGTATATCAGACTCCTCCCATCACTCTGTGCCTCCACAATGCTGCCATGTATGTGCTGTCTGCTGACTACACATGTGATGTGATGGGTTATGGTATATCAGACGCCTCCCATCACTCTGTGCCTCCACAATGCTGCCATGTATGTGCTGCCTGCTGACTACACATGTGATGTGATGGGTTATGGTATATTAGATTCCTCCCATCACTCTGTGCCTCCACAATGCTGCCATGTATGTGCTGTCTGCTGACTACACGAGTGATGTGATGGGTTATGGTATATCAGACTCCTCCCATCACTCTGTGCCTCCACAATGCTGCCATGTATGTGCTGTCTGCTGACTACACATGTGATGTGATGGGTTATGGTATATTAGACTCCTCCCATCACTCTTTGCCTCCACAATGCTGCCATGTACATGCTGTCTGCTGACTACACATGTGATGTGATGGGTTATGGTATATCAGACTCCTCCCATCACTGTGTGCCTCCACAATGCTGCCATGTATGTGCTGTCTGCTGACTACACGAGTGATGTGATGGGTTGTGGTACATTAGACTCCTCCCATCACTCTGTGCCTCCACAATGCTGCCATGTATGTGCTGTCTGCTGACTACACGTGATGTGATGGGTTATAGTATATTAGACTCCTCCCATCACTCTGTGCCCCCACAATGCTGCCATGTATGTGCTGTCTGCTGACTACACGTGTGATGTGATGGGTTATGGTACATTAGACTCCTCCCATCACTCTGTGCCTCCACAATGCTGCCATGTATGTGCTGTCTGCTGACTACACACGTGATGTGATGGGTTATAGTATATTAGACTCCTCCCATCACTCTGTGCCCCCACAATGCTGCCATGTATGTGCTGTCTGCTGACTACACATGTGATGTGATAGGTTATGGTATATTAGACTCCTCCCATCACTCTGTGCCCCCACAATGCTGCCATGTATGTGCTGTCTGCTGACTACACGTGTGATGTGATGGGTTATGGTATATTAGACTCCTCCCATCACTCTGTGCCTCCACAATGCTGCCATGTATGTGCTGTCTGCTGACTACACATGTGATGTGATGGGTTATGGTATATTAGACTCCTCCCATCACTCTGTGCCTCCACAATGCTGCCATGTATGTGCTGTCTGCTGACTACACATGTGATGTGCTGGGTTATGGTATATTAGACTCCTCCCATCACTCTGTGCCCCCACAATGCTGCCATGTACGTGCTGTCTGCTGACTACACATGTGATGTGATGGGTTATGGTATATTAGACTCCTCCCATCACTCTGTGCCTCCACAATGCTGCCATGTATGTGCTGTCTGCTGACTACACGTGTGATGTGATGGGTTATGGTATATTAGACTCCTCCCATCACTCTGTGCCCCCACAATGCTGCCATGTATGTGCTGTCTGCTGACTACACATGTGATGTGATGGGTTATGGTATATCAGACTCCTCCCATCACTGTGTGCCTCCACAATGCTGCCATGTACGTGCTGTCTGCTGACTACACATGTGATGTGATGTGATGGGTTATGGTATATCAGACTCCTCCCATCACTCTGTGCCTCCACAATGCTGCCATGTACGTGCTGTTTTCTGACTACACATGTGATGTGATGGGTTATGGTATATCAGACTCCTCCCATCACTCTGTGCCCCCACAATGCTGCCATGTACGTGCTGTCTGCTGACTACA
Organism: Crinia signifera; assembly: GCF_055691185.1. Taxonomy (NCBI): domain Eukaryota; kingdom Metazoa; phylum Chordata; class Amphibia; order Anura; family Myobatrachidae; genus Crinia; species Crinia signifera. The sequence continues at coordinate 457,712,863 of NC_139217.1, forward strand.
CATGTGATGTGATGGGTTATGGTATATCAGACTCCTCCCATCACTCTGTGCCTCCACAATGCTGCCATGTACGTGCTGTCTGCTGACTACACATGTGATGTGATGGGTTATGGTATATTAGACTCCTCCCATCGCTCTGTGCCCCCACAATGCTGCCATGTATGTGCTGTCTGCTGACTACACGTGTGATGTGATGGGTTATGGTATATGAGACTCCTCCCATCGCTCTGTGCCTCCACAATGCTGCCATGTACGTGCTGTCTGCTGACTACACGTGTGATGTGATGGGTTATGGTATATTAGACTCCTCCCATCACTCTGTGCCTCCACAATGCTGCCATGTACGTGCTGTCTGCTGACTACACCTGTGATGTGATGGGTTATGGTATATTAGACTCCTCCCATCACTGTGTGCCCCCACAATGCTGCCATGTATGTGCTGTCTGCTGACTACACATGTGATGTGATAGGTTATGGTATATTAGACTCCTCCCATCACTCTGTGCCCCCACAATGCTGCCATGTATGTGCTGTCTGCTGACTACACGTGTGATGTGATGGGTTATGGTATATTAGACTCCTCCCATCACTCTGTGCCTCCACAATGCTGCCATGTATGTGCTGTCTGCTGACTACACATGTGATGTGATGGGTTATGGTATATTAGACTCCTCCCATCACTCTGTGCCTCCACAATGCTGCCATGTATGTGCTGTCTGCTGACTACACATGTGATGTGCTGGGTTATGGTATATTAGACTCCTCCCATCACTCTGTGCCCCCACAATGCTGCCATGTACGTGCTGTCTGCTGACTACACATGTGATGTGATGGGTTATGGTATATTAGACTCCTCCCATCACTCTGTGCCTCCACAATGCTGCCATGTATGTGCTGTCTGCTGACTACACGTGTGATGTGATGGGTTATGGTATATTAGACTCCTCCCATCACTCTGTGCCCCCACAATGCTGCCATGTATGTGCTGTCTGCTGACTACACATGTGATGTGATGGGTTATGGTATATCAGACTCCTCCCATCACTGTGTGCCTCCACAATGCTGCCATGTACGTGCTGTCTGCTGACTACACATGTGATGTGATGTGATGGGTTATGGTATATCAGACTCCTCCCATCACTCTGTGCCCCCACAATGCTGCCATGTATGTGCTGTCTGCTGACTACACAAGTGATGTGATGGGTTATGGTACATTAGACTCCTCCCATCACTCTGTGCCTCCACAATGCTGCCATGTATGTGCTGTCTGCTGACTACACGTGATGTGATGGGTTATAGTATATTAGACTCCTCCCATCACTCTGTGCCCCCACAATGCTGCCATGTACTTGCTGTCTGCTGACTACACATGTGATGTGATGGGTTATGGTATATTAGACTCCTCCCATCACTCTGTGCCTCCACAATGCTGCCATGTACGTGCTGTCTGCTGACTACACGTGTGATGTGATGGGTTATGGTATATAAGACTCCTCCCATCGCTCTGTGCTTTCACAATGCTGCCATGTACGTGCTGTCTGCTGACTACACGTGTGATGTGATGGGTTATGGTATATTAGACTCCTCCCATCACTCTGTGCCTCCACAATGCTGCCATGTACGTGCTGTCTGCTGACTACACGTGTGATGTGATGGGTTATGGTATATTAGACTCCTCCCATCACTCCGTGCCTCCACAATGCTGCCATGTACGTGCTGTCTGCTGACTACACCTGTGATGTGATGGGTTATGGTATATCAGACTCCTCCCATCACTCTGTGCCTCCACAATGCTGCCATGTACGTGCTGTCTGCTGACTACACATGTGATGTGATGGGTTATGGTATATCAGACTCCTCCCATCACTCTGTGCCCCCACAATGCTGCCATGTATGTGCTGTCTGCTGACTACACATGTGATGTGATGGGTTATGGTATATTAGACTCCTCCCATCGCTCTGTGCCTCCACAATGCTGCCATGTACGTGCTGTCTGCTGACTACACGTGTGATGTGATGGGTTATGGTATATTAGACTCCTCCCATCACTCTGTGCCTCCACAATGCTGCCATGTACGTGCTGTCTGCTGACTACACGTGTGATGTAATGGGTTATGGTATATTAGACTCCTCCCATCACTCTGTGCCTCCACAATGCTGCCATGTACGTGCTGTCTGCTGACTACACGTGTGATGTGATGGGTTATGGTATATTAGACTCCTCCCATCACTCTGTGCCTCCACAATGCTGCCATGTACGTGCTGTCTGCTGACTACACCTGTGATGTGATGGGTTATGGTATATCAGACTCCTCCCATCACTGTGTGCCTCCACAATGCTGCGATGTATGTGCTGTCTGCTGACTACACGAGTGATGTGATGGGTTATGGTATATCAGACTCCTCCCATCACTCTGTGCCTCCACAATGCTGCCATGTATGTGCTGTCTGCTGACTACACATGTGATGTGATGGGTTATGGTATATTAGATTCCTCCCATCACTCTGTGCCTCCACAATGCTGCCATGTATGTGCTGTCTGCTGACTACACGAGTGATGTGATGGGTTATGGTATATCAGACTCCTCCCATCACTCTGTGCCTCCACAATGCTGCCATGTATGTGCTGTCTGCTGACTACACATGTGATGTGATGGGTTATGGTATATTAGACTCCTCCCATCACTCTGTGCCTCCACAATGCTGCCATGTACGTGCTGTCTGCTGACTACACATGTGATGTGATGGGTTATGGTATATCAGACTCCTCCCATCACTGTGTGCCTCCACAATGCTGCCATGTACGTGCTGTCTGCTGACTACACAAGTGATGTGATGGGTTATGGTACATTAGACTCCTCCCATCACTCTGTGCCTCCACAATGCTGCCATGTATGTGCTGTCTGCTGACTACACGTGATGTGATGGGTTATAGTATATTAGACTCCTCCCATCACTCTGTGCCCCCACAATGCTGCCATGTACGTGCTGTCTGCTGACTACACATGTGATGTGATGGGTTATGGTATATTAGACTCCTCCCATCACTCTGTGCCTCCACAATGCTGCCATGTACGTGCTGTCTGCTGACTACACGTGTGATGTGATGGGTTATGGTATATCAGACTCCTCCCATCGCTCTGTGCTTTCACAATGCTGCCATGTACGTGCTGTCTGCTGACTACACGTGTGATGTGATGGGTTATGGTATATTAGACTCCTCCCATCACTCTGTGCCTCCACAATGCTGCCATGTACGTGCTGTCTGCTGAATACACGTTTGATGTGATGGGTTATGGTATATTAGACTCCTCCCATCACTCTGTGCCTCCACAATGCTGCCATGTACGTGCTGTCTGCTGACTACACCTGTGATGTGATGGGTTATGGTATATCAGACTCCTCCCATCACTCTGTGCCTCCACAATGCTGCCATGTACGTGCTGTCTGCTGACTACACATGTGATGTGATGGGTTATGGTATATCAGACTCCTCCCATCACTCTGTGCCCCCACAATGCTGCCATGTATGTGCTGTCTGCTGACTACACATGTGATGTGATGGGTTATGGTATATTAGACTCCTCCCATCGCTCTGTGCCTCCACAATGCTGCCATGTACGTGCTGTCTGCTGACTACACGTGTGATGTGATGGGTTATGGTATATTAGACTCCTCCCATCACTCTGTGCCTCCACAATGCTGCCATGTACGTGCTGTCTGCTGACTACACGTGTGATGTGATGGGTTATGGTATATTAGACTCCTCCCATCACTCTGTGCCTCCACAATGCTGCCATGTACGTGCTGTCTGCTGACTACACCTGTGATGTGATGGGTTATGGTATATCAGACTCCTCCCATCACTGTGTGCCTCCACAATGCTGCGATGTACGTGCTGTCTGCTGACTACACATGTGATGTGATGGGTTATGGTATATTAGACTCCTCCCATCACTCTGTGCCTCCACAATGCTGCCATGTATGTGCTGTCTGCTGACTCCATGTGTGATGTGATGGGTTATGGTATATTAGACTCCTCCCGTCACTCTGTGCCTCCACAATGCTGCCATGTATGTGCTGTCTGCTGACTACACATGTGATGTGATGGGTTATGGTATATCAGACTCCTCCCATCACTCTGTGCCTCCACAATGCTGCCATGTATGTGCTGTCTGCTGACTACACATGTGATGTGATGGGTTATGGTATATCAGACGCCTCCCATCACTCTGTGCCTCCACAATGCTGCCATGTATGTGCTGCCTGCTGACTACACATGTGATGTGATGGGTTATGGTATATTAGATTCCTCCCATCACTCTGTGCCTCCACAATGCTGCCATGTATGTGCTGTCTGCTGACTACACGAGTGATGTGATGGGTTATGGTATATCAGACTCCTCCCATCAATCTGTGCCTCCACAATGCTGCCATGTATGTGCTGTCTGCTGACTACACATGTGATGTGATGGGTTATGGTATATTAGACTCCTCCCATCACTCTGTGCCTCCACAATGCTGCCATGTACGTGCTGTCTGCTGACTACACGTGTGATGTGATGGGTTATGGTATATTAGACTCCTCCCATCACTCTGTGCCTCCACAATGCTGCCATGTACGTGCTGTCTGCTGACTACACGTGTGATGTGATGGGTTATGGTATATTAGACTCCTCCCATCACTCTGTGCCTCCACAATGCTGCCATGTACGTGCTGTCTGCTGACTACACCTGTGATGTGATGGGTTATGGTATATCAGACTCCTCCCATCACTCTGTGCCTCCACAATGCTGCCATGTACGTGCTGTCTGCTGACTACACATGTGATGTGATGGGTTATGGTATATCAGACTCCTCCCATCACTCTGTGCCCCCACAATGCTGCCATGTATGTGCTGTCTGCTGACTACACATGTGATGTGATGGGTTATGGTATATTAGACTCCTCCCATCGCTCTGTGCCTCCACAATGCTGCCATGTACGTGCTGTCTGCTGACTACACGTGTGATGTGATGGGTTATGGTATATTAGACTCCTCCCATCACTCTGTGCCTCCACAATGCTGCCATGTACGTGCTGTCTGCTGACTACACGTGTGATGTGATGGGTTATGGTATATTAGACTCCTCCCATCACTCTGTGCCTCCACAATGCTGCCATGTACGTGCTGTCTGCTGACTACACCTGTGATGTGATGGGTTATGGTATATCAGACTCCTCCCATCACTGTGTGCCTCCACAATGCTGCGATGTACGTGCTGTCTGCTGACTACACATGTGATGTGATGGGTTATGGTATATTAGACTCCTCCCATCACTCTGTGCCTCCACAATGCTGCCATGTATGTGCTGTCTGCTGACTCCATGTGTGATGTGATGGGTTATGGTATATTAGACTCCTCCCGTCACTCTGTGCCTCCACAATGCTGCCATGTATGTGCTGTCTGCTGACTACACATGTGATGTGATGGGTTATGGTATATCAGACTCCTCCCATCACTCTGTGCCTCCACAATGCTGCCATGTATGTGCTGTCTGCTGACTACACATGTGATGTGATGGGTTATGGTATATCAGACGCCTCCCATCACTCTGTGCCTCCACAATGCTGCCATGTATGTGCTGCCTGCTGACTACACATGTGATGTGATGGGTTATGGTATATTAGATTCCTCCCATCACTCTGTGCCTCCACAATGCTGCCATGTATGTGCTGTCTGCTGACTACACGAGTGATGTGATGGGTTATGGTATATCAGACTCCTCCCATCACTCTGTGCCTCCACAATGCTGCCATGTATGTGCTGTCTGCTGACTACACATGTGATGTGATGGGTTATGGTATATTAGACTCCTCCCATCACTCTGTGCCTCCACAATGCTGCCATGTACGTGCTGTCTGCTGAGTACACATGTGATGTGATGGGTTATGGTATATCAGACTCCTCCCATCACTGTGTGCCTCCACAATGCTGCCATGTATGTGCTGTCTGCTGACTACACGAGTGATGTGATGGGTTATGGTACATTAGACTCCTCCCATCACTCTGTGCCTCCACAATGCTGCCATGTATGTGCTGTCTGCTGACTACACGTGATGTGATGGGTTATAGTATATTAGACTCCTCCCATCACTCTGTGCCCCCACAATGCTGCCATGTACGTGCTGTCTGCTGACTACACATGTGATGTGATGGGTTATGGTATATTAGACTCCTCCCATCACTCTGTGCCTCCACAATGCTGCCATGTATGTGCTGTCTGCTGACTACACGTGTGATGTGATGGGTTATGGTATATCAGACTCCTCCCATCACTCTGTGCCTCCACAATGCTGCCATGTATGTGCTGTCTGCTGACTACACGAGTGATGTGATGGGTTATGGTACATTAGACTCCTCCCATCACTCTGTGCCTCCACAATGCTGCCATGTATGTGCTGTCTGCTGACTACACGTGATGTGATGGGTTATAGTATATTAGACTCCTCCCATCACTCTGTGCCCCCACAATGCTGCCATGTATGTGCTGTCTGCTGACTACACGTGTGATGTGATGGGTTATGGTACATTAGACTCCTCCCATCACTCTGTGCCTCCACAATGCTGCCATGTATGTGCTGTCTGCTGACTACACACGTGATGTGATGGGTTATGGTACATTAGACTCCTCCCATCACTCTGTGCCTCCACAATGCTGCCATGTATGTGCTGTCTGCTGACTACACGTGTGATGTGATGGGTTATGGTATATTAGACTCCTCCCACCACTCTGTGCCTCCACAATGCTGCCATGTATGTGCTGTCTGCTGACTACACCTGTGATGTGATGGGTTATGGTATATTAGACTCCTCCCATCACTGTGCCTCCACAATGCTGCCATGTATGTGCTGTCTGCTGACTACACGTGATGTGATGGGTTATGGTATATTAGACTCCTCCCATCACTCTGTGCCTCCACAATGCTGCCATGTATGTGCTGTCTGCTGACTACACGTGATGTGATGGGTTATGGTATATTAGACTCCTCCCATCACTCTGTGCCTCCACAATGCTGCCATGTATGTGCTGGCTGCTGACTACACGTGATGTGATGGGTTATAGTATATTAGACTCCTCCCATCACTCTGTGCCCCCACAATGCTGCCATGTATGTGCTGTCTGCTGACTACACATGTGATGTGATAGGTTATGGTATATTAGACTCCTCCCATCACTCTGTGCCCCCACAATGCTGCCATGTATGTGCTGTCTGCTGACTACACATGTGATATGATGGGTTATGGTATATTAGACTCCTCCCATCACTCTGTGCCTCCACAATGCTGCCATGTATGTGCTGTCTGCTGACTACACATGTGATATGATGGGTTATGGTATATTAGACTCCTCCCATCACTCTGTGCCTCCACAATGCTGCCATGTATGTGCTGTCTGCTGAGTACACATGTGATAGGATGGGTTATGGTATATTAGACTCCTCCCATCATGTTGTGCCTCCACAATGCTGCCATGTTTGTGCTGTCTGCTGAGTACACATGTGATGTGATGTGATGGGTTATGGTATATTAGACTCCTCCCATCACTCTGTGCCTCCACAATGCTGCCATGTATGTTCTGTCTGCTGACTACACGTGTGATGTGATGGGTTATGGTATATCAGACTCCTCCCATCCCTCTGTGCCTCCACAATGCTGCCATGTATGTGCTGGCTGCTGACTACACGTGTGATGTGATGGGTTATGGTATATTAGACTCCTCCCATCACTCTGTGCCCCCACAATGCTGCCATGTATGTGCTGTCTGCTGACTACACGTGTGATGTGATGGGTTATGGTATATCAGACTCCTCCCATCACTCTGTGCCTCCACAATGCTGCCATGTATGTGCTGTCTGCTGAGTACACATGTGATGTGATAGGTTATGGTATATTAGACTCCTCCCATCACTCTGTGCCCCCACAATGCTGCCATGTATGTGCTGTCTGCTGACTACACGTGTGATGTGATGGGTTATGGTATATTAGACTCCTCCCATCACTCTGTGCCTCCACAATGCTGCCATGTATGTGCTGTCTGCTGACTACACATGTGATGTGATGGGTTATGGTATATTAGACTCCTCCCATCACTCTGTGCCTCCACAATGCTGCCATGTATGTGCTGTCTGCTGACTACACATGTGATGTGCTGGGTTATGGTATATTAGACTCCTCCCATCACTCTGTGCCCCCACAATGCTGCCATGTACGTGCTGTCTGCTGACTACACATGTGATGTGATGGGTTATGGTATATTAGACTCCTCCCATCACTCTGTGCCTCCACAATGCTGCCATGTATGTGCTGTCTGCTGACTACACGTGTGATGTGATGGGTTATGGTATATTAGACTCCTCCCATCACTCTGTGCCCCCACAATGCTGCCATGTATGTGCTGTCTGCTGACTACAAATGTGATGTGATGGGTTATGGTATATCAGACTCCTCCCATCACTGTGTGCCTCCACAATGCTGCCATGTACGTGCTGTCTGCTGACTACACATGTGATGTGATGTGATGGGTTATGGTATATCAGACTCCTCCCATCACTCTGTGCCTCCACAATGCTGCCATGTACGTGCTGTTTTCTGACTACACATGTGATGTGATGGGTTATGGTATATCAGACTCCTCCCATCACTCTGTGCCCCCACAATGCTGCCATGTACGTGCTGTCTGCTGACTACACATGTGATGTGATGGGTTATGGTATATCAGACTCCTCCCATCACTCTGTGCCTCCACAATGCTGCCATGTACGTGCTGTCTGCTGACTACACATGTGATGTGATGGGTTATGGTATATTAGACTCCTCCCATCGCTCTGTGCCCCCACAATGCTGCCATGTATGTGCTGTCTGCTGACTACACGTGTGATGTGATGGGTTATGGTATATGAGACTCCTCCCATCGCTCTGTGCCTCCACAATGCTGCCATGTACGTGCTGTCTGCTGACTACACGTGTGATGTGATGGGTTATGGTATATTAGACTCCTCCCATCACTCTGTGCCTCCACAATGCTGCCATGTACGTGCTGTCTGCTGACTACACCTGTGATGTGATGGGTTATGGTATATTAGACTCCTCCCATCACTCTGTGCCCCCACAATGCTGCCATGTATGTGCTGTCTGCTGACTACACGTGTGATGTGATAGGTTATGGTATATTAGACTCCTCCCATCACTCTGTGCCCCCACAATGCTGCCATGTATGTGCTGTCTGCTGACTACACGTGTGATGTGATGGGTTATGGTATATTAGACTCCTCCCATCACTCTGTGCCTCCACAATGCTGCCATGTATGTGCTGTCTGCTGACTACACATGTGATGTGATGGGTTATGGTATATTAGACTCCTCCCATCACTCTGTGCCTCCACAATGCTGCCATGTATGTGCTGTCTGCTGACTACACATGTGATGTGCTGGGTTATGGTATATTAGACTCCTCCCATCACTCTGTGCCCCCACAATGCTGCCATGTACGTGCTGTCTGCTGACTACACATGTGATGTGATGGGTTATGGTATATTAGACTCCTCCCATCACTCTGTGCCTCCACAATGCTGCCATGTATGTGCTGTCTGCTGACTACACGTGTGATGTGATGGGTTATGGTATATTAGACTCCTCCCATCACTCTGTGCCCCCACAATGCTGCCATGTATGTGCTGTCTGCTGACTACACATGTGATGTGATGGGTTATGGTATATCAGACTCCTCCCATCACTGTGTGCCTCCACAATGCTGCCATGTACGTGCTGTCTGCTGACTACACATGTGATGTGATGTGATGGGTTATGGTATATCAGACTCCTCCCATCACTCTGTGCCTCCACAATGCTGCCATGTACGTGCTGTTTTCTGACTACACATGTGATGTGATGGGTTATGGTATATCAGACTCCTCCCATCACTCTGTGCCCCCACAATGCTGCCATGTACGTGCTGTCTGCTGACTACACATGTGATGTGATGGGTTATGGTATATCAGACTCCTCCCATCACTCTGTGCCTCCACAATGCTGCCATGTACGTGCTGTCTGCTGACTACACATGTGATGTGATGGGTTATGGTATATTAGACTCCTCCCATCGCTCTGTGCCCCCACAATGCTGCCATGTATGTGCTGTCTGCTGACTACACGTGTGATGTGATGGGTTATGGTATATTAGACTCCTCCCATCGCTCTGTGCCTCCACAATGCTGCCATGTACGTGCTGTCTGCTGACTACACGTGTGATGTGATGGGTTATGGTATATTAGACTCCTCCCATCACTCTGTGCCTCCACAATGCTGCCATGTACGTGCTGTCTGCTGACTACACCTGTGATGTGATGGGTTATGGTATATTAGACTCCTCCCATCACTCTGTGCCTCCACAATGCTGCCATGTACGTGCTGTCTGCTGACTACACCTGTGATGTGATGGGTTATGGTATATCAGACTCCTCCCATCACTCTGTGCCTCCACAATGCTGCCATGTACGTGCTGTCTGCTGACTACACGTGTGATGTGATGGGTTATGGTATATCAGACTCCTCCCATCACTCTGTGCCCCCACAATGCTGCCATGTACGTGCTGTCTGCTGACTACACGTGTGATGTGATGGGTTATGGTATATTAGACTCCTCCCATCGCTCTGTGCCTCCACAATGCTGCCATGTACGTGCTGTCTGCTGACTACACGTGTGATGTGATGGGTTATGGTATATTAGACTCCTCCCATCACTCTGTGCCTCCACAATGCTGCCATGTACGTGCTGTCTGCTGACTACACGTGTGATGTGATGGGTTATGGTATATTAGACTCCTCCCATCACTCTGTGCCTCCACAATGCTGCCATGTACGTGCTGTCTGCTGACTACACCTGTGATGTGATGGGTTATGGTATATCAGACTCCTCCCATCACTGTGGGCATCCACAATGCTGCGATGTACGTGCTGTCTGCTGACTACACATGTGATGTGATGGGTTATGGTATATTAGACTCCTCCCATCACTCTGTGCCTCCACAATGCTGCCATGTATGTGCTGTCTGCTGACTCCATGTGTGATGTGATGGGTTATGGTATATTAGACTCCTCCCGTCACTCTGTGCCTCCACAATGCTGCCATGTATGTGCTGTCTGCTGACTACACATGTGATGTGATGGGTTATGGTATATCAGACTCCTCCCATCACTCTGTGCCTCCACAATGCTGCCATGTATGTGCTGTCTGCTGACTACACATGTGATGTGATGGGTTATGGTATATCAGACGCCTCCCATCACTCTGTGCCTCCACAATGCTGCCATGTATGTGCTGCCTGCTGACTACACATGTGATGTGATGGGTTATGGTATATTAGATTCCTCCCATCACTCTGTGCCTCCACAATGCTGCCATGTATGTGCTGTCTGCTGACTACACGAGTGATGTGATGGGTTATGGTATATCAGACTCCTCCCATCACTCTGTGCCTCCACAATGCTGCCATGTATGTGCTGTCTGCTGACTACACATGTGATGTGATGGGTTATGGTATATTAGACTCCTCCCATCACTCTGTGCCTCCACAATGCTGCCATGTACGTGCTGTCTGCTGACTACACATGTGATGTGATGGGTTATGGTATATCAGACTCCTCCCATCACTGTGTGCCTCCACAATGCTGCCATGTACGTGCTGTCTGCTGACTACACAAGTGATGTGATGGGTTATGGTACATTAGACTCCTCCCATCACTCTGTGCCTCCACAATGCTGCCATGTATGTGCTGTCTGCTGACTACACGTGATGTGATGGGTTATAGTATATTAGACTCCTCCCATCACTCTGTGCCCCCACAATGCTGCCATGTACGTGCTGTCTGCTGACTACACATGTGATGTGATGGGTTATGGTATATTAGACTCCTCCCATCACTCTGTGCCTCCACAATGCTGCCATGTACGTGCTGTCTGCTGACTACACGTGTGATGTGATGGGTTATGGTATATCAGACTCCTCCCATCGCTCTGTGCTTTCACAATGCTGCCATGTACGTGCTGTCTGCTGACTACACGTGTGATGTGATGGGTTATGGTATATTAGACTCCTCCCATCACTCTGTGCCTCCACAATGCTGCGATGTACGTGCTGTCTGCTGACTACACGTGTGATGTGATGGGTTATGGTATATTAGACTCCTCCCATCACTCCGTGCCTCCACAATGCTGCCATGTACGTGCTGTCTGCTGACTACACCTGTGATGTGATGGGTTATGGTATATCAGACTCCTCCCATCACTCTGTGCCTCCACAATGCTGCCATGTACGTGCTGTCTGCTGACTACACATGTGATGTGATGGGTTATGGTATATCAGACTCCTCCCATCACTCTGTGCCCCCACAATGCTGCCATGTACGTGCTGTCTGCTGACTACACATGTGATGTGATGGGTTATGGTATATTAGACTCCTCCCATCGCTCTGTGCCTCCACAATGCTGCCATGTACGTGCTGTCTGCTGACTACACGTGTGATGTGATGGGTTATGGTATATTAGACTCCTCCCATCACTCTGTGCCTCCACAATGCTGCCATGTACGTGCTGTCTGCTGACTACACGTGTGATGTGATGGGTTATGGTATATTAGACTCCTCCCATCACTCTGTGCCTCCACAATGCTGCCATGTACGTGCTGTCTGCTGACTACACGTGTGATGTGATGGGTTATGGTATATTAGACTCCTCCCATCACTCTGTGCCTCCACAATGCTGCCATGTACGTGCTGTCTGCTGACTACACCTGTGATGTGATGGGTTATGGTATATCAGACTCCTCCCATCACTGTGTGCCTCCACAATGCTGCGATGTATGTGCTGTCTGCTGACTACACGAGTGATGTGATGGGTTATGGTATATCAGACTCCTCCCATCACTCTGTGCCTCCACAATGCTGCCATGTATGTGCTGTCTGCTGACTACACATGTGATGTGATGGGTTATGGTATATTAGATTCCTCCCATCACTCTGTGCCTCCACAATGCTGCCATGTATGTGCTGTCTGCTGACTACACGAGTGATGTGATGGGTTATGGTATATCAGACTCCTCCCATCACTCTGTGCCTCCACAATGCTGCCATGTATGTGCTGTCTGCTGACTACACATGTGATGTGATGGGTTATGGTATATTAGACTCCTCCCATCACTCTGTGCCTCCACAATGCTGCCATGTACGTGCTGTCTGCTGACTACACATGTGATGTGATGGGTTATGGTATATCAGACTCCTCCCATCACTGTGTGCCTCCACAATGCTGCCATGTACGTGCTGTCTGCTGACTACACAAGTGATGTGATGGGTTATGGTACATTAGACTCCTCCCATCACTCTGTGCCTCCACAATGCTGCCATGTATGTGCTGTCTGCTGACTACACGTGATGTGATGGGTTATAGTATATTAGACTCCTCCCATCACTCTGTGCCCCCACAATGCTGCCATGTACGTGCTGTCTGCTGACTACACATGTGATGTGATGGGTTATGGTATATTAGACTCCTCCCATCACTCTGTGCTTTCACAATGCTGCCATGTACGTGCTGTCTGCTGACTACACGTGTGATGTGATGGGTTATGGTATATCAGACTCCTCCCATCGCTCTGTGCTTTCACAATGCTGCCATGTACGTGCTGTCTGCTGACTACACGTGTGATGTGATGGGTTATGGTATATTAGACTCCTCCCATCACTCTGTGCCTCCACAATGCTGCCATGTACGTGCTGTCTGCTGACTACACCTGTGATGTGATGGGTTATGGTATATCAGACTCCTCCCATCACTGTGTGCCTCCACAATGCTGCGATGTACGTGCTGTCTGCTGACTACACATGTGATGTGATGGGTTATGGTATATTAGACTCCTCCCATCACTCTGTGCCTCCACAATGCTGCCATGTATGTGCTGTCTGCTGACTCCATGTGTGATGTGATGGGTTATGGTATATTAGACTCCTCCCGTCACTCTGTGCCTCCACAATGCTGCCATGTATGTGCTGTCTGCTGACTACACATGTGATGTGATGGGTTATGGTATATCAGACTCCTCCCATCACTCTGTGCCTCCACAATGCTGCCATGTATGTGCTGTCTGCTGACTACACATGTGATGTGATGGGTTATGGTATATCAGACGCCTCCCATCACTCTGTGCCTCCACAATGCTGCCATGTATGTGCTGCCTGCTGACTACACATGTGATGTGATGGGTTATGGTATATTAGATTCCTCCCATCACTCTGTGCCTCCACAATGCTGCCATGTATGTGCTGTCTGCTGACTACACGAGTGATGTGATGGGTTATGGTATATCAGACTCCTCCCATCACTCTGTGCCTCCACAATGCTGCCATGTATGTGCTGTCTGCTGACTACACATGTGATGTGATGGGTTATGGTATATTAGACTCCTCCCATCACTCTGTGCCTCCACAATGCTGCCATGTACGTGCTGTCTGCTGAGTACACATGTGATGTGATGGGTTATGGTATATCAGACTCCTCCCATCACTGTGTGCCTCCACAATGCTGCCATGTATGTGCTGTCTGCTGACTACACGAGTGATGTGATGGGTTATGGTACATTAGACTCCTCCCATCACTCTGTGCCTCCACAATGCTGCCATGTATGTGCTGTCTGCTGACTACACGTGATGTGATGGGTTATAGTATATTAGACTCCTCCCATCACTCTGTGCCCCCACAATGCTGCCATGTACGTGCTGTCTGCTGACTACACATGTGATGTGATGGGTTATGGTATATTAGACTCCTCCCATCACTCTGTGCCTCCACAATGCTGCCATGTATGTGCTGTCTGCTGACTACACGTGTGATGTGATGGGTTATGGTATATCAGACTCCTCCCATCACTCTGTGCCTCCACAATGCTGCCATGTATGTGCTGTCTGCTGACTACACGAGTGATGTGATGGGTTATGGTACATTAGACTCCTCCCATCACTCTGTGCCTCCACAATGCTGCCATGTATGTGCTGTCTGCTGACTACACGTGATGTGATGGGTTATAGTATATTAGACTCCTCCCATCACTCTGTGCCCCCACAATGCTGCCATGTATGTGCTGTCTGCTGACTACACGTGTGATGTGATGGGTTATGGTACATTAGACTCCTCCCATCACTCTGTGCCTCCACAATGCTGCCATGTATGTGCTGTCTGCTGACTACACACGTGATGTGATGGGTTATGGTACATTAGACTCCTCCCATCACTCTGTGCCTCCACAATGCTGCCATGTATGTGCTGTCTGCTGACTACACGTGTGATGTGATGGGTTATGGTATATTAGACTCCTCCCACCACTCTGTGCCTCCACAATGCTGCCATGTATGTGCTGTCTGCTGACTACACCTGTGATGTGATGGGTTATGGTATATTAGACTCCTCCCATCACTGTGCCTCCACAATGCTGCCATGTATGTGCTGTCTGCTAACTACACGTGATGTGATGGGTTATGGTATATTAGACTCCTCCCATCACTCTGTGCCTCCACAATGCTGCCATGTATGTGCTGTCTGCTGACTACACGTGATGTGATGGGTTATGGTATATTAGACTCCTCCCATCACTCTGTGCCTCCACAATGCTGCCATGTATGTGCTGGCTGCTGACTACACGTGATGTGATGGGTTATAGTATATTAGACTCCTCCCATCACTCTGTGCCCCCACAATGCTGCCATGTATGTGCTGTCTGCTGACTACACATGTGATGTGATAGGTTATGGTATATTAGACTCCTCCCATCACTCTGTGCCCCCACAATGCTGCCATGTATGTGCTGTCTGCTGACTACACATGTGATATGATGGGTTATGGTATATTAGACTCCTCCCATCACTCTGTGCCTCCACAATGCTGCCATGTATGTGCTGTCTGCTGACTACACATGTGATATGATGGGTTATGGTATATTAGACTCCTCCCATCACTCTGTGCCTCCACAATGCTGCCATGTATGTGCTGTCTGCTGAGTACACATGTGATAGGATGGGTTATGGTATATTAGACTCCTCCCATCATGTTGTGCCTCCACAATGCTGCCATGTATGTGCTGTCTGCTGAGTACACATGTGATGTGATGTGATGGGTTATGGTATATTAGACTCCTCCCATCACTCTGTGCCTCCACAATGCTGCCATGTATGTTCTGTCTGCTGACTACACGTGTGATGTGATGGGTTATGGTATATCAGACTCCTCCCATCCCTCTGTGCCTCCACAATGCTGCCATGTATGTGCTGGCTGCTGACTACACGTGTGATGTGATGGGTTATGGTATATTAGACTCCTCCCATCACTCTGTGCCCCCACAATGCTGCCATGTATGTGCTGTCTGCTGACTACACGTGTGATGTGATGGGTTATGGTATATCAGACTCCTCCCATCACTCTGTGCCTCCACAATGCTGCCATGTATGTGCTGTCTGCTGAGTACACATGTGATGTGATGGGTTATGGTATATTAGACTCCTCCCACCACTCTGTGCCTCCACAATGCTGCCATGTATGTGCTGTCTGCTGACTACACGTGTGATGTGATGGGTTATGGTATATTAGACTCCTCCCATCACTCTGTGCCTCCACAATGCTGCCATGTATGTGCTGTCTGCTGACTACACATGTGATGTGATGGGTTATGGTATATCAGACTCCTCCCATCATGTTGTGCCTCCACAATGCTGCCATGTATGTGCTGTCTGCTGACTACACATGTGATGTGATGGGTTATGGTATATTAGACTCCTCCCATCACTCTGTGCCTCCACAATGCTGCCATGTACGTGCTGGCTGCTGACTACACGTGTGATGTGATGGGTTATGGTATATTAGACTCCTCCCATCATGTTGTGCCTCCACAATGCTGCCTTGTATGTGCTGTCTGCTGACTACACGTGTGATGTGATGGGTTATGGTATATCAGACTCCTCCCATCACTCTGTGCCTCCACAATGCTGCCATGTATGTGCTGTCTGCTGACTACACGTGTGATGTGATGGGTTATGGTATATCAGACTACTCCCATCCCCCTGTGCCTCCACAATGCTGCCATGTATGTGCTGTCTTCTGACTACACGTGTGATGTGATGGCTTATGGTATATTAGACTCCTCCCATCACTCTGTGCCTCCACGGTGCTGCCATGTATGTGCTGTCTGCTGACTACACATGTGATGTGATGGGTTATGGTATATTAGACTCCTCCCATCACTCTGTACCTCCACAATGCTGCCATGTATGTGCTGTCTGCTGACTACACGTGTGATGTGATGGGATATGGTATATTAGACTCCTCCCATCACTCTGTGCCTCTACAATGCTGCCATGTATGTGCTGTCTGCTGCCTACACGTGTGATGTGATGGGTTATGGTATATGAGACTCCTCCCATCACTCTGTGCCTTCACAATGTTGCCATGTATGTGCTGTCTGCTGACTACACCTGTGATGTGATGGGTTATGGTATATTAGACTCCTCCCATCACTCTGTACCTCCACAATGCTGCCATGTATGTGCTGTCTGCTGACTACACGTGTGATGTGATGGGATATGGTATATTAGACTCCTCCCATCACTCTGTGCCTCTACAATGCTGCCATGTATGTGCTGTCTGCTGCCTACACGTGTGATGTGATGGGTTATGGTATATGAGACTCCTCCCATCACTCTGTGCCTCCACAATGCTGCCATGCATGTGCTGTCTGCTGACTACACGTGTGGTGTGATGGGTTATGATATATCAGACTACTCCCATCACTCTGTGCCTCCACAATGCTGCCATGTATGTGCTGTCTGCT
Organism: Crinia signifera; assembly: GCF_055691185.1. Taxonomy (NCBI): domain Eukaryota; kingdom Metazoa; phylum Chordata; class Amphibia; order Anura; family Myobatrachidae; genus Crinia; species Crinia signifera. Next base: position 457,730,776 of record NC_139217.1, read on the forward strand.
GACTACACGTGTGATGTGATGGGTTATGGTATATCAGACTACTCCCATCACTCTGTGCCTCCACAATGCTGCCATGTATGTGCTGTCTGCTGACTACACGTGTGATGTGATGGGATATGGTATATTAGACTCCTCCCATCACTCTGTGCCTTCACAATGCTGCCATGTATGTGCTGTCTGCTGACTACACATGTGATGTGATGTGTTATGGTATATTAGACTCCTCCCATCACTCTGTGCCTTCACAATGCTGCCATGTATGTGCTGTCTGCTGACTACACATGTGATGTGATGACCTTCTGTAGTAACTTGCTGGGGTCCCGTAATTATTTGTATTGTCTGATGGGGTCCCAGAGCAAAATAGATTCAGGACCTCTGATCTAAGCATAGAAGCCCATTGGCCAGCTGCCCAGGGCCACACAATTCTCGGGGCCGTCGAAGAGGGGCGGGTGGAGGTCACGCAATCAGAGCAGCAAGGCAGCACTCTACCAGCCTCCCAGCCAGACAGTAAATGGTTGTGAGCATGCTGATTGGTGGTTGCTTAGAGCTAATCACCAGAGTGCTGATATCCATTCACTCTAAGGGGCCTATTTATGAAGGATCACATTTACAATGCGATCTGGGTGGAATATTGCGATGTGCCGAGCCGGAAGCCGGGGTGTGTGCGCTGGAACAATAAAAAGCGCAACGCGTTTCGACGTGTACGCACGTCTTCATTCCAGCTCCTGATGGAATGAATGTTATCCAGGTTACATCAGGATAACAGCTATGGATCGCATGTCATTCCAGACAAAGATCTTCCACCAAATTTGTAAACATTAATCATTTAAATTGACATTTATGTGTCACATCCATGGAAAGTATCCAGGTGATCCAGTTCAGCCACTACAGGGCTATATATACATAGTAGAAATGTCAGGAGCATCAGTGCAGTCAGTTAACATCAGGAGAACAACTAGGCTACAGTATACATGAGGCGTGGGTCGTATTGTGTCAACCAGGTGCGTATAAAAACTTGTGGTAGAAGATAATTCACTTATATTATAGAATTATTAATTTCAGCTGGATTCCGTTCTGTTGCATTCATCAATAAATAACTAATAAGAGAACACTGTAGTTTTTGAACAGTTAGAATTGTGGATGTTTTGGGATAATAAGATGTTTATAAGTGTATTATAATGGTCAAATTAAAAAGATTATTTTTTAATTTAATAAAAAATACAATACAATTCTATAATTACACTTATAAAACACTTCTACTCGCATATAAAGCTATTAACCATACTGCACCAGCTTAAATCTCCTTACTTATCACAAAATATCTCCCATCTCGACCACTCCGCTCTGCGCAAGATCTGCGTCTCTCTTCTGCACGGATCACTAGCTCCCATTCACTATTACAGGACTTTCATCGGGCTGCTCCCACCCTGTGGAATGCCCTTCCACGCACAATAAGACTCTCCACTAGCCTCCAAACGTTCAAGTGTTCCCTGAAAACTCACCTCTTCAAGCAAGCCTATCATATTTAAATTCTACACGCATAACCCTCTGAGGCTCTTATGTATTATATAGCTTCCCTTCTGGACCTACAAGCTACTGTATGCTATTACTGGTGCCTGTCCTTGTGTTTCCCTCCTATATCCCTATAGATTGTAAGCTTGCAGCAGGGCCCTCCTACCTCCAAGTCTGTCTGTTGTTACCCAGTTTGTTTTATCACTGTCTACAATCTGCTGCGATATATAAGACACTGTAACGGAATCTGCTGTGCTATATAAGACACTGTAACGGAATCTGCTGTGCTATGTAAGACACTGTAACGGAATCTGCTGCGCTGTATAAGAAACTTTAACGGAATCTGCTGCGCTATATAAGAAACTGTAACGGAATCTGCTGGGCTATATGACACTGTAACGGAATCTGCTGCGCTATATAAGACACTGTAACGGAATCTGCTGCGCTATATAAGACACTGTAACGGAATCTGCTGCGCTATATAAGACACTAATGGAATCTGCTGCGCTATATAAGACACTGTAATGGAATCTGCTGCGCTATATAAGACACTGTAACGGAATCTGCTGCGCTATATAAGACACTGTAACGGAATCTGCTGCGCCGTATAAGAAACTTTAATGGAAGCTGCTGCGCTATATAAGACACTGTAACGGAATCTGCTGCGCTATATAAGAAACTGTAGCGGAATCTGCTGCGCTATATAAGACACTGTAACGGAATCTGCTGCGCTGCATAAGACACTAATGGAATCTGCTGCGCTATATAAGACACTGTAACGGAATCTGCTGCGCTATATAAGACACTGTAACGGAATCTGCTGCGCTATATAAGACACTGTAACGGAATCTGCTGCGCTATATAAGACACTGTAACGGAATCTGCTGTGCTATATAAGAAACTGTAACGGAATCTGCTGCGCTATATAAGACACTGTAACGGAATCTGCTGCGCTATATAAGAAACTGTAACGGAATCTGGTGCGCTATATAAGAACCTGTAACGGAATCTGCTGCGCTATATAAGACACTGTAACGGAATCTGCTGCGCTATATAAGACACTGTAGCGGAATCTGCTGGGCTATATAAGAAACTGTAACGGAATCTGCTGCGCTATATAAGACACTGTAGCGGAATCTGCTGCGCTATATAAGACACTGTAACGGAATCTGCTGCGCCGTATAAGAAACTTTAACGGAAGCTGCTGCACTATATAAGACACTGTAACGGAATCTGCTGCGCTATATAAGAAACTGTAGCGGAATCTGCTGCGCTATATAAGACACTGTAACGGAATCTGCTGCGCTGCATAAGACACTAATGGAATCTGCTGCGCTATATAAGACACTGTAACGGAATCTGCTGCGCTATATAAGACACTGTAACGGAATCTGCTGCGCTATATAAGACACTGTAACGGAATCTGCTGCACTATATAAGACACTGTAACGGAATCTGCTGTGCTATATAAGAAACTGTAACGGAATCTGCTGCGCTATATAAGACACTGTAACGGAATCTGCTGCGCTATATAAGAAACTGTAACGGAATCTGGTGCGCTATATAAGAACCTGTAATGGAATTTGCTGCGCTATATAAGACACTGTAACGGAATCTGCTGCGCTATATAAGACACTGTAGCGGAATCTGCTGGGCTATATAAGAAACTGTAACGGAATCTGCTGCGCTATATAAGACACTGTAGCTGAATCTGCTGCGCTATATAAGAAACTGTAAATAAATAAATAATAAATATAATTACACACAGATACCGGCCAGTAATATACCAAAAAAAAAAAAACACTATACTTTTCACTGTAGCTGTTGCGTTAAAAATTTTTTTTTTAACATAGCCAGAAGGCAGCAGTGGCTATAGAAGCTTCTTATAATATATTGGAATCCAGATTAATGTAACTGTTAATGTTCCATTATTATTATGCAAGCAAGAGCAGTTTAGCAGATGACAATCGGACAGCTCTCTCACAGCTCTGTTTGTTAGTTGCTAGTAGCAGGCATGCGTAGAAGATTTATGGGAAGCAAAATTCAGTCAGTGAAATTACAAAGACTGACGGAGCTCAAGTGAGCTTATAACCTGCCAGTCTTCAGAAGAAGCCGCCGAGTTGGAGGCGGGGAAACGCGTTAAGGAGTTTTGCACAGTGTTCACGAGTGTGCGGAGGAACCGTGAAAGGCTGCATTGCATATGCAGGGAATCAGCAGCCGGGACGCCACTACCTTCAATAAAGGACTGCCAAGTGAATTTATCAAAATAGGTGTAACAATTGTCAAGCAATCATCCACATTCATTATAATGACCTGTAATGTTACCTTATATATTAGGAAATATAATCTTTTTTTTTTTAACACTTTTTTTATTTGAATTTATATATAACACATGTGAGCGACGCTGGTACTATTAGCGGATATTTTGCACATCTCTCGCATAGATGTTGACACTTAAAGGGTTAATTTTATTTTAAAATTACATGAGGTCAAATCTTTCGTAATGAGGCTTAACCTGTGGAGATTAGAATTAGACTAACTCCAAAATCCAAGTCATTTTAACCAGGGCCAGTGTAATTCTTCTCGTCACCCTAGACTAATGCCCTCATTCTGATCGGTGCGTACTTTCCCGAATTCTTTCGGTGCGGTCCGCACGCCACGCTGTGCGGTGGCGTACGGCCAACGTCCGTAGAAACGCCCACGTGTCCTCCGCATTCGGACGGACTCCATCTTTAAGAACAGGGCGTGTTTACGGACGACATACAAACCATGCGTGTGCAGGGGAAACACTCAGATTCTGCACGGTCTGACTGCGTATGCACGGCCTTCCCGTGTCATAACGCACGCGAGCCGGCCACTACGCACAGATGCGGTGTACTAACGCACAAAACCAGACTACTGTTATCTGAGTTCCCAAATAGATCACATGACACACTTAGGCAATTATCAAACCACTTTGAAAACAGATTGTTGCTCCTGGTCATCTGTTATTTATCTAATTGATCCTTAAACACTTACAAGCACTATACATTAACCCTAACATTCCCTATGGGGATAAAAATGTGATCTACCCTTTTGCTGCGTACATATCTAAACATCAACATGTTTTTGTTTTAAATGCTATTTATACTTTTAATGTGAAATACAAAAATAACACACAGACAACTTCTTAAATAAAGGGTAACTTTTATTAACAACAACCAAAAAAAAATTCAAAAAATTACTCCAGGAGCCTGGTCACATAGGTCCTGGACATGTGCAGTCATCCTCCTGAGGTCCTCCCGCAACCTCATGAGGGCCCCTCTAACACCCTGGCCTGGCTCCTGGTAATCTGTGTGCATGAGAAAGGGGGTACAACATTAATTATGCTACTCACGTACACCTTGTACAGTCAATCCTAAGTACCTACACCATGAGAAATCATACATACAAACAAATACTTAGTCAATCTTGTATGTAATGGCATCAAATATATGATCATGATGCTGCCACCACACACACACACACACACACACACACACACACACACACACACACACACACACACATACACACACACACACACACACACACACACTTGTGTGACATATACATTTCACAATCTATATATCAAAAACACAACCACACTTGAGGATCACTCACAGTTGTCCTGGCCAAAGACTCCTCACTCAACTCAAAACATACACCCACTACAACATGCCACATTTACCCATACATATATACCTGCATGTTACTGCTTAATAGCTAAACTGCATGATATATAGATAGATAGATAGATAGATAGATAGATAGATAGAGAGATAGAGATAGAGAGAGATAGAATAGATACCACATTAAAATGCTAGCCTAGTCCCTCTACCCATTACTTCATGATTCCTTGTCACATTGCCAGATAGGTGAAAGTGCAGCACTAATCCGCTTCCATACAATTTCTAAGGTCAATCCATCCTACATAATACCTTTCAAAAATACATGCCAACAACACGGGCCCACTGGCTAGAGGGGGGCCCAGGCGAACTGGCCACTTGGGACTCCAGTATAAATCAGGCCTGCCCATATTCCATTGATGTGTTATTGTTGCTTCTATACAAAGACCCTCCATAAATAAACACTCATCACCTACATGAGCATCCAGATTGCACGTTTGCAGCATGGCCCTATAAGGCCAAAGTGTGTCTGTTGTTTCCCATTTTTTTGGACTACTCTTTACTATATTATAGCAAAATTAAATCAGCTGTGCGACATAACAAACTGTACCTAAGTCAGTAATGATGCATTATGTCTACTTACCCCTGCCAGCCAGCTCCACCATCTCTTCATCCTCCACATTGGGAGGTGTTGGCAAATCGGGGAGGGGTAGGCTCACCTCCTCCTCCTCCACTTCGACCTCCTGGCCGACCTCCTGGGCCTCCTCTGTGTCCTCCTCCGTGGCCACCTCCTGGCCCTCCTGTGTGGCCTCCTCACTGGCCACCTCCTGGGCCTCCTGTGTGTCCTCCTCACTGGCCACCTCCTGGGCCTCCTGTGTGTCCTCCTCACTGGCCACCTCCTGGGCCTCCTGTGTCGCCTCCTCACGGGCCTGTCTAGCTCTCTCCCGCGCTGTGGGTTAAACAAACAAAATGGTTGAGTGTCATTTGACATTCAAATCACTCTAACAAGTACATATCAAAACCACATTATATATGTGTTATATATCACACATATAGTATATGGCATTTCTATGTCATCAACACCCAATTGACCTCATGTAATATTAAATAATGTGAAAATGCAAACACTCACTGGCCTAGATGCACTAGGCTTCAAAAGTTATACAATGTAGAGTGATAAACACGCAGCCAATCAGCTCCTTCCTGTCATGTCACAGACTGTAGTTGAAAAATGCCAGGTAGGAGCTGATTGGCTGCCTGTTTATTACTCTCCATTTTATCACTTTTGAAGCAGACCGAATCCGGGCCACTGTCAATTATATGTATTTTGCGAAAATACTTACAGCGTTGAAGACGCCACCTCAGAGCCTGCAGCCGCTCCGGCTTCCGCCTCCGCAGGTCAGACCATCGCCTCTCCAGTTGGGCGATGGTCCTTCGCACATGAGTGCGGGCGAATATGCGGCGCCGGGCCGCAACATATGCCCGGCGCTTGTCCCGATTTGTGATGAAGGGGCCTGCCTGCCCCAGTCTCCTCTCCATCACTGCCACCAGCAACATCAGCTCCGCAGTGGAGAAGGGTTGTGCTCGCTGGTAGGCAGCCATTTTAGCAATGGCACAAATCAAACAATCATGTGCTGTCATTGGTTGGTCAGAGTGATATTTGGTATTAACTTTATTGTTCATTTTTACACTAACAGCGTGTATGCGCCCGAACAGACGGCTAACCCATTGCATCGCACACCCATCCTAAACAGACAGTGTAAACTAAGATGGAAACACATTATATATAATCTATAACATTCACCAAACATGGGTATAAGCAACAGGTGAAATAGTCTGCATCACTAGACACTTACACCTAACTCAACAAGGTACTAAACAGCTATTTGTTTCCTATCTGGGCGCCCACGATTGAAATCGCGGTCATCGGGGGTAAAAATCGCGGTCATCGCGGGCATCGCGGGTAAATCGGGATGCCCGCGATGACCGCGATGACCGCGATTTTTACATAGGGAACAATGTTAAAAAAGGCTGATTGACCGCGATTTTACTGTTAAATGGCTCAATGGACCCGATTTGGCCATAGGAATCAATGTTAAATGGGCCACAGAGCCCATTAACCCTTAAATGTCCCCCCCAATTTTTAACGCCATTTAAATGTCCCCCCCAATTTTTAACGCCACCCCACGATCCACGCCATCCCGAAGCGTGGCGAGCGCAGCGAGCCCGCGAGGGGCGGCGGTACGCGTCCTCCGACCTTTTCATGCCCTACTATCCACGTCGGCGTGGAGTGAGAATATAATAGTGTGGTGAGCGCAGCGAGCCACCGAGCCCGAAGCGTGGCGAGCGCAGCGAGCCCCGCGAGGGGACGCGGATACCTTCACAGGTAGACGCGTCCCCTCGCGGGCTTCACAGGTGTCGGCGTCGCCACGGACACCTGTGAAGCCCGCGAGGGGACGCGTATAACTGTGAAGGTATCCGCGTCCCCTCGCGGGGCTCGCTGCGCTCGCCACGCTTCGGGCTCGGTGGCTCGCTGCGCTCGCCACACTATTATATTCTCACTCCACGCCGACGTGGATAGTAGGGCATGAAAAGGTCGGAGGACGCGTACCGCCGCCCCTCGCGGGCTCGCTGCGCTCGCCACGCTTCGGGTTGGCGTGGATCGTGGGGTGGCGTTAAAAATTGGGGGGGACATTTAAGGGTTAATGGGCTCTGTGGCCCATTTCACATTGATTCCTATGGCCAAATCGGGTACATTGAGCCATTTAACAGTAAAATCGGGTCCATCGCGCCTTTTAACATTGATTCCTATGGGAAATCGGGATCATCGCGTCGTGGTGATCGCGGGTACATTTATGTGTACCCGCGACGCGACCGACACGATTTCCATGTTTAACATGGGTTTCAATGGGAAATCGCGGTCATCGCGTCGGTCGCGTCGCGGGTACACATAAATGTACCCGAGATCACCACGACGGGCGCCCAGATAGGAAACAAGTACCAGCTATTTTATAATGAAAGCTATGCAGCAGAAACATAGCAAATAGTGGCAGACCTTTTCCCAAAATTAGGCCATGCTGCCATGTGTACACTTACCTTCTACTGGCCCGTACTACAGAGGTGGAATGAAAAGTAGCTAGCATCCAGCCTGAATTTGGAGTGCTTTCACATGTGATTTGGATGCTAGCACTGATTACTTGTGGCTAAGTGGTGGCCTGGATTTACATATGGAATGGGTAGTGTCAGTTGTACTACATACCAAACAAGTGCACAGTACAGATGTACATTCAAATATACATTTCATGTGTGACCTCAGTTTTATTTGGTCTTTGGTGTTGAAATCTGCATTTAGCTACTAAATCAGACTTACTCAGTTTGCCAGGTTTTTGTGAAATATTTATCCACACCAAGGGGCGTGCCGTATGCGCCGCACGGTTGACGCTGCCGTACGGAACGTGGCCGTACGGAACGCAGGTTGCAGCTGATTAACGCCAATTACAGAAATAGTATTTAAAGTTGTCCTAGAAAGGCAAACAGTTGTTGCAAACATGGCTGGCTCAGAGTCAGAGGAAGAACAGGTGGTGCAGAACCTCTTGTCCCGCATGGAGGCCAACACCACCTATGTCCCCCTCAACCCAGAGCAGTCAGATGGGCCATCAACATCAGGCCAATCAGCAGCTGGCCCATCCTCAGAATCAGCAGAATCATTGGGAACACAGCAGGTGGCTTCCCAACAGAGTAGCCAGGCCAGCACTTCAAGTACAGCAACCGGTGGCCGTGGCAGTGCCAGTGGCAGTGGCGGTGCCAGTGGTCGTGCCCGTGGCCGCAGTCGGGCAACAGAGTGTTAATGCTGATATGATATGACCAGGGAGACAATAAGTGGAAAGCGCAGGTTACGTAATGTGTCCGTAACCTGCTTACCCTTTATACCTAGCTACGTGCGAACAAAACGTAGCGCAGCGTAGCGTACCTTTTTAATTGTATGTTATACACTTAAGAACCAATACCTTGATAAGAGATCCCTTCGCAGGACTTTGTCTCTAATTCTGCGAATATACTTTAAAGGACAGAGTCCGCAATGTACCTTATCGCTATTATGCGAATAACCAGACACGACCACTGAATAGAAGTAAGGAGGTTAGAACTCCATATAAAAGGTTGTATTAAAGTCCCTAATGGACAAAAGGGGGTTACAGAAATAAGAATAAACAGGTATAACAAGTGATACAATATACTAACAATGAATACTAACAATCTCTGCTAAGGGGAAAGAATACAAGACACAACCAGCCAACAATACTTTAAGAATAAATACCGTGAAAATGCAACCGTTTACCGTGGTCATCTAGTATGCGAAGCGCAGTCCGGTCAGAGCTCACTATCGTTCAGGAATGAGCGATAGTCCGGTAGGAAGGTCCAGGGAAGGTAGTTGTGCCGAAGAGACCCTGACTGCTCTGGGTCGCCTATCTTATAGGGTCAGAAGGGGGAGGTCAAAGGCCATTCTCATTGGCCAGAGATCATATGTCCGGTCCACAGTGATTGGGGGTTAGACGTTGTACCTGGTCTGACCAGGTGCAGGGGAGTGAACTTTAAGAGTCCTTTGTTTGGTGGTTTCGGCGTCAGCAAGGATAAGAACCGGTTTGAGCTAGTTTCCTTTGTTAACTACTTATAACAGAAACTGTCTCTGGAATATGGATTATATCCATAACTATCGGACAGTGTACATTGCGAAATATTCGCAATGACCGGAATACTTTGCATGATGAGCTGAGCGGAACGGTACTAAACACGATACAATCAGGTGTGTGCAGGGCTAACTAAGCTATGTGTGGCGTTCTAAACCTTTTAACTATATATCATTTCGTGTAAGGGTGTTATTATGAATTTATGTGTGATAGTATGTCTACTCTTCTGGTCCACATTGTCACACATACTCGGGTATGGAAACTTTATTTGCGCAACTCTGCGAACCAAAATGGCGGCCATACTATCACAAAATGGCGTGTGTGTACCTAGACTTCCACAGTCCACCCTTTAACAGTAAATATAAAACTGTTACATTACAAAACATTTCACACGACAATACAGAAATTCATAATCCAAACAAAGAAATTGGGATCCATGAAATAAACATATAAGGGGAGTAAACCATCTGCTCTCGGCCGATCCAGGATCATGGATAAACGATGGGCCGCATTTATCGAACAATCTACTCAGGGTCACGAAGGATAATGTACAATTTTGGGATAAAAATAAAAACAGGGGTGGTTACAACATATACACGTTCACAAATATGGCATCCTTTGGTAGGTATTGTTTGTGACAACAGACCCTTGAACTCTTTGTTGTCTCTCTTTTTTATATGCTTTTAAGTATGATGGTATTAAACATCCGGTCCTGGGTAAGGTGTCAAGTTTATAGATTCTACCTTAACCTAAGCTGGGACGGGTAACACACTCTCAGAACTCTGTATCGTCCGTCCAATGCCTGGCAGCAGGGCGGCGGCGGTATCCTTGATTTGGAAGATGAGAACGGATAGTGGGGGGGGAAAGACAAGAATAGGACCCACAACAGTAGAGAAAACTGAGAAAGGAAAAATTTTGTTAGTGATCCTTTCAACCTGTTACCAGTGGGGTGTGTCACAGTCCCTTTTGTAGCTTGTACAGGTTGCTTGACCTTAGCTGCTCTCCAGTCCTCCCGAAATGGTGCCTCTTAGCGATTTCTTTCTTTCGCCCTCGAGTGTAGGGACCTTCCGGTTTTCAGTTCTTTCGGCAGTAGGACGAACGTACCCGAATCTCTCTCTGCGACTTTGTTATTGAGGTAGTGCTGGTCAACAAGATTTGGGGTGGTTCTTTCCAAAGGTCTATCAAGCAACCTGTATATGGCAAAGCAGGGGAAACAACAACAACATCTCCTGGTTCATGGTTATGACAGTTCACAACAGGTGTCAACAAAGTCCTTTTGCTGCAGTTTTCCAGGTGTGGATACATCACTTGCATTTGTGGTCTAGGATCTCCTTGTGGGATTTCCATAACCTGTGGCTGCCCGCCAAGCAATGTTTCGATGGGGACCAATGAGGTGGAGTTCTGAGAGTGATTCTACTACTATAAAAAGAGATTATGGGGTGTACCATCAGTCCCTAAAGGTTCACACATGACTTAAACCTTTTATATATATATTTGCATACTCAAGGGTGCTTCTGGGCTGCCATATCTATACACACAAACGTCAACACCTACATATATATATACATAAAAAAACTAATAATAAATAAATAACTATAATGATTCTAGAGTGGACTGTGCAAAGCCAATTTTTGTATTACCTGCAGAGGATCCTGCTGGAGGAGGGATGTGGAGATGGCTCTGTGGGAACAGCCGTTGCAGTTTCTTTCCTCCAGACAAGTAAGGCATGATTCTGTCGTCTTACCTGTCTGTGGCCACACCAGTAATTTCGGACTAATTTTTCCACATACCTTCCCTGTCAAGACAAGTCAGGCCATGGGCTATCTCTGTCCTGACAGTTTGGCATGTTCTCAGAGTCACTGGTTTTCCTTGTCCATCTTTCTATTCCTGTCCACATCCCTTCGGCTTCCAGACTGCTTCTCCTGCAGGGGACACAAATCTTGTATTACTATGTGAATATACTGACATTTATAGGGGGAACACAAACATTATCCGCAGAGCGCATGGCTCACCCAGCTGCCTTGCCAGCATGTTCATTATCAAGTGACACTGAATCCTCATTGAGGATGTGGTTTTTACACTTGATAACAGCCACTCTGTCCGGCAGCTGTATGATTGTCAAGAATCTTTTAAACTTACAACGCTTGCGCCACTGGAGTGCCAGCTACTGAAACAGAACATCTGAGGCGCCATAGGGCCTAAGATCTTTTGTATTACCCCAACAAACATACTTGGAGTCGGCATGAATATTTGACTTTTTTTTTTTTTTTTTTTTCTCTCAGTTCGCAGTACTACTAATGAGACTGCTGTTGCTGAGTGAGCCGTCCAATGGGTTCAGCCTCTACTATGCCTTTTCCATCTATTACGGTATAGCCAGTGTACAATTTTCCCTCTCTGTGTTGTGGAAAGAACGAGAAAAAAACAAAAATGAATTACCTCTTCCAATGGGTTGTTACCACCCTTTGGGGGCATGCTGCAAAGGTCTGATTCAAACATGTCATGCAATCATATTCATCTCGGCTCCCACTAAATTCCACTATTCCAGCAACCTCAGCACCACTCCACCCTTTGTGCCTTAGTGGGCACACCTGGTAAGAGTGTTGCTGGGTTTACAATATTACCCATTTTTCATGGTAACATCAATGCAAGTTCCCATTTAGTGAACTTGGCTGATGAATATTTTTCACATGTTTTGGCAGAATTTTAGGAGTGTCCAGACTATATGAGGAGCATAAACAGTTAAAACACACCCCAACACCACATTCTCCGTTTTGTTTACCAGTAGTGCTATGGCAACTACACTGTGTAGACAAATATGAAGTGCTTAAGTAATAGGGTTTTAATTGCACACTGCAGTACGACATTGGTCAGGCTGGCATCACCAGGTTTCTTACGTCACTATATCTGTCGCCCCCTCAGCAGGTCTAATACTCTAAATCACATGGTCTCTTGTGTCAGTTTTACCCATGGCAAAAAGCTGTAATCAGGCCTGTTTCTCCTTCTTTATTGTCCACATCTGTCTGTGAAGACATGGGTATTGTGATTGCACCTATTTATATGTAAATGCGTTTTACAACCCTTTTCATTCTTTGTAGAAGGGAAATGCTTTGTGTATTACTTGGACTGCTTTTCACAAGATGGTGGCTGTGGTTGCCCTGGGTAACATTTGGAGTAATGCTTAAAGTTATTGGGACTTTGTTCAAAATTTACTGAAAAATATCTATATTGTGACTACTCGCTTTACAGGGTACCGCATATTCACAATGGTATTTCTCTGCTGGGGGTGCGACAGATTCTTCGAACTGTTTTTCTATGATTTGTGGGTTTCTGGAACAGAAGGGTAGGGGAAGGAGAAAAAATTGGAAAAAGAGAGAGAGATAAACTCAAAAAAAAAAATAGAAGATATTAATGACAGTAATGTGTACATTTATTTTCAACAGAAACATTTTTCTTTTATTTTGAGGACGCCAGGATTTAGCACTATGGGGGAATTGGCTCTCAACTATTTGGTTCTTACCCTTTTCAACTCCTGTTCTGCTTCTTAAGTCCTCCCTTTCTTTCTGTTTCCCAGTGTGGTTGTGACTATGGGCTGTGTCTAGGGGTATTTAGCTAAAAGTTCTCTTTTGGGAACCTTGTTATTTCACTGGGTATTTTCCCAGCTCAACCTCAGGTTTCGAATGGTGAAGCTGTACTTTGGGGCGCTATACTTTCTGTTTTTAACAGGGTTTCTATTGAAGCTATGGTTGCCATTGATCCTGTGTCCTTCCCATCTTTAGTTCAAAGGGAACTCGGTATTTGTGCTGTAGTTTTTAGCTACCTTAGATGGATTTGACTCTATAACAGTGGAATACAACATTAGCCTCTGAGGACTGTCCAGCATATCTTGCACCTCTTGTGTAAGATTTCTGGGAGTGTCTAGGAATACCCCATCGGGAGTGCAATAGATGACACATCCCATTTTACATAGTAAATCTCTACCCAGGAGGTTAGTCGGGCCACCGCAGCCAACAGAAAAGAGTGTTTGGTATGCAGAGGCCCGCTTGTAACCTCTGCTGGTTTCGTCAGTGGGTAATGTTGTATTTTTCCTGTTACCCCAATTGCTGCTACTAATTGCTTGACACAACCTAGACCAGGAGGGAATGTTGTTAACGGGTTAGGTACAAAAAAAAACTTTATATTTAAACTATTCTACTTACCCATATCTGAGGCTCCTCCCTCAGATATTGTCTTATGTTACCTGGATGTGGGGTGTATGTGTGTCCTACTCCTTGTTTGCATATATGTGTCATGCTTAGGGCGGCGTTGGCTACTAGGTGGGGCTATGGCTATGTGTTGAGACCTACCTGTCTTCTCCCATTGTGTCTCTCAGTTACTTACATATGTGTTATGTTTTCTATGGTTATTTACCCTGCAATGTTTGGCTATGTGTCCATTGTTTCCACATTTGAAACATACTATTTGGTTTTGTCTTTCTGTCATAAATTGTTTGTCCAGATCAACAGCAGATTTCTTTAAAGTGCGTACTGACATCTGTCTGCAGTTGGGGTGAATGGTTTCTATGTTGGTTCTCAGATTTTTTCTAGGACCTTGTATCAGCACAGAGACAATCCCTCCCTTAAGATGTATGTTGTCCCTGGGGCTGTGGATACCAGAGTGTTTTGGCAACGCCTGTAAAGCACGGTTGAAATATCCGCTGGTGGACTCACCATCTTTCTGTGTGATGGTGAACCCTAGGGTATTTTCAACTGTCCCTGGGAAATATACACCCAATTGTATATTTATTAGGCGTATATTTTCCTGGTTGCCCTGTTCAGTTAAGATCTTATCGCCCTCCACACCACTGTCCCGAATGAACTTCTGGACATCTATATGTGAAGGGAGGCAAGCTCTCAACATGTATCGCCAATCCTTATTGGTGGGCTCATCTGAATTTCCTCGCTCCCTTACAAATTTCTGACACTTTGCCAGATCTTTGCTGGGATCAGGGAAATTTTTGATGATTGAATGACGTTCCAATCGTGTCCATGTATTGTATACGTCACTATCCTTTACAGGCATTACCTCATCCTCGTCTCCCCGTCCACAAGGAGGTTCCACTGTGTGCAGAGGGTGGATCTGTATTCCCCCTGCACCATTGGACAACATCCCAGGAGCAACTATCTCTGTGCTGTGTTGTGTGTACTTACCTGTGTCTAATACTATGCTGTTGACATCAGCCGTCTCCTCCTCCTGTGCTGGGACCCCAGCAGTGGGTTGCGCCTTTCCCTCAAGCATGTTAAGGGCATGGGAGACGGCCAGTGCCAACAGCTGCTCGTTTTCCTCTCGGGTTTCCTTATAAGGGGGTAAGACAGGGTACAAATTAGTAACAGATACCTTATTACTTATGTCTTTCTTATAAGTCATTAACCCCTTCGGCACATATGGGGGTGGGGGAGTTGATTCTATTGCGGCAACGGTTGCATTTTTATTGTGGCTGATTGTGTCCGATATTGCCAGACCTTTGATTCCCCATTGTTCCTGTCCTTCCTTCTGCCACAATTTAAGAATATCTATATGCTTCACTCTCTCCTTACGGCTGGAGAGTAGGCATATTTCATCTTTTACTGCCGATAAGATTTCTGGATCGAAGCTACCAACACTGGGAAATTCTAACTTGCTGCCTTGTGTCATTTTTCTCCATTTATTTTGGTAAACAACTGCGAGTTCACCGTGCTTCCTGCACATAATAAAAGCAGCCGATCCTCTTGGCCGGCTTGCTTCCTCCCTATCCTGCACGTTATCATAGCGTGACCCGTTATTACCCATAATTACAGGAATAAACGTTCACAGCTTAATAGATAATCGGTGGGTTATTTCTTATCTGAGAGCTCCCCAACCACTCACTTCTCCACACAGCGACACTTCAACGCAATCAAGCGAAGAGCCCACAATGCGAGGTATGATACTCAATCACCAAGCTCTCAACTAGCAGCGAACTTCTAGCCAACTTGCTTGATGCGGCACAATTTTTCCAGGGTATAACAAACTTGCTTTCCTATACCCCCAAAAATCGGATTTCTAAAGTAGCTAATCGGAAACAAGTGCGTTCCGATATATCTTCTTGTACCCTCCTAGCGGAATCAATTCCACTGAAGGGGCAGTTCCTATGGGCACGTCGTCACGTGAACCCGGTCCTAACTGGACTGTCCTACACTGGACTACACTGCGCTGAGTCGTGTCGTCACACACCCGTTCGCCTCAGTTATGTTTCACACTGGGCGCTAGTTACACCTTGGTCTTATGCTTATTTTTGAAATATTTCTGTACAGAAAATTTTCCCAGGCCGGTAGCTTTTCACTAGATTCTTATGCAGGTATAAATCCCTTATAATAAGCTATAGGAATCTATTAAAATAATGCTTGAGTTGCTTGCTTATGAGAAAATGAACAAAAAGAAAAACTTATTTTCTTTTATTAATCACCGCTTCGTTCGCAGTATATTACTATACTGTTTAAATAAAGCTAGTGGTTTAATACTGTTCACTTCTTAATTCCTATGTGTGCTGCGTGTGCAGTACCAATGAACATCCACGTGTGTACGTGTGTTTGTTCACAGGCCGCCGATGAATCGGCCACCCACGTGTTCTATAGTGTATTTGCAAGGTTGCGCTCGGGTTTCGCTATACGCAGTAATTGCGTCTAAATGTGGAATAAGTCCCTTAACTCTGTCCGAGATTTACGTACCAAGACGCGAAATAAATCCCGCACTTAATCCGTAAATCACGTACAAAGATGCGAAACTTTCCCGATGTGGGCACGTGCGCGCGCACCTTGCGTAATACACAATAGACGCTTTACGTTACTGCAAAAGGCCCAGGACTTGTCGCCACGTGGCGGAGTCCCTGTTTTTGCGGTAACTAACAATAAACAATTATAGTTTTGCACAGAGGGGATCCTCTATGTACTATAATAAACACAGATTCCACGTGTGCGAACCTTATCGCACGTGGTACATATACTGTAATGAACAAGCAACTCAAAACACTATACCCCGTTAAACTACTTGTGGCAGGCAGAAGTACAGTTTACTACACACTTAATATATGCTTTTAAACACGTGGCTTTCACTTATTGTGCCCCGGGTTTCAACGCTAGCACTTCCCGAACCCCGCACCGCCGCGGACCCGGCCTATCCAGCAATGGATAATACCTCCACCCTTTTGCTGGTATAGGTCGGGCCGCACGCCTGGTACTGAGTTCTGGAATGTGAAACGACCGGACGATGCCCCCAATTGTTAATGCTGATATGATATGACCAGGGAGACAATAAGTGGAAAGCGCAGGTTACGTAATGTGTCCGTAACCTGCTTACCCTTTATACCTAGCTACGTGCGAACAAAACGTAGCGCAGCGTAGCGTACCTTTTTAATTGTATGTTATACACTTAAGAACCAATACCTTGATAAGAGATCCCTTCGCAGGACTTTGTCTCTAATTCTGCGAATATACTTTAAAGGACAGAGTCCGCAATGTACCTTATCGCTATTATGCGAATAACCAGACACGACCACTGAATAGAAGTAAGGAGGTTAGAACTCCATATAAAAGGTTGTATTAAAGTCCCTAATGGACAAAAGGGGGTTACAGAAATAAGAATAAACAGGTATAACAAGTGATACAATATACTAACAATGAATACTAACAATCTCTGCTAAGGGGAAAGAATACAAGACACAACCAGCCAACAATACTTTAAGAATAAATACCGTGAAAATGCAACCGTTTACCGTGGTCATCTAGTATGCGAAGCGCAGTCCGGTCAGAGCTCACTATCGTTCAGGAATGAGCGATAGTCCGGTAGGAAGGTCCAGGGAAGGTAGTTGTGCCGAAGAGACCCTGACTGCTCTGGGTCGCCTATCTTATAGGGTCAGAAGGGGGAGGTCAAAGGCCATTCTCATTGGCCAGAGATCATATGTCCGGTCCACAGTGATTGGGGGTTAGACGTTGTACCTGGTCTGACCAGGTGCAGGGGAGTGAACTTTAAGAGTCCTTTGTTTGGTGGTTTCGGCGTCAGCAAGGATAAGAACCGGTTTGAGCTAGTTTCCTTTGTTAACTACTTATAACAGAAACTGTCTCTGGAATATGGATTATATCCATAACTATCGGACAGTGTACATTGCGAAATATTCGCAATGACCGGAATACTTTGCATGATGAGCTGAGCGGAACGGTACTAAACACGATACAATCAGGTGTGTGCAGGGCTAACTAAGCTATGTGTGGCGTTCTAAACCTTTTAACTATATATCATTTCGTGTAAGGGTGTTATTATGAATTTATGTGTGATAGTATGTCTACTCTTCTGGTCCACATTGTCACACATACTCGGGTATGGAAACTTTATTTGCGCAACTCTGCGAACCAAAATGGCGGCCATACTATCACAAAATGGCGTGTGTGTACCTAGACTTCCACAAGAGGAACCAACCACAAGAAACATGGCATATGAACCGCAGGAGCTTGACATCCTGGTGACCCGGGCACGTGATTTGATAGAGTGCCCACCGGTAAAGTTGACACACACAAGGAGATGGAAGATCTGGGATGAGATAACGGCGGAGATTAATGCAGTGGCTCCCCAAGTTCGTGAGGCGGAGCACGTTAAGAAGAGGCAAGTACATGTGTGTTACATTTGAGCAGTACAAGTCCACTAATGTTTACATTCAATATTAGATGGAGTTGGTCAATGGGTGGTCACGTTGCTTGGAGGCACAGACATGTTTGCCATGACATTGAATTGATAGTTATTGTAGGGTGACTGTGGTTGTATATTCTAAGGGTTGTTTTTCAAAATGAATATAATCTAAGTTTGGTGTCAGTAGGCACATGTTGTATTATGTTTCAGATTGCAATGGGTGCTACAGCAAACATGAGGAGTGACATGTATTAATATGCACACTTTGATTGCAGGTGGCACGACTTCAAAGGGAACCTCAAGAAGAAATTGACCCAGCGGTGGGAACACAGCCACACCTCTGGGGCTGGCCCCATGCCTGCAAAGCTGAAGCTCACCCCCCTGGAAGAGATGGCCGAGTGCTGCATTGCAGTGGAGGAGGTCCGGGGGGTGAGCACCATAGACAGCGAGTCCCCAGCGGAAGTGATGGCTTCTACGCTTGAAGGTAATTATTTGCCAGCCCATAAGTAGATGTTTTGAATTTTGCATGGAATGTGTGGTAATTGGTATTTTCTCGTTCAACAGCATCCCCACCGCTTGGTCAAGAATCTCTTGAGGAGGTTGTGGAGTCTGTGCCACCTGGCCCCAGTAGCAGGCCCGTGCAGCAGCAGCCGGCAATGTCCGCGGCTGAATTGTCCACGTGGGGGCATGTGCTAGAAAGTATTGTGCAGCAGGGAGACTCGGCATCAGAGCGGATGCGTAGGGCCGAGGAGGTGCTGCAGGGTTTGACCACCAGCCAGCAGAGTATTGCTGCGAGCATACAGGCTATTGCTGCTAGCCTGCAGGTGCTGGCTGATCAAGCCCTGCGGCAAAATGAACTCCTCCTCCGCCATAATGAACTTATGGTGGAGCTAGTTACCACCAATAGGGTCCTAATGTCACCCGCTTCTGGTGCATTACCACCATCATCACTCCCTGCTGCCAGAGGGGGGAAGAAGATCCACCCCCTCCCCAGCATGTGCTCCACGTGACCCACCATCTGACTGTGGCCGTGGGCGAGGCCGAAGAGCTGCTGCACGTGGCAAGGAGCCTGCCAGGGGCAAACGTGCCCGCAAATGAACTTGTGTCCCCATTAATCTCCACCGTTATGTCTTCCCAAATCTTCCATTGAGCTGTGTGTGTCAGCATCCTGTGTCAAATTCCGTGCCGAGGGTCACCACATTTGCCCGCGGTTCAAATGTCATGTTTGGTTCCCCTGTTGCCCAGTTTCGCCTAGCATTACTGTGTGCTGTACTTGAAGTGTTGGTGCTCTACTTTTGTTGTGAAGCCACCTGATGTGTTCCTAATGATTCTGCTGTGGCTATTTATTATATATTATTTACTTTTAGTCCTGTTATGGTACCATTTATTTTGTGATGGTTTCGAAATTATTTTCTAAGTTTCTTTAATAAATGTTATTTTGGCCCCCCAAATGTCTGTATTAATTGATACATGCAGAAGTGACATGTGTATTAGTATTATTAATATTAAGTTGTGTTGATTATTTGCAGTGTAAAAGTGTGTGACAAGTGCAGCATGTAATGTTACCTTTAAGCTGCAATGGTTCCAATTGAAGCAGTGAGAAGCGTGTAATTTACAAGTAATGAGTAAATTAGGTGATTATATTGTGTTCAGCTGACATTGGTTGAGGTGCGTCCGTCCTGATTAGGCGTTCCGATTGCCTAGCGCATGACCGAGTGGTGTCCGCTAAGCAATACTAGCCTTTTGGACACCGCACATTTCTTCCCTTTTTGTTTGCGTGCATTCGGCGTGCTGTCCGAATGCACGCCTACCAAAATATGTGTACTCCCCCGTGTCCGCCCATGTTTCCGCCCAGTTTAGCCCACTTTGAAACTACGCCCCTGTGTCATTCCGCATGACGCCCATAACACACCCATATTGGCCGAGTGATTGCAGTGCACATTTCTGTACGGTATTAGTGAGAAGAAGTACGGAGACCATGCGTGGCACATGCGCATGGTGTTCCCCACGCATGCGCAGACGGCTACAAAACGCGATCCGAAAGAATTCGGGAAAGTACGCACCGATCAGAATAAGGGCCTAAGTTTCAACCCACTGCACACAACCCCCCGCCACAACCCCACTCTGCCACGAATATCCACTTGCCAGCCATTCAAGTGAATGTGCGAAGGTGGTGTCTCAGAAGTTCCCTTATATAAAAATAGGGCCTGTGTTGGAGGTCAGTACTGTATTAAGGTATATATTATGAATTGGATGGGTGAAGACCAGTGACAAATTGCTGATTGGTTGACAGTCCCAAAGAAACCTTTTATTATGAAAATAGGGCCTTATTAAAAGGTCAGTTGCATCATCTGTGGGGTGACCTGAATAAACCGTATTTGAGGAACACTGTTTCTCTGCCGGAGGTGGAAGGGTCTTTCAAGGTCACCAAAAGAGTTTAGAACTGCGCCGGACGAATTTCTCCACTTTTCTGTAAAATTGTGTAGAGGGTGTGGTAAACCCAGGAGGACTTCATCTGGCTGTGGATTAGTGGGCGCATTTCTCCCCCCTGCACCCCTTGCTTATTATAATTAGACAACAGATAGAGTTTCTATCTCATTTCAAAAAATGGATAATATAGGGAATAAATATTTGACAGGAATTTGTCCCTTATACTTTTTAATTAATAGTTTGTACTTCTTGCGCCAACATATCTTTGCTCCCTTTTATTCTTTTTGACTTATCTTCTTAGAATTACCACCCAATAGGTTGGCATCTATGTAGTAATGTTTTGGGAGATAAATACACACATTAGACCATTCTTTCATAAGTCCCATTTTCAAGCAT
Source organism: Crinia signifera (assembly GCF_055691185.1). Classification (NCBI taxonomy): domain Eukaryota; kingdom Metazoa; phylum Chordata; class Amphibia; order Anura; family Myobatrachidae; genus Crinia; species Crinia signifera. The sequence goes on from NC_139217.1 coordinate 457,752,119, forward strand.
GAAAATTGGTTATCTTGTCCCGTCGGCATGTGATAAAACAACGTGGAAGTTATACAAATTATTATAAAACCAAAAAGCAGGGGAGGGGTAACCATTTCCAGTCCTCGAGAGCTACCGACAGTTCACATTTTAAAGCTCACCAATCAAGGAAAACAGGTGCACTCATTACTGATTAACCCATTTTAAAAGATCCACAGGTGGAGCTAAATACTTCACTTGTGATTCTGGGGCAGATTTATTAAGCTTGGAGAAGAGATAAACTGGAGATAAAGCAGAGAAAAGGTAAAAGGAGATAAAGCAAGAGCCAATCAACTGTGTTTAAAAAAGACAGTTGGGAGCTGATTGGCTGGTGCTTTATCTCCTTTTACCTTTTCTCCACTTAATCTCCAGTTTATCTCTTCTCCAAGCTTAATAAATCTGCCCCTCTATGAGGAGACCTGGAAAATGTTAACTGTTGGTAGCTCTCAAGGACTGGAGTTGGCTACCCCGGGATTAGGGCATACATGTCCAACCCAAGTTTACTAAGGCCGTAGCCACATAAATTGATGATGATGACTAGTATGTGGTTTCAGTTAGATATAATGAAAGTGTCCCCAGATGGGCTATAAGCATACTGTGCCTTGGTGTGCCGGCAGTCTAACTACAGATGAGTTGCACGCAGAGCTATCTAAGCATACAAGCACATTGGCCAGCTGCCCAGGGCCACACAATTCTCGGGGTCTTGGTAGAGGGGCGAGTGATGGTCACTCAATCAGAGCAGCAAGGCAGCACTCCACCAGCCTCCCAGCCAGACAGTGAATGGTTGTGAGCATGCTGATTGGTGGTTGCTTAGCGCTATTCACCAGAGTGCTGACATCCATGCACTCTAAAGCTGGGTACACATCTATACAATCCTTTTTTTTTGCAAGCGTTCGGCCGACCGTACTCCCGTCGGACCGTCCGCAAACAACAGCCGACACGCGCGTACACACCTGTACAATTTACTTGCGACGTCTGATGTACTCCCGTCCAAACAGTCGCAAGAAAAGGATTGTACCACCGTACACACTCTCCCGATTTGGGCTATTGACAATTCACATGTGACCAAAATTATAATAATGGGCTGGGTTAGGGCAGCAGTCACCCTTTTACCTATTAAAAAAAAACGGCGTGGGGTCCCCCCCACAGCCGTAACCAGCACCAGGCTGAAGGAGCCGGGGCTGGTATTAAAAAATCAGGAAACCCGACAAATAGGGCTTCACTGATTTTTTAAAACCAGCCCCAGGCTCCAGGTCCGGGGCTGGTTCCCAAAATACGGGGGACAAAATGACTAGGGGTCCCCCGTATTTTAAAAACCAGCCCCAGGCACAACCAGCCAGCAGGGTAATGCCACAGCCGGGGGACACTTATGATATAAGTTCCCGCGGCCAAAGCATTCATCCCTACTGACCAGTCAGCCAGGCCAGGGGCCCTGGGGGAGTGGGGACCCCCCCAATGAAGGGCTCCCCCCCCTCCAGGACTTACCTGACCAGGCTGAAGCCTGGTGCTGTCCCCGATGCCCCTGGACGGTGGGCATCGGGCTGATGGAATGGTGTAAAAAAATAGAATAAAAACTATTGTCTTTTCCTGTGGAACTATGAGTCCCAGCAAGCCTCCCCCGCAGGCTGGGACTTGGAGAACCACAAGTCCCAGCCTGCGGGGCATTAAAGGGCCCGCTGGCACTTGTAGTTCAACAGTAAAAGAAAGAGTTAAATAAACACACACTGACACATATGAAAAATAAAAGTTTAATACATACATTACACAAACACACTGATACTTACCTATCTTGATCCCGTAAGTAGGTCCCTGGGTCCGGTCCACTGGCTTGGTTCCGGGTCTGGTCCGGGTCTGGGGCTCCAGGGCTGAAGAGTCCGGGGTCCTGGATCCGTAGTAATCCAAATGGGTACCTGGGGAAGGAAATCCAACTCACCTGTCTTCTGGCGACCACCCCGGCATCTGCTGTTCAAGACGCGCTGCTAAAATGTAGACGCAGTAACTGGTCTATATAGAACTTTAGTCACCCTGCTGGCTGACTAAAGTTCTATATAGACGTGTTTGCGCCTAAATTTTAGTCAGCCGGCAGGGTGACTATAGTTCTATATAGATGGGTTTGCGTCTAAATTTTAGGCACCCTGCCGGCTGACTAAAATTTTGACGCTAACCCGTCTATATAGAACTTTAGTCAGCCGTCAGGCTGACTAAAGTTCTATATAGACCGGTTACTGCGTCTACATTTTAGTCACCCTTTTACTAGTTAAAAAAAAAATGACGTGGGGTCCCCCCCACTGCCGTAACCAGCACCAGGCTGAAAGAGCCGGGGCTGGTATTAAAAAATCAGGAAACCAACCAGATAGGGCTTCACTGATTTTTTAAAACCAGCCCCAAGCTCCAGGTCAGGGGCTGGTTCCCAAAATACGGGGGACAAAATGACTAGGGTTCCCCCGTATTTTAAGAACCAGCCCCAGGCCAAACCAGCCAGCAGGGTAATGCCACAGCCGGGGGGAGACTTTTTATACAAGTCCCCCCGGCCAAAGCATTCATACCTGTGACCGGTCAGCCTGGCCAGGGGTCCTGGGGGAGTGGGGACCCCCCCAATAAAGGGGTCCCCCCCCTCCAGGACTTACCTGACCAGGCTGAAGCCTGGTACTGTCCCCGATGCCCCTGGACGGTGGGCATCGGGCTGATGGAATGGTGTAAAAAAATAGAATAAAAACTATTGTCTTTTCCTGTGGAACTATGAGTCCCAGCAAGCCTCCCCCGCAGGCTGGGACTTGGAGAACCACAAGTCCCAGCCTGCGGGGCATTAAAGGGCCCGCTGGCACTTGTAGTTCTACAGTAAAAGAAAGAGTTAAATAAACACACACTGACAACACAGAAAAATAAAACTTTAATACAAACATTACACACACACATACTGATACTTACCTATCTTGATCCCGTAGGTAGGTCCCAGGGTCCGGGTCCGGGGCTCCAGGGCTGAAGAGTCCAGGGTCCTGGATCCGTAGTACTCCAAAGGGGTACCTGGGGAAGCAAATCCTACTCACCTGTCCTGTCCACCCCGGCATCTTCACTTCAAGACGCGCTGCTCCCGGCTTCTGTGGTACCGCTCTGCCTCCGCTGTATACTAGAGATGCAGAGGTCCTTCTCCCTCGGCGTCTCTCCTCAGAATGATTTCTGGCCAATCAGGAGCCGACTTTCTCGGCTTCTGATTGGCCAGAAATCATTCTGAGCAGAGACGCCGAGGGAGAAGGACCTCTGCATCTCTAGTATACAGCGGAGGCAGAGCGGGTACCACAGAAGCCGGGAGCAGCGCGTCTTGAACAGCAGATGCTGGGGTGGTCGCCAGAAGACAGGTGAGTTGGATTTCCTTCCCCAGGTACCCATCTGGATTACTACGGATCCAGGACCCCAGACTCTTCAGCCCTGGTGCCCCGGACCCGGACCAGCCCCGGAACCAAGCCAGTGGACCGGACCCAGGGACCTACCTACGGGATCAAGATAGGTAAGTATCAGTGTGTTTGTGTAATGTATGTATGTATTAAACTTTTATTTTTCATATGTGTCAGTGTGTATTTATTTAACTATTTTTTTTTCTGTGGAACTACAAGTGCCAGCGGGCCCTTTAATGCCCCGCATGCTGGGACTTGTGGTTCTCCAAGTCCCAGCATGCGGGGGAGGCTTGCTGGGACTCATAGTTCCACAGGAAAAAACAATAGTTTTTATTCTATTTTTTTACACCATTCCATCAGCCCGATGCCCACCGCCCAGGGGCATCGGGGACAGTACCAGGCTTCAGCCTGGTCAGGTAAGTCCTGGAGGGGGGGGACCCCTTCATTGGGGGGGTCCCCACTCCCCCAGGGCCCCTGGCCAGGCTGACTGGTCAGTAGGGATGAATGCTTTGGCCGCGGGAACTTATATCATAAGTGTCCCCCGGCTGTGGCATTACCCTGCTGGCTGGTTGTGCCTGGGGCTGGTTCTTAAAATACGGGGGACCCCTAGTCATTTTGTCCCCCGTATTTTGGGAACCAGCCCCGGACCTGGAGCCTGAGGCTGGTTTTAAAAAATCAGTGAAGCCCTATCTGGTTGGTTTCCTGATTTTTTAATACCAGCCCCGGCTCCTTCAGCCTGGTGCTGGTTACGGCTGTGGGGGGGACCCCACGCCATTTTTTTTTTTTAGTCAAAGCTAGAACGCCCACATGGGCGTTCCAGCTTTGTCAGTATAGTCGCAAGGACGGCAGCATATCGGTCGGACGTGCGTACACACTGCACTTTTGTACCGATATGGGGCCGTCCTGTCGGATGAAAATTAAACTGTAAAGAACCATCGACCGACCGAGTATGGACGGTCAAGACAGTTTTTTGCCGTTTATCGGTCGGTAGGGACAGTGTACACACCTATACAATTGAACGGCTGTCTGACCCAGAACGGAAGAACGGCCCGACAATTGTATATATGTGTACCCAGCTTTAGGTGTCCATTTACAGTATGAAGTATCGCTTTACCGCCCAGGGTCGCATTGTAAAATGCAATCCTATCACCTGAATGCACTATTCCCCAGGGGCAGTGACTGGGAGTTAGTACTGACTCCCTGCTGACCACACTGGCCGTGCTGCCCTGGTGGCATTGTAACCTTTGTTGATACATCGGTCAGCTTTGCATCCCCCATAGAAACCTAAGGGGGAAAGGGCAGGTGGCAGTGTAGTAAGGATTGCAGCAGGGATCGGAGATTCTTGCTGCTGTCTCTCCTGATACATTTGGGTGATACTTAATATTTGCGGCCAACCCCCGAAAACTGGTGTTTTCCATGATTTAGCCAAAAATATTGATGGATAAATGTGGCCCTAAGAAAGCTTGGAGAGAGGATAGCAGGAGGGTCATGCATGGGTGAATGAATGGGGGTGTAGGGGCCCAAGTACTGTACATGCAACCAGGGCCATCTTAAATGCATAGTAGGCACTGGGTAAAGCAATGTACAGTATGTGTGCTTCCTACACTCAGGGCCCATGCTAGTGGCTAATATACCACGCAGGTACCCACGGTAATGACCAGATTAGGGCGATATGATTGTGGCTGTGCAGTGTGGGTGGCATTATGGCAGTATGCTGCGAGTGACTATGTTCCTGTACAATTCTGTCTTCTTTCTCTACATACAGTGTATGGACATCCGCAATATTACCAAATGTTCTCAGATGCCTTTTACTTGGATTTCTCTTTGGGTAAATGTAATAATATTGGAGTTCTATTGAAGATGGGATGTAGCCTTTGAGTCTCATGTAATCCTCAATTGCACATGAATGCGCAACATCTCGGGAAACTGTTCCTGGAAGACTGTCCCGGGTCCAATGTTCTGGGATTTTATACCAGGTCTTGACCATGGTTGGGCCCAGGACGGCCTTGGGTGGAGGGGCAGTGTGAACGGGTATCCTGGGTTGACGAGACATGGGTCCCATTCCCTGCAGTGTAAAGGTGCCGCAGGGAGATGCTGACATCTCCCAGCGCCGCCCCACCTCCCGATTAATCCACTCGTCCGGCTTTATGCCGGGTCGGGCGGCCAGTGTGAAAGCGCTTGCAATCCGGGTTGCAGCCATGGTTTTGTACCTGGTTTGCGAACTGGGAGGGGGGCGAGTCAGACGTTGGGATCAGGTCCGACCTTCGACTCTGGTTCAATGTGCATGACACCGCGCAACGGAGCAGTGGGAAATGTCAAACACATATGATTTAGGCCATCGGCACGATCCATTACGATCGGGTGAAATAGTCCAAAATCGGACTAGTGCATACCTCCCAACTGTCCCGCTTTCCACGGGAACATCGCAGTTTTTGGGGATGTTTCCACATCCCGCCCGGGGCCGGCAGTGGGGGGGGGGGGGGCAGTTGGGAGTTCACCCTGTAACCTGGTGAATAGATGCTGCATCTATTCCCACAAGCAGAGGGGCTAGCCATGCCATCTCAGCAGCAAAAAATGGGGTGTGGCCTTGCAGAATGATGCAATTTGTAGGCCACGCCCCTTGCCGTTAGGCCATGCCCCCTTATTTTGGCCATGCGCTGATGTCCCTCCTTACTTGTATTCAAAGTTGGGAGGTATGCTAGTGTATGGGGCCTTTAGGTAACAAAGTGAAAGGCTGAGGTACAGGTGAAGGGGCCTAGATTGGGAAGGAATGGTCAGAGAAACAGTTCTCCTGGCTGCATGATGCCTTCTTTTGTGTCACACAGGGCAGCGGAGGATAGCTGACAGCTTATATTACATATGAGTGCCCACAATGAATACTGTATACATTGCTGAATGTCACACTCAGTGACACCACCATGTCCCCCATGTACAATGAATGCATAACAACCCATAAGGATACATCTGTTGCAAAAACTGGCTATAGTCTTTTTTTTTAGAATAGAAAATTCACTAGTTTCCAAGTAAATAACAAATGATCTTATCAAACGGTTGTGTAATTATATATATTATTATTCAGTATGTGGGGATTGTATTTGTATAGAATCACTGCCCATTCTGCCATTGTCTCTGTATGGTGTGTTGTGAGCCTGGACTTATCACAGTCTTTAGTTGGAATATATATTTAGTTGGTCGAGTAATACTATTTTTTGTGGTTCCAGAGTCACCAAAACTGGGGGACATGGAAGACCTTCCTCGTGTGTGTCACAGCCTCTACCATTGCCACCGCTGTTGGTGTCATTATTATAGCAATTTTTTTTATTGCACGTTACCCAGGGAGCGGCAACAACGGGAACAACGAAATTCCAACCAGCCAGCCGACCGCCATCACAGCAACCACACCCAGGACAGCTGGAGCTGATGACGCTAGTTTTCTATTTTATCTTTACCTCTCAAAAATGAAGGTACTGTAGATGTATTCGTGTTATTGCTACTGTGTATCATATATATATATATATATATATATATATATATATATATATATAGCAAAGTCCAATAGACCGGCACCCTCCTCAACACAGCAACTGCCGCGGTGCTTCCAGCAATAATAACTTACAGCAACTCCAGATGCGAGCACCCACGGTCTTAGAAATAACGGCAACCACAGACAAGGTATCTGCAAGCTTTCGGGCCTTTATTAGCCCTTCGTCAGGCAACACAAGAGGTCTTGTGTTGCCTGACGAAGGGCTAATAAAGGCCCGAAAGCTTGCAGATACCTTGTCTGTGGTTGCCGTTATTTCTAAGACCGTGGGTGCTCGCATCTGGAGTTGCTATATATATATATATATATATATATATATACACTTTGACTACTACACCACACCTGCTGCAGGTGTATTACTGCCCACTGGGTAATGATGATTAGGGTGACCAACTCATCCCTTTAATCCGGGACACATATTAATTACACAGGTTCTGTGGCTGGCTTTCACTTGGTTTTAAACTGCCACACCTCAAGACTCCATTTCACCTGGATTTAAACTGCCATAGAACCTGTGTAATTAATATGTGTCCCGGATTAAAGGGATGAGTTGGTCACCCTAGTAATGATAAAGAATGTAGTACTCTACAACAGGGCCGTTTCTAGACAATTTAGCTCCCAGGGCAAAGAAATAAAAAATGCGCCCCCCCCCCCCCCCCCCCCCCCAAATACACATAAGAAATTGCACGCGCCGAGGGCGCGCGCGGCGAAATAGGGGTGTAGTTTAATTTAATAGGGGGTGTGGCTTAATATAAGGGCGTGGTCTAGCAGGGAAACAAGTACCTTACATCTCACTTTTGCAACCTGCATGTCCAGACATTGGTTACCGCAAGAATTGTCATTGTCCTCCCGCATTTAAGTTGGCCGGCTGAAGGCCACACAGTGACATAAAAATATAAAGGCCCACACAGTGACCTAGTACGCCTCACAGATCAAGGCCAAACAATGACAGGCTACTTAAATCATTATACACTTTTTATCCGTGATGCCCATTACACATTACGCCGCACACTATGATGACAATTACACATTACGCCGCACACCGTGATGACAATTACATATTACGCCGCACACCATGATGACAATTACACATTATGTCGCACACCATGATGACAATTACACATTATGTCGCACACCATGATGCCCATTAGACCCCACACTGTGATGCCCATTACACCCACACTGTGATGGCAATTACACAATACTCCCCACACGAATGCCTATTACACATTATGCCCCACGCGCCGCTGCCGTACAACTGATACCGTTTACTAATATGCCCCCACAGTGCCAGATATGCCCCCACAGTGCCATACATATATGCCCCCACAGTGCCACACATATGCCCCCACAGTGCCACAAGCAACACAACTCACTGTCTCTGGCCCTGGGTCTCCCCCTCCAGTCCCGTGCCGCTGCCATATGCCCCTACAGTGCCAGATATGCCCCCACAGTGCCACATATATGCCCCCACAGTGCAAAATATGCCCCCACAGTGCCAACTATGCCCCCACAGTGCCACAGATATGCCTTCATAGTGCCACACATATGCCCCTACAGTGCCAAATATGCCCCCACAGTGCCACAGATATGCCCCCACATATATGCCCCCACAGTGCAAAATATGCCCCCACAGTGCCAAATATGCTCCCACACAGTGCCACAGATATGCCTTCACAGTGCCACACATATGCCCCTACAGTGCCATATATGCCCCACACAGTGCCAAATATGCCCCCACAGTGCCACAGATATGCCCCCACAGTGCCACAGATATGCCCCTACAGTGCCACAGATATGCCCCTACAGTGCCACACATATGCCCCCCAAAGTGCCACACATATGCCCCCAAAGTGCCAGAAGCAGAACAACTCACTGTGGCCATGGGTCTCCCCCTCAAGTCCCCTGCCATCGCTGGGGATGCTGCTGCTGCTTCTTCTTCTTTCCTGGGGAGGGGAGCGGAGCGTCTCTCCTTCCCTTCCCCTTCTGTGTAGTACCCTACCACTACCTGAGCCCTCAGCCATTCATACCTCGCGGGCTGGGTCCTGATTGGCTGCCGGCCCGCGAGGCGAGCTCTGATTGGCTGACAGCCCAGTGACCGAGGGGAAGGAGAGACGGGTGATGCGCTCCGCTCTCCTCCCCTCCCCAGGGAAATCATCCTGGGGCTGTGCTGTGGCGCCCGGGGAGAGGGGGAAGGAAGTGCGGCAGGCGGCGGCAGCGTGTGCGTCGGGGTTGGGGGGGGAGCTGCCGGGCGCCCTGGCTGTTTACAGAGGCGGACAAGCCATGCGGCGCCCCGGGCTGCTGCATGGCTTGTCCGCCTCTAGAAACGGCCCTGTTCTACAATATAAAATACAATACAATATACAAATAAAGTTAGCCTGACATAAAATATAATAATGACACAGAAAATGTATAATTGGTCTGGGCAGCAGTGTGCTCCTTAGCCCTCAGCAATGCACCTGCTGCACAAATATCAGAATCATTGGTTGCTATGGGAAACATTCCCACTTTTCACTTTTAGAAGCTTTAGTAAATGTACCCTTCACAGTTTGCCATACTGCTGACCAACATTCATTCAGTGTCAAACAGATATGGATCGTTAGGTCACCAGCATCATGGTAGACAATCATTAGGTCAACATGCATTTAGGTCGACATGAGTTAAGGTCAACATGCAGGAAGGTAGACATGACTTTAGGTTGACAAGGTCATTAGCTCGACATGGGTAACGTCGACAGGGTCATTAGGTCAACAGGGGTAAGGCTGACATTGAAAAAGTCGACTTTTTTTAGCGGAATGTCAACATAAACACTGAAACATAGCGCTGCGCTCACCATGCTTCGGGCAACACGCCCTAGTGGATGGTAGGGCATGAAATACAGCCTGTCGGCACATGTAGTGTCCACATTGATACTGAAATGTACCACTGCATCCCCTCCCTGCTTTGGGCGCAGTGCCTCACTATGCTTGGCAATCTATTTTATTCTCCCACCATGCCCTAGTGGATGGTAGGGCATGAAATACCGCCTGTCGGCACATTTTTGCTAAAAAAACATTCAAAAACCCCATGTTGACCTAATGACCCTGTCGAACTTACCCAAGACCTTAGTGTATCTATCTCAGGGGAAAATTAAGGATTTTTCCAGGGTGGGGATGAAGCTTCTGAATATAAAACAATATGGGGAACATTTAATAAGCAAAATACGCCTAAAAAAAAAATTCGGTTTTGTATTTAAAATACAATTATTTTTTTTAGGCGTATTCGTATTTTCAGCATTTACTATCCTGAAAATACGTTAATTTGTATTCATGGCACATTCATATTTGTATTTAGAAATACGAATGTATATGCCATCGATAGAATACGAATAGGAATCACCATTCTAGTTCACTCTTTCTGACAAAATCCTTCTTAGATGGACAAAACCATGTGCACTACAGGGGGGCAGATGTAAAATGTGCAGAGAGAATTAGATTTGGGTGAGTTATTTTGTTTCTGTGCAGGGTAAATACTGGCTGCTTTATTTTTACACTGCAATATAGATCTCACTTTCAAGTAAAACCCCACCCAAATCTAACTCTCTCTGCACAAGTTACATCTGCCCCACCTGCAGTGCACATGGTTTTGTCCATCTAAGAAGGATTTTGTCAGAAAGAGCGAACTAGAAGAAGGCCCCAAGGCCCCATTGCTCCACAGCAAAACCCAATAGTTTTAATCTAATTTTACAACACAATCAACCGGTACCCACCGCACAGGGGTACCGGGGACAGCCCCAGGCTTCAATCTGGGCAGGTAAGTTCTGGAGGAGGGGTCCCCACTCCCCCAGGACCCGTGCCCAGACTAACCGTCAGGGGGAGAATGCTTTGGCCTGGGGGACTTGTATAAAAAGTCTTCCCCGGGCTGTGGCATTACCCTGCTGGCTGGTTCTCAAAATACAGAGGACCTCTATTCATTTTGTCCCCTGGCCCTGGGGCCTGGTGCTGGTCTTAAAAAATACAGGTAACCCTGTATTCCTATTCATAATCTGTTGATGGCGTATGCATTTGTATTTGTAAATACAAATGTTCCCTGAATATGAATGGACGTATTTTCAGGAAAGTATACGCCTAAAAAATTTGTATTTTACTATACCAATACAATTTTTTTAGCCGTATTTGGCTTAGTACATTTCCCCCAGAGTCTGTCTTACCTATAGCAACAGCATGTTGTAGAAAGGGGCGAGAGCGGGAATGACATAGCTAAGCCCCGCCATCTTGTGGCAAAATGCCAAGTTTTGCGGGTCTATCAGGAGGGGGCAGATCCACGTTTACACAATTCTAATTTAATTGCATCATTTTGGCTCCACCCCCTCATCATTGACCCGCAAATCACAGAAATGTGCTGTAAGGGGCGGGGCTTAGTAATATAATGCATTGTTTCTCAGCTCTATCGCCTCCCCGACAGGTTGTTGTTTCTGGTAACCTCCCTCTTATGCACTACTGTATCTATCTATCTATCTGCAAACAAAAGACACATTACATCAACACCCCTATAGAAATTATGTCATACCACGCGTAAGTTTGGTCTCCTTTTATAATACCTTTAGTATGAAATGTTTGAAGGAGGAGGGATCCAATGCGCCCGATACAGAACCAATGACTCGGATTATACAAGTACAGATGACAGAATGTTTGGTACAACTATTAACAGACACAAATCCAAAATGTCCATCTGCATCCTATATATTCTACCTGGCGGCTTACGTCTACCTCACTGGAACTTACAGGCGAACGTTCATGGCTATGTGACTCAGGTTAGTATAATATATGGTTAACGTTTACCTAATGCTTATTGACTTGAGGAATATCTTCTCCAGGAGAAGCCCAGTGAGGAGATGCCAATAACAGCTGATGGGAGCCGGACTGGACAATTCGTGGCATGGAATTATGCCAAAATTGGCCAAGTCCTCGCCCGTGAAATAGAGATTACCTGCATTATTGTCCCTATTCTGACCACTACACTAGGAAGTGGTTAGAATGTGGGGGGAACACCTACTCTTCAGGGAGCCCAGGGGACTGCCCAAAAATTCAAGTGTTTCTGGAGGTTCCGTAAGAGTAGGCACGTATGCCTAAAGCCAATTAACCACCAATAATGGTCCTTGCCGTTTAAGACTTCATGTGGTTGTTGCTTTAGATCCTGTTCCTTGTATACAGCTGTGCAAGGTCTGTCATTCATCCAGCAAGGCCCATTGTAGAGTCCTTAGATGTCACCATGGCTCGCACCATTGAAACATGCGACAGTCTTATGGCGAATGAAGAAGTTCCACCTGAGTATGGTCTCCATCTGTGAAAGCAAACACTATAGCAACACGTCTGCGGCACTCCCATAACACTCATATGAGGGCCACCTCCGTCCTTCTGTTTAGCCACCTCTCAGCCACCACCCATCGCTTTTGAAGACATTTCTAATACAAAGGTCGGGATGTATTATAGTCTGAGTTCGGCAGCTGTGTGGGATTCCGGTAGAACTTTTTGAAAGGGGCAATCATTACAAGGCAAAACCATACCTTGTCAATGAATGCCCTTTAAAAAAACATCTGAGTTCAGCATTACCTCCCGCCCCATGTGCTTCAGTCAAAGATGCGCTTTTGTATATGTAACACATGATCGATTATTTGGAATAGCAGCCGTGCCAAAAATTCATAAAACCCCTACAGCACACGTGTTACACAGGATGTATGAACACAAGTACTATTGTGATTGGTACAGATGGCATATATAAGCTCGCTAGGGCACAAATTTGCTCCCTTGAGTCATCCAGAACCCGCCTGGCAGGTAAGCCCACCCCCATTTGCATGCTGGGTTTGTTCGTCCGGCACGCAAGTGGATGTTTTACATAAACAACCATTCACATGCCAGTGGGAACCTCCCCCATCTTTCGATGGTCTCCGACCATCGAATGATGGGAAAGGCACATGCATATGTATGGGTGGTCCAGACCACTCGTACATATGAGCGAAGAAATGCAGTGATATGGTTATGTCAGCTGTCCTCCCCCTGGACTTGCGTCATGACCGCATTACCATATGTGCGCCCTGCGTTTTCTTGGGAACGCCCATGAAATTTTGGGCGTATGCATATGCCAATGCCCCTGGCCAGCACTCCACACCCCTCTCTGCCCCCCACTTGAAAGGCAGGGAGTGTGCACTTGGCAAACAGATTAAGTGCCAAGTTCACATGCTCCCATCATATGCACATGCGAAATCGTGCCCGAGCGAGTGAACCAGAATAAGGGCCATAGTACAAATAAGAATCCATCTAGATTTAAAATTAGATTTTCGCATCAGTACTGTCTATCTAAAATTGCTTTATTGAACATATAAGAATGTGGTACCTTTTCCTTCCTCTCTCAGGGCACAGTTTGGGTCGGTGTAATAGGTGGGAACGACAGACCGGCCATCACATTTACGGTGACCTGTGGTCAAATTTTCTTTATACCCAGGAACAATATTTACTGGATGAAGAATGTTGGGGACAGTAACTCCACGCTGCTGTTGTTTATGTCAACACACGAGGAATATTTCACAGCGGAGGTTGATGCGTTATTTTTGGAAACGGGTGAAAATATACTGGCAAGAACCCTACAAGTGAGTTACCCAATCTACTGAATGAGTTGAAAACAACAGTGAGTACCCAATTTTGCGCAGGCCATATAATAAACTTTTAAATATCACATATTTTGACGTACATTCTTGTTGCTATGAGTTTTTTGCTCATTACTTGGGGTTACATACTCGTTGCCAGGGGTTACATGCTTGTTGCCAGGTGTTTCATGTTCTTTTCCAGGGGTTACTGGCTTGTTGCCAGAGTGCTCTTGGAATCCAGCTCTTCTTTGTAGCACTCCCCTAACAGGTGCTAGAGGTCCCGTCTTAGTACATTTAACCCTAATAGCCCTAGCGCCTGAAAGCTACATTACAAATTAAAAATTCTAAATGGTTTATTATGGGCTTATTCCCACTTTAGCATTAAACTGTGTCATTTACAACGGAGTCATGTTCTATAACTAGGAGGTTTTCTACTCAACAACCAGGTGGTCAAATCCTCAGTCATGTTCTAGATCAATGAGGTGTTCTTCTCAATCATGTTCTAGAGCCAGGATGTGTTCTTCTCAGTCATATTCTAGATCCAGGAGCTGCTCTTTGAAGTCATGTTCTAGGTTCAGGAGATGTTCTTGAATTAAGAGGTCTTCTCCATCAAGTTCAAGATTCAGGAGGTGTTCTGCTCAGCTATGTTTCATAATCATGAGGTCTTCTCCTCAGTTATGTTCTACAACTAAGAGGTCTTCCACATCCATCATGTCAGCTTGATTTTAACATAAATTCTTCTACATGACCTTTGCTGTATCATGTATCGTATGAAGGCATGCTCAAGAAATATATAGCTATAGAAATATTAATGAGACAATGCTTTGCTTAAAGTTATTATTTCTGCATCTGCGACATTCTCAGTCTGTCAGCTGCTTACCTGGCATCTATCCCCATTTATGATATCTATTTGTAATTGCTAGTTTAATTATGTCTCTGTGGTGTAGAAGTTGTGAGTTTGGCACCTTCTACTCAGAGATGGCTTTATATAACATCGGCTAGTCCCTCCCACAACAAACAAATCTCCACCACTTATGGTTTACTTCTGCCAACCCCACCAGTTAAACTTGCATTTCAAAAGTAACCCCCCCCCCCCCTTTTAATATCAAACTATTGTCTACAGTTTTTAATGTTTGGCCAACAGCTATATGGGTGCTAAAAATTGTATGATTTTAAAACAGAATTATTTTCCAAATTGGCCACCTGAAGGTGATTAGGTCTAAGTGACAGGACTGGCCAACTAGGGTCACAAGTGGGTGATCAATCCAAAGTGATAGAATCAGTTTCCTAATTGGCCAAACATGGGAGATCATATTTAATGGTATGATGAGCTGAATGCAAGAGAGGTAGATATCAAGATATCCAGATAAGAGGCGCTTTGTATGAGTGTGCCCGGCTGTGCAGCAGTTCAGATAAAGGGTAGTCAATCCCAATACAAATGGATAACAAAAAAACAGGAAGGGTATAAACTGCGCTAAATAATTCTCAGGTATGTAACAAATATTAATTGTAATAATTTGAAATGATAGTCACCATTTCTGTCCACCAGTACTGGGGAAGTTTATCATGTATGTAATTTATAATAATTTTAATAAATGTAATATTTGTTACATACTGTACCTGAGAATTATTTAGCGCAGTTTACACCCTTCTGTTTTTTGTTATGATTAGCTGAATCCCTTCTGGGTTCGGTCAGAAGATGAATATTGGTGGTCACCTGTGATGGTATTGTGTGTTAAATGTCTAGAACTCTGTTTGTTGAGATCCTTCACCTTTAACAATTATTAATGACCATGCAAAGTACCAAGAACCCATAGAAACAAGTGTGGAAAATGTTAAAACTAAACCCAAGAACAATTCAAATAGACTTTGGATTCTGTTCTCCTAATAGTAGCTACCTGCAGATCATTAAAAACCTCCCCATGGGCTCAGGGCTGGCGCCACTTCTAGGCAGCTAGAGGGCGGCAATTTGGAGCATCCACAACTCCACCACCCCTCCAGAGAGACTAGGCGGCCGGCACCACAACACCCGTTCCCCTCCCCATCCCTGGAGTTACTTAGCCGCACTGTACGCATCCCCCGTCACCCCCCGGCCCTAGCAAACAACCCCCCCACCCCCCCCCCCTCCGTGGAACAACGCGGCGGCCTGCCAGCGCAATACCCGGCACCCCCCCCCTGTGTGGAGCGCCCGGCCTGCCTCCGGGGGGACCTGTGTGGAGCGGGCGAAAACCCGGCAGGGGACCAGGTGAGCGCCGGCACCCCCCCAACCCCCGTGTGGAGCGGCTGGGGGACCTGTGTGGAGCGGCCGAATGCCCGGCGGGGAGCAGGTGAGCGCCGGCACACCCCCTCCCCCCCCCCCCCGCAAAAAACCCGGACCCCCCACCCCTGTGTGGAGTGGCCGGATACCCCCTCTCCCGGTGAGCGGGAGAGCAGGTGAGCACCGGAGCGCCGCCACCCCCCCACCCACCTGGGGCACTCCCGTGTCTGCCACCGGCGCTGCATGTGCTACTATATAGAGGACTTGGCTCCATTTAAAAGACCAATGAATTTGATTCCAGACAGGAAATCCTGGAATTTGTCCTTGGTTTTCCCATTCCCTTAGGCCTGGTTCTGATCAGCGGTACTCAAAGGTGTCCATATTAACCAAGAAGCCACTCAGGAGTCATCTCCTACTAGCCAACAATTTGCGGTTAACTGGTTTTACCTTAAAACTAATTGCGCCAGTGCCTGAAAATCATGGGTGATTACAATTAGGCCATGGTACAGTATATACCATGGGTCCTCAAACTGCGGCCCTCCAGATGTTGTGAAACTACATATCCCAGCATGCCTTGCCACAGTTTTGCTATAAGGGAGTGTTAAAACTGTGGCAAGGCATGCTGGGATTTGTAGTTTCACAACATCTGGAGGGCCGCAGTTTGAGGACCCATGGTATATACCAATGTTTTCCACCTTTAGTATATAGGAAACATTAC
Source organism: Crinia signifera (assembly GCF_055691185.1). Lineage (NCBI taxonomy): Eukaryota > Metazoa > Chordata > Amphibia > Anura > Myobatrachidae > Crinia > Crinia signifera. The sequence continues at coordinate 457,768,667 of NC_139217.1, forward strand.
TTTATATAATGCAGTCTGGCTGCCATGTTTTTTTTCTGTTTTCAACATGTAAATTATGTCCCCTTTTTCTATACAGCCCTTAGGTGGAATTAATTTTATCCGGAGTCTCAGACATCACCGCAAATCACCAGTAATAAACCTGGCTCCTGACACCTTGGGTCTCACAAGTGGAGCATATCCTCAGTCTGAAGCCAAGGAGGTCTGGCAGTACTTTTATGACCTTGAAGGTACAGTGCACATTATGTGTTTGGGAAAAGACATGCTTTCCACCTTTAACATCTAATTCATTGTATAACAACAAGGGTGGGGAGAGTGAAAAAGATTCACTCAGTAGCGCTGGCTGATACACTGGGGGATTTCAAGATAACATCCAATATTTCAATTTATAAGATTTGAGTATGGCTGCTGCCACCTTCTCAGAGGGATTGTGCTTCCTCTGTGTAAGAAGACAAGACAAGGTGTGTGGAGACTGATTCCCCACTAGATGGCGCTGCCACACTCAAACACAATTGTCACAATAAATCTTCAATAAGAAATTGCTTTTTACATATATTTCTGTTTAATAAAAAAGAAGAAAACCATGGTATACATTTAAAAATGAACAATGTGCATTTTCATAAAGGTATCATCACACTCAAATAGGACATACTAGACATACAACATATAACATATAAACTTATTTAGACACGGGCTGGCTATGAGGCTCACAACTGCATGTAATTACTTAATGAGACAATGGGCTTTTAAGCAAATATTTACCAGTCCACCTGGAACGTCCTTTTCAATATATTGGGTGGTAGTAAGGAAACCAGGTCCTATATCTGAGCCAGAGACTGTTGTTGGATCTCCACAGTGGGTGTCCACTCCGTTATTAGGAGGAGTAAAGCTCAAGCTCCAGGCGCTGGTCCCATGAACAATAGATGTCCCAGATCCCCAATGGGATATTTGTAATCCAAGGCGTTTAGAGTGGCTGGTACACAATAGGGCTCAAGCGGGCTCCAGAACGCGTTTCTCCGCCTTCAATATATTCGGCGGCTTCCTCAGCTGGATGCCCTGTCCCTCTCCTCGACGATTTTTATACTGTTATCTTTCGCGGGCTTCTGCGACTTCCGCGTTTTGCGGGTCAAGCCTCCTTTTCAAGTTCTTACATTGCGGCAGCCATTTTGCCTTATACTTCCGCTATCTGCGGATCAAGCCTCACTTTCATTTACGGTGGCCATCTTTGTTTAGCTTATCAAGCCTCGCTCTCATTCACGGTGGCCATCTTTATTTTAACTTTATTTGTCAGCCCATTTATATGTCAGCGTTATTGTGCTTACAATTTCCGCCTTCTGCGGGTCAAGCCTCGCCTTCATATTCACACTGCGGCAGCCATATCTCATTTTATTTGTTTTGTAAACACACTCGCGGCCATCTTTATTTCAGTCCGCATATCACAACCCAGCAGCCATTTTTTGGGTTAGTATTATAACGGCGGCCATTTTTCTGGTGGGTTCTTCACATAAAGTCCATCCTACTAATGAGAGTCAATAACATGCAGTTTTTATTCATACATTCATTAAGCCTCTTATGCCTCATTATAAGCCGCTCAGCCCAAATATTTGCTTGCTCATTGTCCCATACCCATATGCCAGCTCCGTGTCTAAACAGTACCACATAACATAATTCTATACATTAGTCACATTAACCCTAGAAAGTTCACATATATATTATAATAATAATAATAACACCTTCACCTGGATTTTATTTGCATTTAAATTTATATTTATACTAAGGCGTACATGTGAACTAGTAATACACATCTAATTCATTTATGGTATTCAAGAAATAAAAAATAAATAAAAAATATATAAATAAAAAATAAATGAATAATAAAAATAAGAAATAAAAATATAATATAATAATAAAAATAATAAAAATGGCAATAATAGTAATAATTCCTGTATATTCTCTCAATATACTAATTCATGTATGTTATCTCAATATACTAATATATGCCCATATATAATTATCTATCCTATATCTCTTTTTAGAAAACTTTATATTTCTTTATTTTACATTTTTTAACAATATTTATACGTTCTTCCGGATTCTTCTATGGGACCCCGTTCGTTAGTAAATATGAAAATCACTTTACACGCAAAATTATGTCCTATCAGATTATTTATATATTCAAAAGTAGATGGGAATCAATATCTCAGATTATACATTACACAAGGGAAAGGAGTTATGGGGAGGGGGGAGGGGGGGGGAAAGGGGGGAGAAGTGAAGGAAGGGGGAGAAAGAGGGGAAATGGAAGGGAGATATAGACTAACAAGAGAACATCTATAGGAGGAGGAATCCACCTATCTTCTGGGGAGGGGAGAAAACAGCTAGGATACTATCCCTGTTTTCCACTCTCCCACTCGGACATAGACACAAACACACCAGAGAAGATCTAGCCCACTAGACCTATCGAACCTTATTAAACCGGAGATTTACCCACTAAAACACTTATTATTCCATAATCCTAAATGCCATTCATCTCAATCGTATCATTCAAACCATGTGGGGTCAATGTTCTCAGACAGAAAATCCAGGAGGCTTCCTTTCTGCACAACTGGGTATATCTGTCTCCCCCTCTAACCGTATTTTTAACTTGTTCAATTCCAATCATTGTGATATTTTTTGTTTCACCTTTTTGGCAGAAAGTCATATGCTTGTAGAGACTGTTAGTTCTTGACATCCCCATGATGTGTCTTCTGTGTTCCATATACCTAACATGGAGATTTCTTATTGTTCTACCCACGTATTGAAGCCCGCATCCGCAGGTCAATACGTATATAATATATTCAGTTCTACAATTTATGAATTTTTTTATAGGGAAGATCTCTTTTGTTATTTGTGATTTGAAATTCACATATTTTCTATCTAGATTTTTACATGAAAGGCATTTTTCATTACCACATACGTGGTATCCCGCTGGTTTTTCTGGTAGCCATGTTGGCTTTAGGCTATTATTTTTATTTTTATCTTTATACATGCTAGGGGCCAGTTTCGTTTTCAAATTTTTGGATTTTCTGAAAACCACTGTGTTATTAATATCAATTTCCGGTCTAATATATTCATCAAGTTCAAGCAGGTGCATATTTTTCTTTACAAACCTTTTTATTTTGTTAGCTTGTGTATTAAACTGTGTAACAAAAAACGGACCTCCTCCTCTTTCACCTTTTTGTTGTTTTTGTGGGTTAGATTTTAATAGATCCCCTCTCTCCATCTTTTCCACTACTTCAAAAGATTCTTTTAGTAGGCTATCCGGATAGCCCTGTTCAACAAATGCATCGTACAGATTTTTGCTCTGGGCTTTAACCCCTTCCCGACATTTGACGTATATATACGTCATGGCCGGGAAGTACTTCCCGACACATGACGTATATATACGTCATGACTTCAAACTGTCACTGCGTCTAGAGACGCAGTGACAGAGGGACGATGTCTGCTGTCCCTGACAGCAGACATGTCCCTGCATGCCCAGGGGGGGCTGCGATGCCGCCCCCCGTCGGCGATCGCTGTGATTGGCTGTTCAGTGTGAACAGCCATTCACAGCGTTTTCTGTGTCACCGGCGAATAACGTTCGCCGGTGACACAGGGATCGGAGGTGATTGGTGCTGTAAAGTACAGCACCAATCACCGCGGGGTGTAAGGGTGACACTGGTGTCACCCCACCCCGCCCGCCCCCAAAGGCCGTGATTGGTTCGTCGGACCGACGAACCAATCACAGCCATGGAGGGGGGTTTAAACTAAGGGTGACTGCACTGCAGACGCCATTCCGGTCTGGAATTGCGTGCAGTGCGGTCACCGTACCCAGCTGCCGCGATATACTGACCAGAACCCCTCTAAATACTTACCTGATCACTGCCTGGATCTTGCTTCTTCTTGTGACATCCTGTGACATCCTGTGCTGTGTTGTGCTGCTGCGAGTTATTAGATAGAGAGATAGAGAGAGAGAGATAGAGAGGCCTAGTGACAGAGAGTGCTATATTTTGTGCTGCTGCAGTGTGATAGAGCTATAGATAGAGAGATAGAGAGAGATAGAGAGAGAGAGATAGAGAGATAGTGACAGATTGTGCTATATATTTTTTATATAACTGACTGCTGCCCCCCCTTTTGTGCTGATCAGTATAAATTAACTGATCAGCAACTTTTTGGGGGCGCAGGTTTTTTTTTTAGATATATATACCTGTCAGTGCTGCTGCTGCAGTGTCATAGAGTGAGAGATAGAGAGATAGAGAGAGATAGTGACAGAGAGTGATAGAGACTGCTATATTTTGTGTCTGCTGCCCCCCTTTTGTGCACCCCCAGCAACTTTTTGGGGGTGCAGGGGTTATTTTTCATATATATAACTGTCAGTGCTGCTGCTGCAGTGTCATAGAGTGATAGATAGTGAGAGATAGAGAGATAGAGAGAGATAGTGACAGAGAGTGTGATAGAGAGTGATATATTTTGTGTCTGCTGCCCCCGCCTTTTGTGCTGATCACTATATCTGAGGTGATCAGCAACTTTTTGGGGGTGCAGAGGTTTTTTTTTTTATATATATACCTGTCAGTTGCTGCCAGTTGCACTGTCAGTTGCACCAAAGGTTGTGAACCTGCTGCCCCTCACTGGTAATCAGTGTCGCATCACTGATCACCTTTTTTTTTTTTGTGGGTGCTGTGGGGTCTTTTTTTTATTTATTTTTTACACACACTGTGATTTTGTGGGTGTCCTGTGGCCACTGTGCGCTGATCAGTGACGTACATCACTGATCAGCTTTTTCGGCACAGGGTTGATCTATTTATTTATTTTTTTTGATCAAATTCCTGTTGCCTTTGAGCGCTGTTCAGTGACGGACGTTACTGACCAACATCTGTGCTCAATTTTTGGCGCAGGACCTTTTTATTTTTTTTTTTTAACCCCTTCAATTTTTTTTTTTTAACCCCTTCAATTTTTTTTTTTTTTAATCCCTTCATTTTTTTTTTTTTTGTATAAAGTATTTTTTTTTTCTGCACTACATACACACTACACACTACATACCCCCCGGGTTGAAATAAAGTTTGTACCCCCCCCTACACTATACACGTGTTGAAACATTTCACTACCAGTAACACAAAAATAAAAATGGCATCCCAAATGTCATCCCAAATGTCATCCCAAATGTCATCCCAGTCATCCAGAAGAATGTATTCAGTGGAGGAGGCATATGCCATGCTTGCCTCTGACTCTGACACAGCCAGTGAGGCAAGCGGGGAATTTGAAGGATTCGTCTTAAGCTCCTCTTCCTCCTCTGGTGATGAGGGACCCCCTCAAAGACGCCCCCGTAGAGCAGCTGAGACCCCCCCCCCAATAATTGATCTCGTATGGACCCCACCACCAGACAATTTTGAGCCCCAGGTTCCTGAGTTTTTGGCCATGCCAGGAATCCAATTTGATTCCACAGGTCTCAGAGAAATTGACTTTTTCAAATTATTTTTCTCTGATGATTTTATAAATTTAATGGTGGACCAAACTAATTTATATGCCCAGCAGTTTATTGCTCAAAACCCCACGTCATCATTTGCTAGGTGGACCCCTGTAGATGCAGTAGAGATGATGACGTTTTGGGGTCTGGTGTTTCATATGGGCATAGTAAAAAAGCCAGAAATTAGGCAATATTGGAGTACAGATGTTCTGTACAGCACCCCATTTTACCGTATGGCCATGCCCTGGGCTCGATTTGAGACGATCCTTAAATTTTTGCATTACAACGATAATGCACAGTGCCCACCCAGAGATGATCCCACCTTTGACCGGCTATTCAAAGTCAGGCCAGTCATTGATCATTTCAGTGCCAAATTTGAAGAGATGTACATCCCAGATAAATTCATTTGCATAGACGAGTCCCTTATACATTTTAAAGGAAGGGTTAAATTCCGCCAGTACCTTCCCAGTAAGAGGGCAAGGTATGGCATAAAAATGTATAAGCTGTGTGAAAGCACCTCAGGGTACACTCACAGGTTTAGGGTATATGAAGGGAAGGATTCAAGAATTGAACCGCCAGAATGCCCCCCCTCCCTCGTAGGTGTTAGTGGAAAAATTGTCTGGGATTTAGTGCACCCCTTCCTGGATAAAGGTTATCACCTCTATGTGGATAACTTTTACACTAGCATCCCCCTGTTTAAGGCCCTTGGTTCAAGAGGTACAGCAGCTTGCGGTACTGTGCGCAAGAACCAAAGAGGCCTCCCAAAAACGCACATTGCCCAAGTAATGAGAAGGGGTGAAAGCAGGGGAATATGCACTGAAAATATGTTGTTGGTCAAATATAAGGACAAGAGGGATGTCCTTATACTGACAACAATTCACGGAGACAGTACCACCTCCGTCCCTGTACGAGGTACCAGTACCCACACCTCAAAACCTAATTGTATCCTGGATTACAATAGGTACATGGGCGGAGTGGATCTTTCAGATCAGGTACTGAAGCCGTACAGTGCCCTGCGGAAAACAAAAATCTGGTACAAGAAGCTGGCCGTGTATATCATCCAGATGGCACTTACGTGCTATTCCGTTCTACCGGCCAGAGGGGGACATTTATGCACTTTCAAGAGGAAGTCATAAAGGGCCTAATATTTGGGAACCAGCAGGCAGAGGGCCCCAGTACTTCTAGTACTGGCCCCCGTATTGTACCAGGGCAGCATTTTCCGAACGAAATCCCCTCCACTGCAAGAAAGGGCAGGACACAAAAAAGGTGCAAAGTTTGCTATAAAAAGGGAATAAGAAAGGAAACTATTTTCCACTGTGAAACTTGCCCCGACAAACCCGGCCTACTGTATGTATAAAGGAGTGTTTTAAAATATACCACACATCTATGGATTATTAGGTTCATCATTTCACCGTGCTTCGGGGGTCTTGCTAATGCCACATAGCACCAACCAACATTCCACCAGAATCTGAGCTGCAAAATCCAAAAATCACCCCTTCCCTTCTGAGTCCTGCCATGCACCCAACTGGTATTTTTTGGTCACATATGAGGCATTGCCATACTCGGGAGAAATTGGGGCACAGATTTTGGGGTGCTTTTTCTCCTTCATACCTTCTGAAAATGAAAAATTTTGAGCCAGAACTGCATTTACCAAGACCCCCCAAGCACCAATACAGTGGAACCCCCCCACAAGTGACCCCATTTTGCAAACTACACCCCTCAGGGAATTCATCTAGGGGTATAGTGTACATTTCAAACCCCCAGGGGTTTCACCAATTTTGATACAACTGGGCAGTGAAAATGAAAAATTACATTTTTTTACACAAAAATGCAGTTCTGGCTCAAAATTTTTCATTTTCAGAAGGTATGAAGGAGAAAAAGCACCCCAAAATCTGTGCCCCAATTTCTCCCGAGTACGGCAATGCCTCACATGTGACCAAAAAATACCATTTGTGTAAAAAATGTAATTTTGCATTTGCACAGCCCAGTTGTATCAAAATTGGTGAAACCCCTGGGGGTTTGAAATGTACACTATACCCCTAGATGAATTCCCTGAGGGGTGTAGTTTGCAAAATGGGGTCACTTGTGGGGGGGTTCCACTGTATTGGTGCTTTGGGGGTCTTGCTAATGCGACATAGCACCCACCAACATTCCACCAGAATTTGTGCTGCAAAATCCAAATATCACTCCTTCCCTTCTGAGTCCTGCCACTTTTTGGTCACACATGAGGCATTGCCGTACTCGGGAGAAATTGGGGCACAGATTTTGGGGTGCTTTTTCTCCTTCATACCTTCTGAAAATGAAAAATTTTGAGCCAGAACTGCATTTTTGTGTAAAAAAATGTAATTTTTCATTTTCACTGCCCAGTTGTATCAAAATTGGTGAAACCCCTGGGGGTTTGAAATGTACACTATACCCCTAGATGAATTCCCTGAGGGGTGTAGTTTGCAAAATGGGGTCACTTGTGGGGGGGTTCCACTGTATTGGTGCTTGGGGGGTCTTGGTAATGCGACATAGCACCCACCAAAATTCCACCAGAATCTGAGCTGCAAAATCCAAAAATCACTCCTTCCCTTCTGAGTCCTGCCATGCACCCAAATGGTATTTTTTGGTCACATGTGAGGCATTGCCGTACTCGGGAAAAATTGGGGCACAGATTTTGGGGTGCTTTGTCTCCTTCATTCCTTGTGAAAATGAAAAATTTTGAGCCAGAACTGCATTTTTGTGTAAAAAATGTAATTTTGCATTTGCACAGCCCAGTTGTATCAAAATTGGTGAAACCCCTGGGGGTTTGAAATGTACACTATACCCCTAGATGAATTCCCTGAGGGGTGTAGTTTGCAAAATGGGGTCACTTGTGGGGGGGTTCCACTGTATTGGTGCTTGGGGGGTCTTCCTAATGCGACATAGCACCCACCAAAATTCCACCAGAATCTGAGCTGCAAAATCCAAAAATCACTCCTTCCCTTCTGAGTCCTGCCATGCACCCAAATGGTATTTTTTGGTCACATGTGAGGCATTGCCGTACTCGGGAGAAATTGGGGCACAGATTTTGGGGTGCTTTGTCTCCTTCATTCCTTGTGAAAATGAAAAATTTTGAGCCAGAACTGCATTTTTGTGTAAAAAATGTAATTTTGCATTTGCACAGCCCAGTTGTATCAAAATTGGTGAAACCCCTGGGGGTTTGAAATGTACACTATACCCCTAGATGAATTCCCTGAGGGGTGTAGTTTGCAAAATGGGGTCACTTGTGGGGGGGTTCCACTGTATTGGTGCTTGGGGGGTCTTGCTAATGCGACATAGCACCCACCAAAATTCCACCAGAATCTGAGCTGCAAAATCCAAAAATCACTCCTTCCCTTCTGCGTTCTGCCATGCACCCAAATGGTATTTTTTGGTCACATGTGAGGCATTGCCGTACTCGGGAGAAATTGGGGCACAGATTTTGGGGTGCTTTTTCTCCTTCATACCTTCTGAAAATGAAATATTTTGAGCCAGAACTGCATTTTTGTGTAAAAAATTTAATTTTTCATTTTCACTGCCCAGTTGTACCACAATTGGTGAAACCCCTGGGGGTTTGAAATGTACACTATACCCCTAGATGAATTCCCTGAGGGGTGTAGTTTGCAAAATGGGGTCACTTGTGGGGGGGTTCCTAAATTTTAGCATCTTATGGTGCCTAGAAACCTACATGGTGCCTAAAAAATAATCTCATAAAAAGGAGGCTCCAAAATCAAGTAGGTGCTCCTTCTATTATGAAGCCTGTGGTTTGGTCAACGTGCACACTAGGGCCACATATAGGATATTTATGAAAACAAAAGAATTGGGGGAATCAATTTTTAGTCACATTTCTCTAGTAAAATGTACTGTGTTCCTTAGAAAAATGTATTAAAATTGCAAATCTGCAAAAAAAAAATGAAATTTTGAAATTTCACCTACACTTTGTTTTAATTCCTGTGAAACACCTAAAGGGTCAACAAACTTCCAAAATGCTGTTTTGAATACTGTGAGGGGTGCAGTTTTTGAAATGGTATCATTTATGGGGGTGTCTCACATACAAGTCCCTCAAAGTCACATCAGAACTGAACTGGTCCCTAAAAAAATCAGTGTTTGAAATTTTCTTGAAAATTTGAGAATTTGCTATTCATATTGTAAGCCTCCTAGTGTCCAAAAAAATTAAAAGGAAGTTGAAATAATGATGGAAACATAAAGTAGACATATGGTCTATGTTAGTTATTAACTATTTTGAGTGGTATGATTATTTGTCTCACAAGCAGAAAATTTAACATTTTGCAAATTGCTAAATTTTCCATTTTTTTATGACATTTTGGTATTTTTCACAAAAAACACAGACTGTATCGACCCAAATTTACCACTAATTTGAAGTACAATGTGTCACGAAAAAACAATCTCAAAATCACTGGGATAAGTAAAAGCAAAAAAAAGTTATCCCCACTTAAGTGATACATGTCAGATTTGAAAAAAAGGGCTCTGTCAGGAACGCAAAAACTGGCTCTGTCAGGAAGGGGTTAAAGGCAATGTGTGACGAGCAATTCCTTTTAATTCTCATGAATTGACTTTTGGGGATATTATTTTTCCATTTATCATAATGATTACTTTTATAATTCAGGTAACGATTCTGGTCAACACTCTTCACATACGTTTCCGTAGTGATGACCCCTTCTTTCACAGTGAGAGCGATATCCAGGAAATTGACCTTCTCCTTGTGAAATGTACTAGTGAATCTAAGCCCAAATGAATTCATATTTAAACTATTAGTGAAATGAGTGACAGAATCCAAATCCCCATCCCAAACAAAAATTAAATCATCTATATACCTGCCATAGAGGACCAGGCTCGCCCCCAGTCCGCCCCCCCAAATGTGCCGCTCCTTGAAGCGACCCATAAAGAGGTTGGCAAAACTCGGGGCGAACCTGGTCCCCATGGCAGTCCCCCGTGACTGTAAAAAATATTGTGAATCAAAAATAAAATAATTGTGTGTTAATATAAATTTAATAGCCTGTAAAATAAATGTGCGAAGTTGGGGTGACACGTCCTTATCCATAGATAAATAATATTCCACTGCTGATATTCCTAATGTGTGATCAATATTTGAATACAGTGACTCTACATCACACGTGATAAAATAATAACCCTCTTTCCACACCACTTCATTAATTTTACTTAAAAAGTGTGTTGTGTCTTTAATATGTGATAAAAAGATAAATTATTGGTCATTGATCCTATCCCGGCAATAATGGGTCTGCCGGGGGGATTGATTAAAGTTTTAAGGATTTTAGGCAGAAAATAATATGTGGATGTGACCGGGTGCGGAATAAACAAAAAAGTGCTGGTTTCCCTGGATATCGCTCCCACTGCAATACCTTCATCCAAAAGGTGCCTGAATTCCCTCTGGAATTTTGCCGTTGGATTTTCAGACAATTTCACATAGTAATCCTCATTATTCAGTTGTCTAAAGGCCTCCTTGAGGTAGTCCTCTGTTTCCATGAGGACCACCCCCCCTCCTTTATCTGCCTGTTTTATAGTAAGATTTGGATCGTCTCACATTGCCTTCATTGCCTCTCTTTTTTGCTTAGTGAGATTATCTTTTATCTTCATTTTATCTGTTTTGGTGCATAGTTCTCTAAACTCCTCCAGGGTGTTTTTATAGAAACTTTCAATAAAGGGCCCTCTGTACTGAAGGGGGTAAAATTCAGACTTCTTTTTAAACCTCATTTTTGAGGTACCTTCGTTAAGACTATAAATCTGAACACTATCTCCTTCTGGTAGATTTTCCTCAGAGAGGGATTCCAAAATTTGTATCATTTCTGTATCCTCCTGATTTAGAGTCACAGAGAGATCCTCATTAACTGTGTATTTTTCTTTTTTAAGGGCGAAATATCTTTTTTGACTCAGTGACCTTGTGTACCTATTTAGATCGATGAACAATTCGAAGAGATTCGGTCTGTTTGCAGGGGCGAAATTTAGCAGACAGATTAAAAATCCCTTTCCCTTTTAATGTCTCTTTATTCTTCCGTTTCCTTCCTCCTCGTTTTCCCCTTGGTCGTATTCCCTTGCTCTTTTTAAAGTTCCCTTCCGACTTTCTGCTCTGTATGGGGCATAGTTTGATCTTGGTGTCCCCCCTAAAAAAAACGGTTCATCTCTTCTATATGGGGTGTAGTTGGTTCCTTCTTTTCTCCTAGCTCCTCCCCTCTCTTCCTCATATGACCTTTCAGTTCTTCTATAATTATGACTATTCTCCTGATTTTTTGGGGTCTCATATTCTGATAAGGGTTCATATCTGTTTTTCGTGACTAATGAATACCTCTCTCCATCCTCTCCCCTATTTCTATGCTGATTTTTTTGTGTAGTGAACCTCTTGTTCCTTTGTTCCTGATTGTTATTATAGGGTCTCCTCTCATATTCATTTCTAGGGGGGTATCCCACCCTCTCCCTCTCGGTCTATTGTATGAATGTACCGTTCCCTGCTCGTAATCTACTTTATCCCTGTCCATTTTGCTATTTTTTCTGTGAATCAAAGAATTCTCAAAATCCTCCATAATCCATTGTATGATACATAGAAAATACACAGTAAACATACGTACATGCAAAATAAAAGCCTCACAAAAATACAGCATACAAAATTCACTTAACTCATGTCATGTCAAAGGACCAGCCTGAATATGGTTTATTATTTATATATATGTCTAGTGTCCGTGAGTCTCTGGAACACTGCCACCTGCTGGCAAAGAGTGAAACTACATCTCTTTCTCTCACACATCCACAAACACAGAAGGACTAGATTTCAAAGCTTTTGCTTTGAGGGGGGCTTACTAGTGCAGTACGACTAACCTTTGCTATCGTTTAAATAGTACTATATCCATTTACATATATGACTTTATGTACTAAACTGTGTCCATGTATCACCTATATATATATATATGTCTAGTGTCCATTTGTGTGTCTCCGAAACACTGCTGGCAGCGAGTGAAACTACATATTTTTCTCTCTCACACATGCACGAACACAGAGGCAATCACAAGGAAGCAGACTAGCTTTCGAAGCATTTTCTTCGAGCGGGCTAACTTGTTGTGTACATGTACTAGAATATTAACATTAGCGTCTGCAAAATCCAAATATATTACACATTACACAAACACCAACACATGGAGCAATATAGGGGCATTTTCTAAGCGATCTACTGGGATTGCTTAAAAAGTGTCCTGAAATCGCCCGTGTGTAGGACCCATCAGATTTGGGTGGGGTGTGTTTAAACTGAAATCTAAATTGCAGTGTAAGAATAAAGCAGCCAGTATTTACCCTGCACAGAAACCAAATAACTCAAACCCAAAATCTAAAGCCCCATCACAAGGGGAGATTTCTGCAAACCTGCAGGGCTGGTGCTAGGGTGTCCGGCGCCCTCCTGCAAACCATACCTTTTGCGCCCTTTCACATTACCATTGCAACAAGCTGCAGCCTGATTGTCCTATGGAGGATCTCGGGTACATGTACATGTATGCATACACCATCTCAGTGCTGTGTCCGCAAAATGTTGCAAGCGCTAAAGGTGTGAGAATCGCATACGTTATGGGCTAGATCGCATGGCACGGCATGCATGCAATGTGTGCGATGCAATCCGAAAGCAGTACAAATAGTATGTGCAGTACATACTTTTTGTACTGTGCGGTGCGATGCGATGCCCGCGGGAGCGCACATCGCATCGCACGCTGCTATTGCAGCATGTATGGTCACCTTTAGGCACATAACCCAGCCCATTATTTAAAAAGTGTCTACATTAATAAAAAAAAAATCTACAATTATTAAAAAATTTGTTATAAACATGTATAATAAAAGACTCACTGGTCTTTTGCTGTTTAACTCTTGTGCAGTCCCTCCCCTTCGATCTGCATAGGCAGGATGCTGAGGACGCCATTACACCCCTCTCGTAAATGAGGGGGAAAGGAGGGGAGAGATGGAGGAGATGAAAGAAGAGGGGAGGAGATAGAGGGGGCGGAGTGTTGAGGACTGGCAGTGGCACCGGCCCAGCTCACTGAGAAGAGGGAAGGAAGGGGAGGCGGCGCTGCTGCCTGTTCGTCATTTGATTGACAGCTGACAGGCGTAGGGAGCAAGGGGTAGGAGGTGGATCCGGACATGACATGTCATCCAGGCATTCACGGACAGCGCTACATGCCTCAGCGCAAGTGTCCATGAGGAAGAGGGGGCAGGTTGCAGGATGAGGACAGTGTGTGCACTCGCGGTGCAGGGAGCTGCTCAGCCTCTCCATACTGCCGCCCGCTGTCAGACAGGCGCTGCGGGCCGCATGCAGGAGGCAGTGACAGTGAGGGCTGAGGCAGCTTTTGCAGAGCAGGGAGGGAGACAGCGCCTTTTCAGCATGACGCCTCCCTGCTTTGCAGAAGCTGCTGAGTGGGTAGCGCCGGCCCTGCTAACTTGCATGCTGAGCGATGCAGGCTACAGAAATCACCCTGGTGCTTCACGGCAGCTAGAATGACCATATACTGTACACAGAACGATACTGTATGTGTATGGGCGATCTGTGCTGTCCGGTGTTCTGGTTAGCACAGGCCGGCGTTTTGACTACATGTATAGGAGCACAGGTGGTGACCGCTAACGTACAATCAATTTCTAACACAGTGCATACACTAAAAACTGGGGCTGCTTTATCTTCAGATGTGACTGGGAACAATGTACACTATTTAAGTTCCAAGAGGTATGTCATGAATAAAGCTTGCACTTTTCATACAAATCAATGGTACTCACAAACGGTGCGGTCAAACAGTTGTCCTATAAACCATGTATGGGCTGTAGTCAGCCAGTGAATAAAATCTGTGACAGTTCTGCCTCTGAGTCCGGCCGGTCTCTATCTGATGGTAGAACCGCTGGGTCTGGCTGTTGCAGCTGCCAGGCCTGGCAGTGCGGCTGCCAAGTCACAAGCAGCGTCTCTATCTGCAGTAAAGCTGTTGGGTGCAGCCGGTGTCTCTGGGGTAAATTTACTAATATGGGAGTTCTATTGAAAAACGGATGTTGCTATGGGAAACCAACCAGATTCGATCTATTATCTTCTAGGTGCTAAATAAATAGGAAGTAGAATCTGATTGGCTGATATGGGCAAAATTCCATCTTCAATGGGACATGCTTGTACTTTGCACAGCCTGCCATTTGCGGGAGTTTCAAGAGAGGGCGGAGCTAAAGCCAGAGGGGCAAAGCTTAATCATGGGCCGTAGCAGGGGGCTACAGTAAATGAAAAAAAAAAAAGTGGTGTGTGTGTGTGTGTGTGTGTGTGTTTTGTTAACAGCTACAATAATTTTTTTTTTATTTTTTTTTTTTAGGTGCAACACGATTGGTTAATAAAGAAATAGAAATAACATGGGCCCGTTTCTATAAGAATACTACTGGACTAACGGAAGAGGAAATTGTCTACGGAAATTCAATATTCTCGGTAATACGCGGTATTCTTATAAGGAAAAGTTGTATGTTTTAGAAAAACCGGAAATTAAAGACATTTATTAAATCTGGTCCAGAGGTCAATGGAGGGCAGAGACAGGTGTTCAGGGGAACCAATCAGCTTCTGCCTTTCCATTACTTCTTATGCTCCAAATTTGTGTCCACAACAAGATGAAATAAGCATCAGACACAGCCAATAACTCTGCAAACACGACCACTAATTCCTGCAAATGCAACAAAAAAACATTTGCGAGAGTCAAAAAAGCTGCCCACCAAAGGGGTATAATAGATCGACCCATATTCAATAGATAGTCAATAGGTCTACCCAGGGGAGACCCCATAGAAGGGGCTGCAGCACAGTTCAAAATTCAAAAAAGGAAGCCACACCCACTACCACCAACTGCCATTCCAAACTGACTCACTGGCAGTTGGTGTGGCTCACCTACTTGAATTATGGAATGTGCTGGAGCCGCTCCTCTGGTGCTGCCACTCTACCCCATATGGTCAACAGGGCCTAAAGGTCTACATGGAAATAGTCCACATGAAAAAGATTGATGCAAGTTTTTTATTTATTTTTTGTCCAAAATGTCCGTTTCACAGTCTTTGAGCACGATTAGTGCAAACTTAGACCATTCATGTACTTGCATCAGGTGCCACATTTTGGGGGGATACGTTCACTTCCACTATGTCGACATGCATGAAGGTCGACATGACTGAAGGTCGACATGGGGTTAGGTCAACAGGGTCATTAGTTCAACACAAGCATTAGGTCGACAGTCAAAAGGTCGACATGGTTTTTTTTTTTCACTTTTTTTGCTCTACCATCCACTAGGGCATGGTGGGAGTGAGCACTACGAGCCATGCACTTTTTTAGTATCCATGTCGACTGTGTCAACATTTGAAAAAAATAATTAAAACTCCATGTCGACCTTTTGACTGTCAACCTTCCCCATGTCCACCTAATGCTTGTGTCGACCTAATGACCCTGTCGACCTAACCCCATGTCGACCATCAGCCATGTCGACCTCCATGCATGTTGAACTAGCGGTGTCTATCCAATGATCCATACACGTTTCGGGTAGTTTACTATTCCTGCACGTGAATAGCAAATGAAGCAATAAACTAAAAAAAATAAAAAAAGTGTCTGCAGTTTGTGTGTCGGCCATAAGCACAGTCAACTTTAACCTGTCCACCCTTTGATCATATTGACTATATGGTGCAAACCTGTTGACTGTCTCGACACTGCCAATCTATACATTGGTAGGGATACATACAGATGACCAGTGGGGATGTCCGTGGTCAGAAAACCAATACTGGCGTCACAATGGATGGAATACTGATAGGTGTCCTGTAAGTATAGTGACCCTCTTCCTACCGCCCCCACCCAACAATAGCCTTCCTTCCCCGCTAGTGTCTAACCCCTGTACCCCACCTAAACCGAACCCCCCCACTCATTAGCCTAACCCTCCCTTCTAAGTGCCTCGACACTAAAACCTCCCTCCCCGCAGCCTTACTCTAATCCCACCCCTTCCCGCAGTCCCTCCCTTATTCTTAAACATAACCCGCTTTTTCTCCAGCATAACCCTGAACCACTCTGCATACTTACAGTACGTTTGTCATCCCAGGAATCATCATTGATGTCAGGATTCCGGTGCTGGACTCATGTGTCAGTACTGTGAATACCGGCATCCTGAACGCATTTCTATGGGAATCCCCATTAAAGATATATCTACCTCAACTACTCTTAAGTCACTTTAACATTGGCCAACTGGCCGCTAAATGTTCCTTATGTCAAAATGTATTTATTCTAAAACTCTTGAGAGTGATCTTAATAAATTAGACGAGTGGGCAAAAAAGTGGAAAATTATGTTCAATGTGGATAAATGCAAGACTATGCATCTAGGGAAACATAACCAATGTGCTATAACCTAAGCGGGGAGGCACTGAGTATTTCAGAACTTGGAAAAGACCTAGAAGTCCAAATAGATAACAAGCGGGGTGTAGTGCTCAATGTCATATAGCCACAAATAAAGCGAACAGGATACTAGCATGCATAAAAAGGGGCATGGAGACTAAGAACTCAAATGTAATTATACCACTGTACAAAGCATTGGTTAGACCACATCTAGAATACGGAGTACAATTCTGGGCACCGCAGTATAAAAAGGACATCATAGAACTGGAAAAAGTCCAAAGAAGAGCAACAAAAATAATAAAAGGGAATGGAGAATTTAAGCTATGAAGATAGATTGAACCATTTACACATGTACAAATATATCAGGGGCAAATATAAGGAACTGTCAGATGCCCTTTTTACTGTAAGGAAGGACTCAAGCACACGGGGTCATGAGTTTAGATTAGAGGAAAGAAGATTTAGCTCCATCAGATGAAAGCATTTTTTTACAGTCAGAGCAGCCAAACTATGGAACTCTCTTCATGGAGAAGTGGTGTCGACAGACACAATAAATACATTTAAAATAAGGTTGGCCAAACATCTATTGGTTAAAAACATACAGGGGTACATCCAATAATCACAATCTGCCCTTAAATCACATCAGTATACATTACGTATAGCAAGGGATGAAGCTAATACTCCAAGGTTGAACTGGATGGACGTGAGGCTTTATTCAGCCCTAACTACTATGTAACTAAGAAACTATTCTCGTTCACTCTTTCTGACAAAATCCTTTCTGACAAAACCATGTGCACTGCATGGGAGCAGATGTAAAATGTGCAGAGAGAATTAGATTTGGGTGAGTTACTTTGTTTCTGTGCAGGGTAAATACTGACTGCTTTATTTTTACACTGCAATATGGATCTCACTTTGAAGTAAAACCCCACCCAAATCTAATTCTCTCTGCACAAGTTACATCTGCCCCACTGCAGTGCACATGGTTTTACTAAGACAGGAGTTCTACTGTACTTCACATTGGATGGGCATACTAGAAAATAAAAACCATTTCAGCTCGCCCCTCAGATGGGTTTAAGCAGAAATACTGGGCACCGGCTGTTATTCGTCCAAAGATGATCCCCCATTTTAGTATTTGGGAACATATATTAATGCATTTATAATTTCATGATTTCAGCACCCAGATACTCTGAGCCTAGGAGTGCTGACATTGAAACCATATGCATTTTTGGGTCCACATTTTCATTTAAATGCACATGAGATGGCGTATGTGCTCCGAGGCTGTGGTAAGGTAAGCATATTTAATGTTCCACATCAACATTCTGACTTAAATAATAGTAACATTGCTTAATATACTGTATGCTACAATAGAGCTGTGTATACTCTATAATATTATAGAGTATTAGTATAGGAGTCAGCACCCAAACAGATGCAATTTACCATTGTGCCCAACTCCTGCCCCCCAACCAATACAGGTGCACAACTGGGACAAAATAAGTAGATACTCAAATTGTTCAGCTAGAAAAGTGATCCACCATGACCAGTTTGAGCGTTAATGGGCCTACATACGGTGTGGGGGGGAGGCATTATTCATCATGGAGGATCTTAATCGCCTTGTGATAGCGATGCGTGGGGCCGTGCATCGCTATTGCTATTGTCCGTACATACGGAGCGATGTAGAGTAATTTTCTAAGTGATCTAGTGAGATAGTTAAAAAAATGGGCTGAAATCGCCCCGTGTGTATCCCCATTACAGTAACTTTTGTGTAGGAGTATCTGATTTGGGTTGTTGGTTTAAATCACACATTTGCAACTTAAACTTACGAAATGTATTAAAATGTACTAGAAAATGTTCTCTGTAAAAGCTTAAATGATGAGATATTATAGAATTGTTAATGTTATTTTGGTTTAAATAGCGAAAATTGCTGATTTTGCATTCCTAATTCTACATTTAGGAATGCAAAATTTGTAGATTGCACAAAATACTTAATAAAGTTGCTATTCCAATTTGAAGAAACCCATAGATGTCAGACGCAGGAGAAACATGGTCAAACTTTTTGGCCTTTTTTAATTTCATGTTAATTTGTTTTAAGTTCAGAGATGATATAATGAACTGGTTTGAAACCACTTTGAAACAAATGAAAATCATCTGTAAAAATAAACTGGCTTGTGTCCAACCAAACTCTATATACCTGAACACTACCACTTTTAACCTGCAACCTTTACCTTTATGTGGACACCATCCATCACCAACAAGGAGATAACCTTCACTGGAGTGCACAGATTCTTCACTAGCAGAGAGCACTCTTGTGCACCTGATCGCAAGGTCCTTCACCAAGTGCCTGCTTCATCCTGACTTTCATTCCTGCTCTGTTCCTGATACTCTCAGCTCCTTTTTCTAATGAGGATGAGCATCATGAGAACACATAAACTTCTTCAATCAAGCTCATCCAGCTTTGCTCAGTGGACCCAATCCAGAGTACCTCCCAACTTACAAAGAGCCGGAGGAGGGACAGATGGATGTGTGCCGAAAACTTCGGGGGGGGGGGGGAGGGGGGGGCTAATTAAAGTGGCGTGGCCTATACTTGTGGCTCTCCCATGAGGCCACGCCCAGTTTTGACACTAAGGGGCATGACCCAGAGGCTCTGTGAGCCTCTAGCCATGCCCAGAGCCCAGCGTTTATTCTCCGCTGCTCAGCAGCCGACAGGGGGGACTGCAAACAGACCTCCTTGCCGCGGGACACTGCCGGCCGTGGGAGGGACACTACTTTTGGGCAAAAATGTAACAGTAATGTCACAGTAACAGTTATCAAGATCATCGAACACCATCTGGGACCACTCCGTTCTACTCCATCGGTGTCATTCGTTCCTGCCTTTCACTGCTTCCTTCTTTGCCACACTCTCACATGCTGGCTGTTGAGTCACTACTTTGAGATTTTCTTAATATTTGGAGCACATTATAAAAGCCTCTGATTTACAGGTAAAATAGAAGTTTACCAATTTCCAATATCAAAATTAGAGACAAGGATTTCCTGTTTATGACCATGAAACATCAATCAAGATTAATATTCTTAATATTGAATTAGCCTAGACAATTGTTGTCTTCACTGGGTAACTAACTTTCATTTTTATGCAAATGGCCCTAACTTTCATTTTTATTCAAATGGATGGGCCCAAGGACCTCCTTGAATCATAAAATACCTTTGCCGCTAATCTATTCCAAGATAGCAAATGATGTCACACTGATCCCCTGTTTCTTCATTGGGCAGTACAAGAATCTCCAATATGCTTGTAAGTGTATGGAATAACTTACTGATAGTTTGACTGTTTTTTTCTCTGACAGCGTAATCTTGACTTTCAGGAGTCAGACAGGGGTATGAGCACTCACCACCTATTCTAATCTCCCTCTATGGGGGTCGTGGACCCCTAAGAGGGAAAATAGCCTGTGTAAATTGGGATTTTGATGTCTAAGAAACGACCATCGGAATCCCGACTGTTGATGACTCATCTGGCACCAGCTTGGAGGACCACCCAGCTCTCTCTTTTATTATGAAGAAAATAATGTCAATGGGCAAAACATAATAGTGTTAGGGGAGAATGAGTGCATGGACCCGGTTGCAGTAGTTCGAAGGTCCTGCTTGCCTCCTGCCGGCTAAAGCTTCACCTACAACAGCCACATTTGTGGGGCCAAATTAGGTCTGGCCCCAGTCCGGTGCCACCAGGTCTTATGTTGGACGAGGCGGCACACAGAAGTTCGGAGTACTAAAAGATGGGATTAAGCGGGCAAACTCAGGGGGAGCCCCTAATTAAAGGGGCGTGGCCTATACTTGTGGCTTTCCCATGAGGCCACGCCCCGTTTTGACGCTATGGGGGTATGACCCAGAGGCTCTGTGCGGGAATAGACGTTGTGCGCATGCGCACAGTGTTTATTCTCCACTGCTCAGCAGCCGACAGGGGGGACTCCCAACAGCCCCCTCGCTGCGGGACACTGCTGGCCGTGGGAGGGACACGGGAATGTCCCCAAAAACCGGGACATTCCCGCTGTAATCGGGATTGTTGGAAGGTATGCAGAGGCCAAACAAGATGCAGATCCTGACATCTGCCATTTAAGATGACATAGTCAACAAGCTACTTTTGGGCAAAAATGTAACAGTAATGTCACAGTAACAGTTATCAAGATCATCGAGCAACATCTGGGACCACTCCGTTCTACTCTATCGGTGTCATTCGTTCCTGCCTTTCACCGCTTCCTTCTTTGCCACACTCTCACATGCTGGCTGTTGAGTCACTACTGTGAGATTTTCTTAATATTTGGAGCACATTATAAAAGCCTCTGATTTACAGGTAAAATAGAAGTTTAGCAGTTTCCAATATCAAAATTAGAGACAAGGATTTCCTGTTTATGACCATGAAACATCAATCAAGATTAATATTCTTAATATTGAATTAGCCTAGACAATTGTTGTCTTCACTGGGTAACTAACTTTTATTTTTATTCAAAGGGCCCTAACTTTCATTTTTATTCAAATGGATGGGCCCAAGGACCTCCTTGAATCATAAAATACCTTTGCCGCTAATCTATTCCAAGATAGCAAATGATGTCACACTGATCCCCTGTTTCTTCATTGGGCAGTACAAGAATCTCCAACATGCTTGTAAGGGTATGGAATAACTTACTGATAGTTTGACTGTTTTTTTCTCTGACAGCGGAATCCCGACTTTCAGGAGTCCGACAGGGGGACGAGCGCTCACCACCTATTCTAATCTCCCTCTATGGGGGTCGTGGACCCCCGCAAGGGAAAATAGCCTGTGTAACTTGGGATTTTGATGTCTAAGAAACGACCATCGGAATCCTGACTGTTGATGACTCATATGGCACCAGCTTGCAGGACCACCCAGCTCTCTCTTTTACCATGAAGAAAATAATGTCAATGGGCAAAACATAATAGTGTTAGGGGAGAATGAGTGCACGGACCCGGTTGCAGTAGTTCGAAGGTCCTGCTTGCCTCCTGACAGCTAAAGCTTCACCTACAACAGCCACATTTGTGGGGCCAAATTAGGTCCGGCTCCAGTCAGTGCCACCAGGTCTTATGTTGGACGAGGCGGCCCACAGAAGTTCGGAGTACTGCAAGATGGGATTAAGTGGGCACACTCAGGGGGGCCCTAATTAAAGGGGCGTGGCCTATACTTGTGGCTCTCCCATGAGGCCACGCCCCGTTTTGACGCTATGGGGGTATGACCCAGAGGCTCTGTGGGCCTCTAGCCATGCCCCCAGCCCCCTGGCTGCAGGAATAGATGCTGTGCGCATGCGCACAGTGTTTATTCTCAGCTGCCGACAGGGGGGACTCCCAACAGCCCCCCTCGCTGCGGGACACTGCTGGCCGTGGGAGGGACACGGGAATGTCCCCAAAAACCGGGACATTCCCGCAGTAATTGGGATTGTTGGGAGGTATGCAGAGGCCAAACAAGATGCAGATCCTGACATCTGCAATTTAAGATGACATAGTCAACCAGCTACTTTTGGGCAAAAATGTAACAGTAATGTCACAGTAACAGTTATCAAGATCATCGAGCACCATCTGGGACCACTCCGTTCTACTCTATCGGTGTCATTCGTTCCTGCCTTTCACCGCTTCCTTCTTTGCCACACTCTCACATTCTGGCTGTTGAGTCACTACTGTGAGATTTTCTTAATATTTGGAGCACATTATAAAAGCCTCTGATTTACAGGTAAAATAGAAGTTTAGCAGTCTCCAATATCAAAATTAGAGACAACGATTTCCTGTCTATGACATGAAACATCAATCAAGATTGATATTCTTAATATTGAATTAGCCTAGACAATTGTTGTCTTCACTGGGTAACGAACTTTCATTTTTATTCAAAGGGCCCTAACTTTCATTTTTATTCAAATGGCTGGGCCCAAGGACCTCCTTGAATCATAAAATACCTTTGCCGCTAATCTACTCCTAGATAGCAAATGATGTCAAACTGATCCCCTGTTTCTTCATTGGGCAGTACAAGAATCTCCAACATGCTTGTAAGGGTATGGAATAACTTACTGATAGTTTGACTGTTTTTTCTCTGACATTGGAATCCCGACTTTCAGGAGTCCGACAGGGGGACGAGCGCTCACCACCTATTCTAATCTCCCTCTATGGGGGTCGTGGACCCCCACGAGGGAAAATATCCTGTGTAACTTGGGATTTTGATGTCTAAGAAACGACCATCGGAATCCTGACTGTTGATGACTCATATGGCACCAGCTTGCAGGACCACCCATCTCTCTCTTTTACAATGAAGAAAATAATGTCAATGGGCAAAACATAATAGTGTTAGGGGAGAATGAGTGCACGGACCCGGTTGCAGTAGTTCAAAGGTCCTGCTTGCCTCCTGCCGGCTAAAGCTTCACCTACAGCAGCCACATTTGTGGGGCCAAATTAGGTCCGGCCCCAGCCAGTGCCACCAGGTCTTATGTTGGACGAGGCGACCCACAGAGTACTGCAATATGGGATTAAGCGGGCACACTCAGTCTTACCTAGGTGAGGTTAGAACCCATGGGTGCAACAATGCACAGATGTTACCTGGACGATGTACCCAAAATAATATAACAATGCAACAATGCACAGGGATATAAAGAAATTAAAAATAAGATCCTCCTGTGCTGGTCACTGCAACAATGCAGAGGATGGCAATACAGAGAAAAATGCTGCAGGGATATCCCCTGACTTATCTGAGATGACAAAGCTGGCACCACCAGGAGGACACGGAAACAGCAGACAGGAAGAGGTTCAGGACAGACTGGACACCTGGACCGGGAACACTCTGGAGTGGGACAAATCAGGCTTACATAACTATACCCGCTTTCCGTTCCCAGCAGACGCAGGTCTTTTATTCAAAAATACCACTCTGTGGTATGTGACGTCAGCAACCAGCCCCTGCCTGGTCACCTGGCCGCCTGCGACAGCTGGAAGCTTGGGACGTTGCTTGGCAACTCTGGCCAGCAGTGGAGACAACCGGAAGAAATGGCAGCCATCCACCTCTGTCCCTGAGACTCTGTCCTGCAGCCATAGTCGGAGCTCGGGGAAGCAGGGAGGAGGCGGCAGTGGCCAAGTCGCCACTTGACAAATAACTTTTGAGTTCTAATAGCTGGCTGTGGTATGCCGGCTGTTCTGCCGGCATACCACTAGCCACCAAACTCAGAGGCTATTACATCCGGCCCAATGTTTCAAAGGTTACTTATGTACATGAAGTTGGGGGCGGTGGGTCTAACCATGCATTTAGGTGCAATAAAGCTTGGTGGAATGCAGCTGTCAAACTAACAATGGATTGTGGCTACCAATGGAGACCTATTTATTGTAGCTACCCATGGAGGTTGGTAACAATGTAAATGATAGTAACCAATTAATAACTTGGTTACTGTTGAGAGGATTCACTAACAAAATGCACCATATAAAACATAAAATATTTGCCGGGTCAGCGGTGGGTCAGACCCGGGTCAGCGGCATTGTAAATGGGTCAAGCCATGTCCCTTTACATGGGACCTCTACCCAGGTCCTGACCTGGGTTGAACACAGCTAGGATCTGGGAAGAGGGCAGTGTAAACGGGTACGCCGGGTCATCTGACCCAGCTCCCGTTTACATCAATGGGGGGAATCCCAACCAGCGGACTGCAGCGTCTGCAGGTTGAGAGGGGGGGGGGCACACACAGCCTCCACTGCTGTTTGCTGTACTCTGCAGACAGCAGTGGAGGCAGGGAGAAGGTGAATGGATGCCTGTGTGCGGCATCCATTCACATCACAGACGAGTGCTTACCTTGGTGCTGGGCTTGCCCCCAGTGCAACGATCTGGTGCCTGGCACAGCATTCCGGGCGCTTGCAGATGATGTCATCTGCAAGCGCAGAGGGAACCGCTTCTGCCGAGGGGGGGGGGTGCAGGAGGAGCAGCCACCGCTGTATAAGGGACCAAATGCCAGATCGCACCCAGGTTGAAGCTGGGTACAAAACATGGGTGCGTCCCGGTATTTTGGTGTAAAAGGGGTATTACTTACAGCCAGCAAGTCACATGGTCTCACACAGGCCTGCTGCCTGTTTCCCCATGTAGTGAGACACTGAGCTGAGTTCTCAGACAGCTTAAATCAGTCTCTGCAGGTGTAAGCCTAATTATCCTGCTCTCAGGCTGATATAATAAAGATCCAAACTGGGCTTTGTGTAGGGTTACCACCTTTTTGTTGAGAGATTCCCGGACATTGGCCCGCCCCTTGACACACCCACTGACCCGCCCCAGTCCTGCCCCTAGCCCCGCTCTTTGACCCACCTTATGTTGATTTTTTTAACCTTTCCTTCAATTTCATTCTTGATTTTGCATACCATAATGCCAGTTAGATGTTACATCACACACATTACTGGCCATTACAAGTTATGCCATACATTGTGATACCCATTACATGTCACACCATATACCCCAATGGCCATTACACAATGATGCCAGGACTCAACAAATGTTTTGCAAACGAGGGACAATATGGACAGTGCGCGCCGAAGGCGCGCGTCAAAATTTTCAACATGTTGCCGACACACCACACGCCCATTACATAGTATGCCACATGCCATAATGGCCATTACATGTTATGTCACACACCATGATGCCCATTATACATTATGCCCATTACTCGTTATGCCAGGACTCAAATATTTTTAAAGTAGGGACAACATGGACAGTGTGCGCCGAAGGCGCGCGGCAAAAAATTTCACTGTAATGCAGATTAAATGTCACACACCCATTACATAGTATACCACATTCCATAATGACCATTACGTTATGCCACACACCGTAATGCCCATTACACCTTATACCAAACACCATATTGCACATTACGCATTATACCAAACACCATAATACCCATTACATGTTATAGCAAACACCGTAATGCTCATTACACATTATGCCACACACTGTAATGCTTACCTACATGCTCATTGCTACGGGTTTCATATTTAATGCTCAATGTCAGGGATTGCATGCTCTGTGCCAGGGGGGTACATACACTATGCCAGGGGTTATATGCTCTGCCAAGGGTTACATGCTCATTGCCATGGGGGAAGTGAGAGGTGAGGCCATGTACTGGCAGGCTGAGTGGTGAGGCCAGGCAGGGGGAGCGGTAAGACCAGGCAAGGGGAGCGGTAAGGCCAGGCAGGGAGAGCGGTAAGGCAAGGCAGGGGGAGCGGTAACATACAAGATTGGGAATTTCCAAGTCTCTTGCGCAATGCTTGAAAACGATGAGTCTGAAGGTTTTCAGAAATCTTCACAGTTCTCAAGGGAGTTTCTCAAAAACAAAGAGAAATGATATCAGTAATGATACTGACTATTCTAATATCAGAAATGGATCACAAGGAGGAGACGAATAGATGGGCGTACCCCACTCACGGTAAGTAGCTTTAAGTACAGGCACGTAGCGGTTTCTTGTCTTTATCTCTCCTTCTTTCTTCTTTTCTCTTTTTCTTTTTTTCTTTCTTTTTTTCTTTATTTTCTTAAACCGGAGATTTTTCACTCAGTGGGTTATGTGGAAAATGTAGGAGTAAAGAATCAGGGTTAGTGCATTTGATAAAAAATTTCTCTAAACACCCCGTGCAGGTAGGAAGTGGTGATGCTCGTACCTTACTCACCCGAAAGAAGAGTAAGATACTTATATAAAGGTATCTTTGTAAGTGTAATTAATATTTATCCAAGGGAAGTATGAGAGTGCGTACCGCACTTACGTGACTGTATGGTAAGTATCCACCCGTAGCGTGTGCTTGACTTGAAATATGGTTCCAATATCACCGTTGGGACCAGTTTTTCTCAATTGAGGTGTACATAGGTAATTAAAAATAGTAATAGAATATTAGTGAGTGAACTTAAATTATACTCTTGGAGCCTCTATATAAAGAGGGTAAGTAATGGGTGGATTGTGCTTTCAAGATAGAAAGAGGTACTGGTGTCGTAACGTGACTTACACTGTGATGTGTGGAGAAGTTCCCAGAAAGGTTTCTTTTAGAGAAGGGATTTCACCGCTTATAGTGTTTATATGCATAAATCACATATATACCCCAGATATTTTCAATGAGTTGGAGATATGCGTACCAGAACTTACAGTGAAGTAAGTGTATTACCACCTGTAGCAGTTTCTTTTGCTCAGGATGGGGTCCCCCAAAATATTCTTAGCCGAAAAAAAAATCTTTTTTTAAAAAGGTTCTTTATTGTACATAGGAAAAAATGCATAAAAAATCCTCCATCCCAACAATGGAAGGATCAGGTACAAGTCCCAAATATAGCAGCAGGAGATCCACAATAATCCCAGAAAAATACTAAAAAAAAAAAAAAATTTAAAAAGTTAAAAAATACATACAGAAAGTCCAAAATTTGTCCGGAAATAGATGAAGAAGGTGATGGCTGCTCACACTCCACAGAATTAGTCCGACTATTTTTTTTATTTTTTTTTGTATTTTTCTGGGATTATTGTGGATCTCCTGCTGCTATATTTGGGACTTGTACCTGATCCTTCCATTGTTGGGATGGAGGATTTTTTATGCATTTTTTCCTATGTACAATAAAGAACCTTTTTAAAAAAAGATAATTTTTTCGGCTAAGAATATTTTGGGGGACCCCATCCTGAGCAAAAGAAACTGCTACAGGTGGTAATACACTTACTTCACTGTAAGTTCTGGTACGCATATCTCCAACTCATTGAAAATATCTGGGGTATATATGTGATTTATGCATATAAACACTATAAGCGGTGAAATCCCTTCTCTAAAAGAAACCTTTCTGGGAACTTCTCCACACATCACAGTGTAAGTCACATTACGACACCAGTACCTCTTTCTATCTTGAAAGCACAATCCACCCATTACTTACCCTCTTTATATAGAGGCTCCAAGAGTATAATTTAAGTTCACTCACTAATATTCTA
This sequence comes from Crinia signifera, assembly GCF_055691185.1. Taxonomy (NCBI): domain Eukaryota; kingdom Metazoa; phylum Chordata; class Amphibia; order Anura; family Myobatrachidae; genus Crinia; species Crinia signifera. The sequence continues at coordinate 457,796,463 of NC_139217.1, forward strand.
TTACTATTTTTACTTACCTATGTACACCTCAATTGAGAAAAACTGGTCCCAACGGTGATATTGGAACCATATTTCAAGTCAAGCACACGCTACGGGTGGATACTTACCATACAGTCACGTAAGTGCGGTACGCACTCTCATACTTCCCTTGGATAAATATTAATTACACTTACAAAGATACCTTTATATAAGTATCTTACTCTTCTTTCGGGTGAGTAAGGTACGAGCATCACCACTTCCTACCTGCACGGGATGTTTAGAGAAATTTTTGATCAAATGCACTAACCCTGATTCTTTACTCCTACATTTTCCACATAACCCATTGAGTGAAAAATCTCCGGTTTAAGAAAATAAAGAAAAAAAGAAAGAAAAAAAGAAAAAGAGAAAAGAAGAAAGAAGGAGAGATAAAGACAAGAAACCGCTACGTGCCTGTACTTAAAGCTACTTACCGTGAGTGGGGTACGCCCATCTATTCGTCTCCTCCTTGTGATCCATTTCTGATATTAGAATAGTCAGTATCATTACTGATATCCTTTCTCTTTTTGAGAAACTCCCTTGAGAACTGTGAAGATTTCTGAAAACCTTCAGACTCATCGTTTTCAAGCATTGCGCCAGAGACTTGGAAATTCCCAATCTTGTATGTTGTATATTCTTGTTGGTTATTAGGTGATAACCGGGTTAAGTACAGATTCTCAGGCAGCATTGCGCCTACACAGGTCCTATCCTAAACCCTGCTTGCTAGGGGGAGCGGTAAGGCCAGGCATTGGGAGCAGTAAGGCCAGGCATTAATAATTGATTTACTTGCAAGCAAAATAAATCTTCTGACTGTGGCCTGCGGCGCGGAAGGGGACTGTCACTGACTGCAGAAAGGGAGTGGGACTCCCACTGCAGACAGACTGCAGCAGGTATTTTGACAGAAAAGGGACTGTACTGCGCTCACCTTACATGTATATCTAAGCCGGCGCTGCTCAACCAAAAGGATGTCCCCAATCCTCTGTGGATAACTTATATATGCTTAGAAGGTTGGCGCTGCCACCATCTCAGTTATATGCGTGCTGTGCTCCCCTATATGTATAGAGATATGTGTTCCAATATCTATGTCAATGTATTACTCACTACTAGGTGGTTCTGTGCCACTGAAATGATATATCACCTTGAGGCAATCTATGGGGAAAACATACATTTTAATATTGCACTGGAGGTGAAAAAGTGCACTAAATGTATTATCAATACATATTCACAAATTAATTAAAACCAAAAAAGGGGATATAAGAAAAAAAAAAGGGGGGGGGGGCGGGGGGAGGGGGTGGCATGCATGAAATAGTCCAATATATCTCCAGGGGAGTCCCTTTTTGATGTATAAAGTATTGGGCTGTTGTGTGATAATGCCAGGGGGTGTGTTGCAGGGAGCAGGCGTCCCTACTCCCAGCAGTGCACACACCCCTGGCTTACCTTTTGACAGGACTGTTCCCTGCGTCCCACGTAGGTTTGTCAGTCCCTCGCAGATGATGAATGCTGTGCCCTCCTCAGTCTGGGGTGCGGTGGCTGGCAGTAAGCCTTCTCCGGAGCTACTGTATACAGATTGCCACGCTGACCGACTGCCAGAAGCAACCCACCAGTGGACCACACACACTCGAGGAACACCCCTTCTAAGCGTATATAAAACTGTTGCAGGTGGACTGCTGGCTGCCCGCCGGAAAGATAACTGCACAACTTTGATCCGACACTGGCTCACGCTGGGGCGCGCCTGTCGTCACGCAGCGCTGATAGCGCAGGAGGAGGAGCCGGAAAGCACATGAAGATATGAGTGACATACAGTCTCTCCCTCCTCCGTGCCGTGGCAGAGTGTAAAAGTGAAGGGAGGGAGACGCAGCGTCCTCATGTCAGGCGGCGCCGGGCAGGGAAGCAAGCAATTCCCGGACATTGTATAGTCCGGGTCAGCCACCCGTCCGGACTCCGGACGCCAGTCTCAATTACCGGACTGTCCGGAGTAATCCCGGACGGGTGGTAACCCTAGCTTTGTGGATGGTGAACCCTCCCTCTCTTCATCCATCCAACTCCAGGACCCTAATCTGGCTTTTACCAAAATGTGATCAAGTCTGCTTTGCAGACACAGATATTTCCTGGGGTTTACATCACATAAGACAGAGATCTGGGACACACAGATCTCCCATCAATAACTTTATCAGTGCCTGTATCACACATTTTATACATATGTTGTATTATACTGTAGTCATTAAATGATGCATCCTATTGGTTATCATTGAGTGGTTTTTTTTTAATACGAACTGAGGGGGTCATTCGGATCCATTCGGATGGGCTGAACTCGGCCCGTTCTGATGGTTAATGGACTGTGCATGCACACAGCATATTGTGCGTATGTACAAGTCCACTCTTCGAACGGCCACCGCAATTTACAATGTCGCCGGGCCTATCGCACGGAGCAGTGCGGACATTCCCATGAGAATTCGGGTGGGAGGAGGTGTGTCCGGGAGCGGGCAGCTGACATCACATTAAGTCAGCCTCCCACCCTGTCTTCCGTGGAATGGCCGCAAATATAAGTCAGTCTCCACTGAGACCATCTAATGATTTCTCCACCAGCGGAACATGCAAGGGGATGTGTCTTTATGACACATCCTCTCAGGTGATAGCTAGGGAGTATGGTGGCGGCAGGGGGATTGTGATTCAGTGGGTGGCAGGGCAGGCCCTCTGGGACTCAGTAAGTTGCGAGCTTCGCAGCTTATCGAGTCAACCAGAATCAGGGTCTGAATTTCCATATACATAAGTCTTGAATTCTGTTGCAGTCATTAATGAAAACTAAACAGATCAATTGTATGAGAAGAACAATTTCTCCATAAAGATATATGCTTATTCTATGCAGGTTGGAATGACTGGTGGAGAAGCTGTTGAATTTGACATTGGTGCTGGGGATGTGGTCTACTTTCCTGTTGGGGTCCAACATTACTTAGAAAACACCTGTGAAGATGACTTTATTCTGATTCGAGCTTTCAGCACACCAGTCCAGGTAAGATCTGAGAACTGTGTTCAAATATTCCCTTAGTATTGCTGGACCGGTTGCAATACACTGTAACACTGCTGATCACTAACAGAAGCAGTTCAGACATGCGCTCTTCCGGAGCTCCCCACTGACGTCTGCCACCACCGACGGTCCCCCTCGCTGCCCTGACTCCCCTCTCCCTCAAGCTGAGATGGGCAGGTTCCCGCTGCCCAGCCGCAGAGAGACTGGGACTCGTGTGCGCGTGAGACACACGCGCGTCACAGTCAGATGGAGTCCCTCTCCACCGGCTCTCGTCAGCGGGGATGGTCTGGCGAGAGCCGGACAATAATGAGAGGGGCTCCATCTATATAGGAATCAGAGGTCAATTCAACTAATGGTTGTAATGTCGGCCATGTGGGGGGTTTGCTTACATTTGCCATCAGTGGCAAACTCAAGATTTTTGGAGGGGGGTTTCCAAATGTAATCCAATATCTCCCACTCTGCAGCGCATTGGAGTAAGTATGGGAGTCTGGGGGAGCAGTAACAGCCCTGATTTTGGTCTTTTTATACACTGGATACTTTATGGAATACAGTATTAATATTTAACAGTACAAATGGTCTATAGTATAGGCTGTTTCAAACATTTAAATAAGATAAGTGGTTAGGAAATGTTTAAACATATAATAATAAATAAATACACAAACATAATAGAACAAGTACTGCACTTTCTAAGCTCACAATCTCCCACTTCATGGTAAGGCTCCTGTCTCTTCCTCCTGGCAGCTGCTCTCTGGTCCATTGAGATGTTTTAGGGCTCAGATCCACACATACTGTACAGTAGTTATGGTAGAAGAAGCTGGTACACTGGGCATGTGCAGCAACTCTGCTCTGTCCCTTAAACTGTAAGAGTAATCATATTATGTACCAGTGCTATTGTTTTCATAATTTAAGGTACTTGCCAAGAAGGGGGTGGGGGGGGGGGGGGTTTCCGGGCAACCAGAACCCCCCCCCCCCCCCCCCCCCCCCTGCGTTTGCCTATGGCTATATACAGTATCCTGGCAGAACCACTAATTTTTGTGGAATTGCATTATAAAATGTGTTTTGCACCCATAACTGTGCAACGTGCAAACTCAAAATTACGCAGCACTCATGTTTGTTAAATCCCTTGAATGACTGTCACTCCAGTGGCGGATCTAGGGTGGGGCTGCAGCACAGTTCAAAATTCAAATAGGGGAGCAAAACCAACTACCAATGAGTCAACTTGAAAGGACAGTTGGGGACAGTTGGTGTGGCTCCCCTGTTTATTTTTGAATAACCGGTCATCTGAAAAGCAAGTATAGATTTACTTTTCAGACCGAAGGCTGGAAAAATCAATCGATGGTGAGCGACCATCAAATTATTTTTCCTTTGTGCGGCCGCATACGAGCAGATGTATAAGCCGTGTGTTTTGGCGGAGCGATGTTTCATCAAAATAGAGGGTTATGCAGAGTTGAACCCTGTAGTGCGAATTCGAACAGTAACAAAAAACAGTGTCCTAAAAAACCGCAGGCGCGCCCAGGCATTCTCAGGGAGGGTGTGCGACGTCAGCGCTGGTCTCCATCAGCCTGTCTCTGTTGCACAGCTGTAGAACTGTCAGAGTTACGCACACTTGCACACACTGGGGAAACCATTGGATGGCAGGTGTGCTGCGTATGGAATTGCTGCGACTATGTGATCGCTATGTGATATAGATTATACTAAATCCATGATGTTTTAAAGATATACAGTTGTGCTCATAAGTTTACATACCATAGCAGAATTTGTGATTTTCTGGCCATTTGTCAGAGAATATGAATGATAACTCACAACTTACTTTTCTTTCACTCATGGTTAGTGGTTGGGTGAAGCCATTTATTGTCAAACAACCGTTTACTCTTTTTAAATCATAATGACAACAGAAACGACCCAAATGACCCTGATCAAAAGTTTATATACCCCAGCTCTTAATACCATGTATTGCCCCCTTTAATATCAATGACAGCTTGAACTCTTTTGTGGTAGTTGTGGATGATGCTCTTTATTTTCTCAGATGGTAAAGCTGCCCATTCTTCTTGGCAAAAAACCTCCAGTTCCTGCAAATTCTTGGGCTGTCTTGCATGAACTGCAGGTTTGAGATCTCCCCAGAGTGGCTCAATGATATTGAGGTCAGGAGACTGAGATGGCCACTCCAGAACCTTCACTTTATTCTGCTGTAGCCTGTAGCCAATGACAGGTCGACTTGGCCTTGGATTATTGTCATGTTGGAACGTCCAAGTACGTCCCATGCGCAGCTTCCGGGCTGATAAGTGCAAATTTTCCTCCAGTATTTTCTGATAACATGCTGCATTCATCTTACCATCAATTTTGAGTTTCCAGAGCCTTTGTAGCTCACACATCCCCAAAACATCAGCGATCCACCTCCGTGTTTCACAGCAGGAATGGTGCACCTTTCATCATAGGCCTTGTTGACTTCTCTCCAAATGTAACATTTATGGTTTTGGCCAAAAAGTTAAATTTTGGTCTCATCACTCCAACTGACTGTTCCAGAAGTTTTGAGGCTTGTCTCTGTGCTATTTGGAGTATTGTAAGTGGGATGCTTTGTGGCATTTGCGTAGTAATGGCTTTCTTCTGGCAACTCGACCATGCAGCCCATCTTGAAACAACCACAGCACTGTTTTTCAGAGAGTCCTGTATTTCAGCTGAAGTTATTTGTGAATTTTTCTTTGCATCCTGAACAATTTTCCTGGCAGTTGTGGCTGAAATTTTTGTTGGCGTACCTGACCGTGATTTGGTTTCCACAGAATCCCACATTTTCCACTTCTTAATTAGAGTTTGAACACTGCTGATTGGCATTTCAAATTGCTTGGATATATTTTATATCCCGTTCCTGTTTTTATACAGTTCAATTACCTTTTCCCGCACAATCTTTGACAATTCTTTTGCTTTCCCCATGACTCCAGAATCCAGACACGTCAGTGCAGCACTGGATGAAAGATGCAAGGGTCTTTCAGGAGACCAGAAACTTATACACACACACTGATTACAAGCAAACAGATCACAGGTGAGGATGGTTGTCACGATCCGAGCTGTCAGACAGACTTTCTTACCGGCTAAGTGCCTCCGCAGGTTCAGCTTGCGGTCCAGACGTCATCCCTGCCGGCGTCCTGTCTGCCATGCGCCATCACCGCTGCCATCCTCCAGTCCTCTCAGCGCTGCTGAGTCCGCGGCTGCGCGGCGCACCGCTCTCCTGTCTCCCAGTGACAGTCCCCAGTGCACGGCAATCCACCTGTCCGCCGCCATTGCTCCCAGTATCCAGCATGGCGTGCACAAACACACTTTCCCGCCATAGCAGACATGGGGGCTGCCATGTTCTTCCCAGTCACATGTCTGTACTGTCCAATCCCGTTGGTTCTGATCTCCCTGTCATACCTGCCCGGCCAATCCTGGCCACCCAGTGGGTATAAGTATGCAGGGAGCTCTCAGAACCATTGCTAGTGCTTCAGTTGTCTCCAGTTATGGTCAGCTGTCCTTGTCTCCGTGCAAGTGTATTTATCTGCTGGTGTTGTCTTCCATGCTGCAGTGTGTTCCAGGTTGTTCCATCTCCTGTGAAGTCCAGGTTATTCCACCGCCTGTGATCCTGCCTCTCAGCCCAGCGACCAAGCCTAGCTCCGGGACTCTGGTCCTTCCGATGCTCCAGCATCATCCACCATCGATGTCTCATCGTTAATCCGATATTCCGGATCTCCTGCTTCCGTCCGTCATTCCGGACCCACAGTCATCTCCCGTCCGTCATTCCGGACCCACAGTCATCTCCATATCCGATATCCGGATCCGATGTTCCACCATCGATACCATTCATCATACCTGTAAAGTATTGCAATCTGCATGAACTGTCATTACTCCTGCATACTTTACTGTCTGTCATTATTACAACCATCTGCAAATAAACTCCGGTTGTATTTTACTTCTGACTGCTTATTGGCTCTGGGTGCACTGTCGCGCAGTCCATGCGCAAGGGTCCTCTCCAACCTCCCCGGTTCAGGTACCGGTCCAGGTCCCCACCAGAGGTCTCAGTCTTGTCGACTAAGCCCCCTGGTGTGACAGTAAGCACTAGCCAAATGGATCCAGCCGCAAACCAAGCATCTCCACCCAGCCCTGTACAGCAACTGGCTGTTCGCTTGGATCAGCAAGAGGCTGCGCAGAGCCAAGTGATTCATTGTCTGCAAGATCTGTCTTCCCGGCTGGATAAGCTACAGACCACTCTCAGTGGCCCTGAGCCTGTCAGAGAACTTCCAAGTCCAGTTCATCCTCCTGTAATGGCTGCTGCACCTCGCCTTCATCTGTCTGTCCCCACCAAGTATGATGGGAACCCCAAGACCTATCGAGGTTTTCTCAATCAGTGTGAGATTCACTTCGAGCTGCAACCCAGTAATTTCCCTACTGAAAGGGTCAAGATCGCCTACATCATCTCCCTCCTGTGTGGAGCAGCGTTAGAATGGGCGTCTCCCTTATGGGAAAGATCTGATGCCATCCTGTCCAATTACAAGGACTTCGTGTCAACATTCCGGCGTATCTTCGATGAGCCTGGGCGATCAGCATCTGCCTCCACTGAACTCCTCCGTCTCAGACAGGGATCCCGCTCCGTCGGGCAATATCTGGTCCAGTTCCAGATTCTGGCGTCTGAACTCTCCTGGTGTGATGGGGCCTTATACGCAGCTTTCTGGCAGGGTCTATCCGACCGTATCAAGGATGAACTCACTACCAGAGACTTACCCTCAGGTCTAAGTGACCTTATTTCATTGTGTATCAAAGTAGACCTACGCTTCAGAGAAAGGGCTGTAGAACGTCACAAGAGCGCTCCAGTTAGAGTGCCAACTCCTCCGCCTTCTTTACCCACTGCTCCTGCGGTCCATTCCAAAGAAGAACCAATGGAGATAAACCGTTTCCGTTTGTCTCCAGGAGAACGTCGACGTCGACGTATTGGCATAGGTCTGCCTGTATTGTGCCGATCCTGCACATCAAATTTCTGCATGCCCAAAGCGTCAGGAAAACTCCTCCTCCTAGCCCGTCAAGGAGAGGGTAGGCTAGGAGTGATTAAGTCCTCTCCATCAGCAACTGATTGTGTCCTTCCAGTTTCCCTACAAGTTGGTCAGCATTTCAAGTCTGTCTCCGCACTTCTTGATTCCGGTGCCGCTGGCAACTTCGTTACTGCAGAACTGGTCCGCAAGTGGGGGTTACCCACTGAAAGTCTTTCCAAGACTGTCTTCCTTACTGCTGTGGATGGCAGTAGGATTCCTGATGCGACAGTCTCCCGCAGAACTTTGCCACTTACAGTAAAAGTGGGAGTCCTGCACACTGAACTTTTGTCCTTCCTGGTTTTACCCCGAGCCACTCATGCTCTGGTTCTGGGTTTACCCTGGCTCCGTCTTCACAATCCTCGTCTTGATTGGAAGACATCGGAAATCCTTTCCTGGGACCCTTCCTGCTCCGGTACCTGTCTCCAAAAGGTACTCCCAGCTCGTCATTCTTCAGCCGATGCAGCAGACCTTCCGCCTCTTCCCTACCAAGAGTACTCAGATGTATTCAGCAAGTCTGGCGCTGATGTCCTACCTCCTCACAGACCGTGGGATTGCCCTATCGAACTTATCCCAGGCAAAGAACCACCCAGAGGTAGAACCTATCCTCTTTCTCTTCCAGAGACTCAAGCCATGACCAATTACATCAAGGAAAATCTGGCAAAGGGATTCATCCGTCCTTCGACTTCCCCTGCTGGCGCAGGATTCTTCTTCGTCAAGAAGAAGGATGGAGGCCTACGTCCCTGCATTGATTATCGCGGCCTCAATGACATTACAGTAAAGAACCGATATCCGTTGCCCCTCATCACCGAGCTATTTGACCGTGTCAGCGGTGCAACCATCTTTACGAAACTCGATCTGAGGGGTGCATACAATCTCATCCGCATACGAGAGGGCGACGAGTGGAAGACGGCGTTTAATACCAGAGACGGCCACTATGAGTACCTCGTCATGCCCTTTGGGCTCAGCAATGCCCCAGCCGTGTTCCAGCACTATTTCAATGAGATTTTTCGGGACATTCTGTATCGTCATGTAGTTGTATATCTCGATGACATTTTAATCTACGCCAATAACATCACTGAACATCGTTATTGGGTCAAAGAGGTTCTGTCCCGGCTGCGAGCTAATCATCTCTACTGTAAACTGGAGAAGTGTGTCTTCGAGGTGAAGTCTATACCCTTCCTAGGGTACATCGTCTCCGGTTCTGGTCTTCAAATGGATCCAGGAAAACTGCAGGCCATCCAAGATTGGCCAATTCCCTCTTCGCTGAAAGGTATTCAACGTTTCCTGGGTTTTGCCAATTATTACAGAAAATTCATTCGTAACTTCTCTTCTATTGTGGCTCCCATCACTGCCTTGACTAAAAAGGGGTCTAATCCAGCGAAGTGGCCGGCAGAAGCCATCGAAGCCTTCCATCTGTTGAAACAGAGGTTCACTTCTGCTCCTGATTTAAGACAACCTGATACCACCTTGCCCTTTATTCTCGAGGTTGATGCCTCCTCCGTGGGTGTCGGGGCAGCCCTCTCGCAGAAAGTGCCCGATGGTCGTCTTCATCCCTGTGGGTTCTACTCCCGTAAGTTCCTGCCTGCAGAGCGTAACTATGCCATCGGCGATCAAGAGCTCCTCGCCATCAAGTTGGCATTAGAAGAATGGAGATATCTTCTAGAGGGCGCTGTTCATGAGATCACAATTATCACAGACCACAAGAATCTTCTGTATCTCAAGTCTGCTCAATGTTTAAATCCCCGTCAAGCCAGATGGACACTTTTCTTTTCCAGGTTCCGTTTCAAGCTGTCGTTCTGTCCAGGGACACAAAACCGAAAAGCTGATGCCCTTTCCCGCTCATGGGAGCAAGAAAGTGAGTCCAAGTCCACACATCAACACTTTATTATTGATCCAGTGGCATTCTCCGCAACGAGAGTTTCAAATCTCACGCCCCCTACAGGGAAAAGATATGTAAAGCCAGCTCTAAGAAAGAAGTTGCTCTGTTGGGCGCATTCTTCAAAATTCGCTGGCCATGCAGGCATTCAGAAAACTTACGAGTTTATCACCAGGTCCTACTGGTGGCCGTCCCTCAAACAGGATGTACAGGACTTTGTTTCCTCTTGTGCTAAATGTGCTCAGCACAAGACCAGTCGTCAGTCTCCTCCTGGGCAATTGATGCCACTGTCTGTGCCACATCGTCCTTGGACACATATCTCTATGGACTTTGTAACTGATCTTCCTGAGTCTGACAAGTTCACCACCATCTGGGTGATTGTTGATCGGTTCACCAAGATGGCTCACTTCGTTCCCCTCACCGGTCTTCCGTCAGCTTCCAAGCTGTCCCAGCTCTTCATCAAAGAGATATTCAAGCTTCATGGGCTGCCTCTTGAAATCATCTCCGATAGAGGAGTCCAATTCGTAGCCAAGTTCTGGCGAAGCCTGTGCTCCCTGCTTCAAATCAAGTTAAAGTTTTCCACAGCCTACCACCCTCAAACCAATGGCCAAACGGAGAGGGTGAATCAGGACCTTGAAGCATTTCTCCGCACATATGTCTCTTCTTCCCAAGATGACTGGGCTCAACTCCTTCCATGGGCAGAGTTCTGCCATAATAACCAATATCATTCTTCATCAAATGTCACTCCATTCCTTGCCAATTATGGGTTTCATCCTCGAGTTCCTGACTTCACTTTGCAACCTGTGTCCTCTGTTCCAGCGGTCGACACGACCATCCGGCAATTCGTCAAATCCTGGAAGCTCATTCGTTCTTCACTTCTGAAGGCTTCAAGCAGGTACAAAAAATTTGCCGACAGGAAACGCAGAGCTGTGCCAGCCCTCCGTCCAGGAGATCGTGTCTGGTTGTCAACTAAGAATCTTCGATTGAGAGTGCCATCGATGAAGTTCGCTCCCCGATATATTGGCCCTTTCCCAGTTGAGCGAGTCGTCAATCCAGTAGTTTACAAGCTCAAGTTGCCGCCCTATTTGAAAGTGCCAGCTACATTCCACATTTCGCTGCTCAAGCCGCTGGTCTTGAATCGCTTTCATTCCAAGCTCCCCAAGGCTCCTAAGGTTTGCACCCAGCGTGGAACAGAATATGAGGTCAGTAAGATCTTGAACTCTCGCATCCGATATGGTCGTCTGCAATATCTGATCGGTTGGAAGGGCTACGGCCCCGAAGAGCGATCATGGACCAATGTCATCGATGTCCATGCTCCCAGACTCATCCGGGCGTTCCACTCCAAGTTTCCCCGCAAGCCTAAAAGGTGTCCTGGGGCCACCCTTAAAGGGGGGGGTGCTGTCACGATCCGAGCTGTCAGACAGACTTTCTTACCGGCTAAGTGCCTCCGCAGGTTCAGCTTGCGGTCCAGACGTCATCCCTGCCAGCGTCCTGTCTGCCGTGCGCCATCACCGCTGCCATCCTCCAGTCCTCTCAGCGCTGCTGAGTCCGCGGCTGCGCGGCGCACCGCTCTCCTGTCTCCCAGTGACAGTCCCCAGTGCACGGCAACCCACCTGTCCGCCGCCATTGCTCCCAGTATCCAGCATGGCGTGCACAAACACACTTTCCCGCCATAGCAGACATGGGGGCTGCCATGTTCTTCCCAGTCACATGTCTGTACTGTCCAATCCCGTTGGTTCTGATCTCCCTGTCATACCTGCCCGGCCAATCCTGGCCACCCAGTGGGTATATGTATGCAGGGAGCTCTCAGAACCATTGCTAGTGCTTCAGTTGTCTCCAGTTATGGTCAGCTGTCCTTGTCTCCATGCAAGTGTATTTATCTGCTGGTGTTGTCTTCCATGCTGCAGTGTGTTCCAGGTTGTTCCATCTCCTGTGAAGTCCAGGTTATTCCACCGCCTGTGATCCTGCCTCTCAGCCCAGCGACCAAGCCTAGCTCCGGGACTCTGGTCCTTCCGATGCTCCAGCATCATCCACCATCGATGTCTCATCGTTAATCTGATATTCCGGATCTCCTGCTTCCGTCCGTCATTCCGGACCCACAGTCATCTCCCGTCCGTCATTCCGGACCCACAGTCATCTCCATATCCGATATCCGGATCCGATGTTCCACCATCGATACCATTCATCATACCTGTAAAGTATTGCAATCTGCATGAACTGTCATTACTCCTGCATACTTTACTGTCTGTCATTATTACAACCATCTGCAAATAAACTCCGGTTGTATTTTACCTCTGACTGCTTATTGGCTCTGGGTGCACTGTCGCGCAGTCCATGCGCAAGGGTCCTCTCCAACCTCCCCGGTTCAGGTACCGGTCCAGGTCCCCACCAGAGGTCTCAGTCTTGTCGACTAAGCCCCCTGGTGTGACAATGGTTATGTATAGTAGCCATTCAAACCCATTTGTGTCAACTTGTGTGCATGTTATCAGGCCAAAATCTCCAGGGTATGTAAATTTTGATCAGGGTCATTTTGGTAGTTTCTGTTGTCATTATGATTTAAAAAGAGTAAACACAGTTTTTTGGCAATAAATGGCTTCACCCAACCACTAACAGTGGGCCTTATTTTGGTTCATTCTTTCTGACAAAATCCTTCTTAGATGGGCAAAACCATGTGCACTGCAGGTGGGGCAGATGTAACATGTGCAGAGAGAATTAGATTTGGGTGGGGTTTTACTTCAAAGTGAGATCTATATTGCAGTGTAAAAATAAAGCAGTCAGTATTTTCCCTGCACAGAAACAAAATTACTCACCCAAATCTAATTCTCTCTGCACAAGTAACATCTGCCCCCCCCCCTGCAGTGCACATGGTTTTGTCCATCTAAGAAGGATTTTGTCAGAAAGAATGAACCAAAATAAGGCCCAGTGAGTGAAAGAAAAATTTGTGAGTTATCATTCATACTCTCTGACAAATGGCCAGAAAATCACAAATTCTGCTAGGGTATGTAAACTTATTAGCACAACTGTATATGGGCGGGATTCTAGTTGACTCACAATATAGCGAGTTCGGCACCCATCCCGATGTTTTGCGGACTCCACATGCACAAAGTCTATTATGTATTTATGGGTTTCCAGGGGAGGAAGAGAGAGAGAGAAACTCTAGGTGGGGGCACCCTTAAATCATAGATCAATATATACGAGGTTCAGTATTTAAAATTTATTATCTTTATTTGTATGCTCTAAAATAATGGTGTGCCTGGTCCTTAACCCCTTCCTGACAGAGCCAGTTTTTGCGTTCCTGACAGAGCCCTTTTTTTCAAATCTGACATGTATCACTTAAGTGGGGATAACTTTTTTTTGCTTTTACTTATCCCAGTGATTTTGAGATTGTTTTTTCGTGACACATTGTACTTCAAATTAGTGGTAAATTTGGGTCGATACAGTCTGTGTTTTTTTGTGAAAAATACCAAAATGTCGTAAAAAAATGGAAAATTTAGCAATTTGCAAAATGTTAAATTTTCTGCTTGTGAGACAAATAATCATACCACTCAAAATAGTTAATAACTAACATAGACCATATGTCTACTTTATGTTTCCATCATTATCTCAACTTCCTTTTAATTTTTTTGGACACTAGGAGGCTTACAATATGAATAGCAAATTCTCAAATTTTCAAGAAAATTTCAAACACTGATTTTTTTAGGGACCAGTTCAGTTCTGATGTGACTTTGAGGGACTTGTATGTGAGACACCCCCATAAATGATACCATTTCAAAAACTGCACCCCTCACAGTATTCAAAACAGCATTTTGGAAGTTTGTTAACCCTTTAGGTGTTTCACAGGAATTAAAACAAAGTGTAGGTGAAATTTCAAAATTTCATTTTTTTTGCAGATTTGCAATTTTAATACATTTTTCTAAGGAACACAGTACATTTTACTAGAGAAATGTGACTAAAAATTGATTCCCCCAATTCTTTTGTTTTCATAAATATCCTATATGTGGCCCTAGTGTGCACGTTGAACAAACCACAGGCTTCATAATAGAAGGAGCACCTACTTGATTTTGAAGCCTCCTTTTTATGAGATTATTTTTTAGGCACCATGTAGGTTTCTAGGCACCATAAGATGCTAAAATTTAGGAACCCCCCCACAAGTGACCCCATTTTGCAAACTACACCCCTCAGGGAATTCATCTAGGGGTATAGTGTACATTTCAAACCCGCAGGGGTTTCACCAATTTTGATACAACTGGGCAGTGAAAATGAAAAATTACATTTTTTTACACAAAAATGCAGTTCTGGCTCAAAAGTTTTCATTTTCAGAAGGTATGAAGGAGAAAAAGCACCCCAAAATCTGTGCCCCAATTTCTCCCGAGTACGGCAATGCCTCACATGTGACCAAAAAATACCATTTGGGTGCATGGCAGGACTCAGAAGGGAAGGAGTGATTTTTGGATTTTGCAGCTCAGATTCTGGTGGAATTTTGGTGGGTGCTATGTCGCATTAGCAAGACCCCCCAAGCACCAATACAGTGGAACCCCCCCACAAGTGACCCCATTTTGCAAACTACACCCCTCAGGGAATTCATCTAGGGGTATAGTGTACATTTCAAACCCCCAGGGGTTTCACCAATTTTGATACAACTGGGCAGTGAAAATGAAAAATTACATTTTTTTACACAAAAATGCAGTTCTGGCTCAAAATTTTTCATTTTCAGAAGGTATGAAGGAGAAAAAGCACCCCAAAATCTGTGCCCCAATTTCTCCCGAGTACGGCAATGCCTCACATGTGACCAAAAAATACCATTTGGGTGCATGGCAGGACTCAGAAGGGAAGGAGTGATTTTTGGATTTTGCAGCTCAGATTCTGGTGGAATTTTGGTGGGTGCTATGTCGCATTAGTAAGACCCCCCAAGCACCAATACAGTGGAAACCCCCCACAAGTGACCTCATTTTGCAAACTACACCCCTCAGGGAATTCATCTAGGGGTATAGTGTACATTTCAAATCCCCAGGGGTTTCACCAATTTTGATACAACTGGGCAGTGAAAATGAAAAATTACATTTTTTTACACAAAAATGCAGTTCTGGCTCAAAATTTTTCATTTTCAGAAGGTATGAAGAATAAAAAGCACCCCAAAATCTGTGCCCCAATTTCTCCAGAGTACGGCAATGTATCACATGTGACCAAAAAATACCATTTGGGTGCATGGCAGGACTCAGAAGGGAAGGAGTGATTTTTGGATTTTGCAGCTGATTCTGGTGGAATTTTGGTGGGTGCTATGTCGCATTAGCAAGACCCCCCAAGCACCAATACAGTGGAACCCCCCCACAAGTGACCCCATTTTGCAAACTACACCCCTCAGGGAATTCATCTAGGGGTATAGTGTACATTTCAAACCCCCAGGGGTTTCACCAATTTTGATACAACTGGGCAGTGAAAATGAAAAATTACATTTTTTTACACAAAAATGCAGTTCTGGCTCAAAATTTTTCATTTTCAGAAGGTATGAAGGAGAAAAAGCACCCCAAAATCTGTGCCCCAATTTCTCCCGAGTACGGCAATGCCTCACATGTGACCAAAAAATTCCATTTGGGTGCATGGCAGGACTCAGAAGGGAAGGAGTGATTTTGGGATTTTGCAGCTCAGATTCTGGTGGAATTTTGGTGGGTGCTATGTCGCATTAGCAAGACCCCCCAAGCACCAATACAGTGGAACCCCCCCACAAGTGACCCCATTTTGCAAACTACACCCCTCAGGGAATTCATCTAGGGGTATAGTGTACATTTCAAACCCCCAGGGGTTTCACCAATTTTGATACAACTGGGCAGTGAAAATGAAAAATTACATTTTTTACACAAAAATGCAGTTCTGGCTAAAAAAATTTCATTTTCACAAGGAATGAAGGAGACAAAGCACCCCAAAATCTGTGCCCCAATTTCTCCCGAGTACGGCAATGCCTCACATGTGACCAAAAAATACCATTTGGGTGCATGGCAGGACTCAGAAGGGAAGGAGTGATTTTTGGATTTTGCAGCTCAGATTCTGGTGGAATTTTGGTGGGTGCTATGTCGCATTACCAAGACCCCCCAAGCACCAATACAGTGGAACCCCCCCACAAGTGACCCCATTTTGCAAACTACACCCCTCAGGGAATTCATCTAGGGGTATAGTGTACATTTCAAACCCCCAGGGGTTTCACCAATTTTGATACAACTGGGCAGTGAAAATGAAAAATTACATTTTTTTACACAAAAATGCAGTTCTGGCTCAAAATTTTTCATTTTCAGAAGGTATGAAGGAGAAAAAGCACCCCAAAATCTGTGCCCCAATTTCTCCCGAGTACGGCAATGCCTCACATGTGACCAAAAAATACCATTTGGGTGCATGGCAGGACTCAGAAGGGAAGGAGTGATTTTTGGATTTTGCAGCTCAGATTCTGGTGGAATTTTGGTGGGTGCTATGTCGCATTACCAAGACCCCCCAAGCACCAATACAGTGGAACCCCCCCACAAGTGACCCCATTTTGCAAACTACACCCCTCAGGGAATTCATCTAGGGGTATAGTGTACATTTCAAACCCCCAGGGGTTTCACCAATTTTGATACAACTGGGCAGTGAAAATGAAAAATTACATTTTTTACACAAAAATGCAGTTCTGGCTCAAAATTTTACATTTTCAGAAGGTATGAAGGAGAAAAAGCACCCCAAAATCTGTGCCCCAATTTCTCCCGAGTACGGCAATGCCTCACATGTGACCAAAAAATACCATTTGGGTGCATGGCAGGACTCAGAAGGGAAGGAGTGATTTTTGGATTTTGCAGCTCAGATTCTGGTGGAATTTTGGTGGGTGCTCTGTCGCATTAGCAAGACCCCCCAAGCACCAATACAGTGGAACCCCCCCACAAGTGACCCCATTTTGCAAACTACACCCCTCAGGGAATTCATCTAGGGGTATAGTGTACATTTCAAACCCCCAGGGGTTTCACCAATTTTGATACAACTGGGCAGTGAAAATGAAAAATTACATTTTTTTACACAAAAATGCAGTTCTGGCTCAAAATTTTTCATTTTCAGAAGGTATGAAGGAGAAAAAGCACCCCAAAATCTGTGCCCCAATTTCTCCCGAGTACGGCAATGCCTCATGTGTGACCAAAAAGTGGCAGGACTCAGAAGGGAAGGAGTGATATTTGGATTTTGCAGCACAAATTCTGGTGGAATGTTGGTGGGTGCTATGTCGCATTAGCAAGACCCCCCAAGCACCAATACAGTGGAACCCCCCCACAAGTGACCCCATTTTGCAAACTACACCCCTCAGGGAATTCATCTAGGGGTATAGTGTACATTTCAAACCCCCAGGGGTTTCACCAATTTTGATACAACTGGGCAGTGAAAATGAAAAATTACATTTTTTTACACAAAAATGCAGTTCTGGCTCAAAATTTTTCATTTTCATAAGGTATGAAGGAGAAAAAGCACCCCAAAATCTGTGCCCCAATTTCTCCCGAGTACGGCAATGCCTCACATGTGACCAAAAAATACCAGTTGGGTGCATGGCAGGACTCAGAAGGGAAGGAGTGATTTTTGGATTTTGCGGCTCAGATTCTGGTGGAATGAATGGTGGGTGCTATGTGGCATTAGCAAGACCCCCGAAGCACGGTGAAATGATGAACCTAAAAATCCATAGATGTGTGGTATATTTTAAAACACTCCTTTATACATAGGCCGGGTTTGTCGGGGCAAGTGTCACACTGGAAAATAGTTTGCTTTCTTATTCCCTTTTTATAGCAAACTTTGCACCTTTTTTGTGTCCTGCCCTTTTTTCCAGTGGAGGGGATTTCATCAGGAAAATGCTGCCCTGGTACAATACGGGGGCCAGTACTAGAAGTACTGGGGCCCTCTGCCTGCTGGTTCCCAAATATTAGGCCCTTTATGCCTTCCTCTTGAAAGTGCATAAATGTCCCCCTCTGGCTGGTAGAACGGAATAGCACGTAAGCGTTATACAGTGCCATCTGGATGATATACACGGCCAGCTTCTTGTACCAGATTTTTGTTTTCCGCAGGGCACTGTACGGCTTCAGTACCTGATCTGAAAGATCCACTCCGCCCATGTACCTATTGTAATCCAGGATACAATTAGGTTTTGAGGTGTGGGTACTGGTACCTCGTACAGGGACGGAGGTGGTACTGTCTCCGTGAATTGTTGTCAGTATAAGGACATCCCTCTTGTCCTTATATTTGACCAACAACATATTTTCGGTGCATATTCCCCTGCTTTCACCCCTTCTCATTACTTGGGCAATGTGCGTTTTTGGGAGGCCTCTTTGGTTCTTGCGCACAGTACCGCAAGCTGCTGTACCTCTTGAACCAAGGGCCTTAAACAGGGGGATGCTAGTGTAAAAGTTATCCACATAGAGGTGATAACCTTTATCCAGGAAGGGGTGCACTAAATCCCAGACAATTTTTCCACTAACACCTACGAGGGAGGGGGGGCATTCTGGCGGTTCAATTCTTGAATCCTTCCCTTCATATACCCTAAACCTGTGAGTGTACCCTGAGGTGCTTTCACACAGCTTATACATTTTTATGCCATACCTTGCCCTCTTACTGGGAAGGTACTGGCGGAATTTAACCCTTCCTTTAAAATGTATAAGGGACTCGTCTATGCAAATGAATTTATCTGGGATGTACATCTCTTCAAATTTGGCACTGAAATGATCAATGACCGGCCTGACTTTGAATAGCCGGTCAAAGGTGGGATCATCTCTGGGTGGGCACTGTGCATTATCGTTGTAATGCAAAAATTTAAGGATCGTCTCAAATCGAGCCCGGGGCATGGCCATACGGTAAAATGGGGTGCTGTACAGAACATCTGTACTCCAATATTGCCTAATTTCTGGCTTTTTTACTATGCCCATATGAAACACCAGACCCCAAAACGTCATCATCTCTACTGCATCTACAGGGGTCCACCTAGCAAATGATGACGTGGGGTTTTGAGCAATAAACTGCTGGGCATATAAATTAGTTTGGTCCACCATTAAATTTATAAAATCATCAGAGAAAAATAATTTGAAAAAGTCAATTTCTCTGAGACCTGTGGAATCAAATTGGATTCCTGGCATGGCCAAAAACTCAGGAACCTGGGGCTCAAAATTGTCTGGTGGTGGGGTCCATACGAGATCAATTATTGGGGGGGGGGGGTCTCAGCTGCTCTACGGGGGCGTC
The DNA here is from genome assembly GCF_055691185.1 of Crinia signifera. Classification (NCBI taxonomy): domain Eukaryota; kingdom Metazoa; phylum Chordata; class Amphibia; order Anura; family Myobatrachidae; genus Crinia; species Crinia signifera. The sequence goes on from NC_139217.1 coordinate 457,815,658, forward strand.
TTTGAGGGGGTCCCTCATCACCAGAGGAGGAAGAGGAGCTTAAGACGAATCCTTCAAATTCCCCGCTTGCCTCACTGGCTGTGTCAGAGTCAGAGGCAAGCATGGCATATGCCTCCTCCGCTGAATACATTCTTCTGGATGACTGGGATGACATTTGGGATGACATTTGGGATGCCATTTTTATTTTTGTGTTACTGGTAGTGAAATGTTTCAACACGTGTATAGTGTAGGGGGGGGTACAAACTTTATTTCAACCCGGGGGGTATGTAGTGTGTAGTGTGTATGTAGTGCAGAAAAAAAAAATAGTTTATACAAAAAAAAAAAATTGAAGTGGTTAAAAAAAAAAAAAAAATGAAGGGGTTAAAAAAAAAAATTGAAGGGGTTAAAAAAAAAAAAAAAAAAAGGTCCTGCGCCAAAAATTGAGCACAGATGTTGGTCAGTGTAACGTCCGTCACTGAACAGCGCTCAAAGGCAACAGGAATTTGATAAAAAAAAAAAAAAAAATAGATCAACCCTCTGCCGAAAAAGCTGATCAGTGATGTACGTCACTGATCAGCGCACAGTGGCCACAGGACACCCACAAAATCACAGTGTGTGTAAAAAAAAATTTAAAAAAGACCCCACAGCACCCACAAAAAAAAAAGGTGATCAGTGATGCGACACTGATTACCAGTGAGGGGCAGCAGGTGCACAACCTTTGGTGCAACTGACAGTGCAACTGGCAGCAACTGACAGGTATATATAAAAAAAAAAAACCTCTGCACCCCCAAAAAGTTGCTGATCACCTCAGATATAGTGATCAGCACAAAAGGCGGGGGCAGCAGACACAAAATTTAGCACTCTCTATCACTCTCTGTCACTATCTCTCTCTATCTCTCTATCTCTCACTATCTATCACTCTATGACACTGCAGCAGCAGCACTGACAGTTATATATATGAAAAATAACCCCTGCACCCCCAAAAAGTTGCTGGGGGTGCACAAAAGGGGGGCAGCAGACACAAAATATAGCAGTCTCTATCACTCTCTGTCACTATCTCTCTCTATCTCTCTATCTCTCTATCTCTCACTATCTATCACTCTATGACACTGCAGCAGCAGCACTGACAGGTATATATATATATATAAAAAAAAACCTGCGCCCCCAAAAAGTTGCTGATCAGTTAATTTATACTGATCAGCACAAAAGGGGGGGCAGCAGTCAGTTATATAAAAAATATATAGCACAATCTGTCACTATCTCTCTATCTCTCTCTCTCTATCTCTCTCTATCTCTCTCTGGGGCAGATTTATTAAGCTTGGAGAAGAGATAAACTGGAGATAAAGCAGAGAAAAGGTAAAAGGAGATAAAGCACCAGCCAATCAACTCCCAACTGTCTTTTTCAAACACAGCTGATTGGCTGGTGCTTTATCTCCTTTTACCTTTTCTCCGCTTTATCTCCAGTTTATCTCTTCTCCAAGCTTAATAAATCTGCCCCTCTATCTCTCTATCTATAACTCTATTACACTGCAGCAGCACAAAATATAGCACTCTCTGTCACTAGGCCTCTCTATCTCTCTCTATCTCTCTCTCTCTATCTCTCTATCTAATAACTCGCAGCAGCACAACACAGCACAACACAGCACAGGATGTCACAAGAAGAAGCAAGATCCAGGCAGTGATCAGGTAAGTATTTAGCAAGGTTCTGGTCAGTACATGGCGGCAGCTGGGCACGGTGACCGCACTGCACGCAATTCCAGACCGGAATGGCGTCTGCAGTGCAGTCACCGTTAGTTTAAACCCCCCTCCATGGCTGTGATTGGTCCGTCGGTCCGACGAACCAATCACGGCCTTTGGGGGCGGGCGGGGTGTGGTGGGGTGACACCAGTGTCACCCTTACACCCCGCGGTGATTGGTGCTGTACTTTACAGCACCAATCACCTCCGATCCCGTGTCACCGGCGAACACTATTCGCCGGTGACACAGAAAACGCTGTGAATGGCTGTTCACACTGAACAGCCAATCACAGCGATCGCCGACGGGGGGGCGGCATCGCAGCCCCCCCTGGGCATGCAGGGACATGTCTGCTGTCAGGGACAGCAGACATCGTCCCTCTGTCACTGCGTCTCTAGACGCAGTGACAGTTTGAAGTCATGACGTACATTTACGCCATGTGTCGGGAAGTACATCCCAGCCATGACGTAAATGTACGTCAAATGTCGGGAAGGGGTTAAGATTAAAATATATAAGCGCTTTGAAAATATGTAGAGTAATTGAGAGGCTGGTATTGCCTTCTGTGAGTGGCAAGGAGAGGCAACTTGTCAGAGTGTGATCCTCATATGTCCCAGTTCCTACCAATATTGAGGTAATGATGGTAATGGGAGTACAATCATAGGTCACGATTTTATATAAAAAAATTATTATTATGACAAGTGCTTGTAATAGCCAGGAGACAGGGGCGTCCTTGAACAGTTTTTGCTCCTGTGTGTGTAACCGCTGCTGAGATTACTTCTAACCTGTCAGTTCTGAGCATCTATGTACTGCAGCGTGATAACAAGGAGTTGGCATCCCCGCTGGCGTCTGTTCCTTGCCTGAGATGCCTGGTTACGTGGTGCACCACGTGTCCTGGGGAGGTCCCGACGTACGTTTCACTTGCGCTTGGTCACTCTCACCTCCCCACTTCCCCTTTTCCCATTATATACAGACAAAGTCTATTATGCGCAGGTGCAGCGCCCCTTTGCGAATGGCTTCGGGGACTTGCATAGATGCCGAGCTGTATGCAAACATCGGGGCGGGTTGGGGGCTGACAGCAGTGGGAATGGGGCTCTTTTGTGGGTATCCCCATGAAAAGGTTTCCATGAGTACGCGGGTGGGTCGATGTCACAGGACGTCAGACGCTCACTTGTCTTTTTCCAGTTTTCACTGACTTTTATTTGCGATGGCAAGAGAAATCATTTGATGGATGTGACTATCGATTGATTTCTCTTGCAGCGGACACATGTTTCACATGTCACCAAGGGGAATCGGCGGAGGCAGCGGCTGGGGGGGGGGGGGGGGCGTTCCGGCATGTGTCATCTCACGTGCTTGGTTAGCTGCGATGTTCGCAGCTTACTGAGTCAACCTAAATCAGGCCCATTGCTTCTTGACCTTTGCAGTTAAAGTTAGACACTCTCTGTACAGCTACTGAATTAACGAGAGGGCAAAAATCCGACATAAAGATGGAGCTGGGCTCCCTCTTGCTGGCGAATCGCCAGAATGTCACCACTGGCGATCCGCCAGCAGCCCGGCTCTCCATCTGACTGAGATGCACGTGCGTCTCACGCGCGTCCCAGTGTCCGTGCGGCGGGGCGACGGGAACCTGTCCGTCTCTGTTTCAGGAGACGGACAGGGTTAGGGGGGGGGGGGGTGCGGGGAGGCGGTGGGGACCCCGGGTGACCGCCAACAAGCCAGCGGGGACCCAGGGGAAGCCATCAGAAGGGGACGCGCGCGCATTTCTTGCACGCGCGTCCCCTTTCGCAGATAGAGATGGTGGGGGGCGGGGGATGGCGGCTGGCGTCGCCATCGCCATCCCCTACAAAGAAGAGACCCGCTCCATCTGTACTGGCAAATAGTGTGCTCACTGGGCTACCCAGAATCATGGAAGGGTGGATATATATGGGTGTATGTTCATCCCAAAGTGGGGTGTCCTCTGGTGGGAGGAATTTTGTCCTGATTTCATATGGACATCACTGTTGATGTTACTGAAAGTTACTATCTCTTTTTTAGGTGAACACTTTGTTTCTGGATTATTATTTCCAGGCTACACCAGTAATTATATTGGCCCAAGTTTTCCAGAAAAAGGAGCGTGATTTTAAACAAATTCCTGCTTACAATCATAATATCACCTTTGTGTCGTCTTATGGAAACATCTGTAAAATACCAACTGATCTGAGGACGACATCAGCCAGTACATCACAATCAACAACAAGTTCCTCTACAACACTTTCATCTACCTCAACAATCCACCTTGATTCAACAACTTTCAATACAACCACAACCGTATCTTCAGCAACTCAGGCAACTTCAACTGCAAGATCTACATCAACTACTGCAACAACTTCAACAACACGACCAACTACTACATTAACAACACTAGCAACTAAAACACCCACTAGCACCTCAACAACGTTAGCAACCACAGCACCCAGTATCGCCACAACATCCACCTCAAAAACTTTAGCAACCAGAACAACCACTAACTTCACAAAATCACTCTCAACAATTTTAGCAACTGCAACATCCAGTACAATCACAGCATCACCCTCAACAAATTTAGCAATTATAAAAGAAAGTACCTCCACATCACCCTCTAAAGCTTTATTAATTACAACTCCATCTACCTCGAAAGCATCCACGACAACAACGTTAGCAACCATAAAACTCACTACCTCCAAATCATTGACCACAAAAACCTTAGCAACAACTGCAATAAAAACTGCATCCATAATATCACCCTTAACCACGTTAGCTACAGCAACCACTACCACTACACCTCCCTCAACCACTTTAGCTACAACTAAAACACGCACTACCACTACATATCCCTCAACCACTTTAGCTACAACTACAGCACCCACTACCACTACACCTCCCTCAACCACTTTAGCTACAACTAAAGCACCCACTACCACTACATATCCCTCAACCACTTTAGCTACAACTACAGCACCCACTACCACTACACCTCCCTCAACCACTTTAGCTACAACTAAAACACCCACTTCTACTATGTATCCCTCAACAACTTTAATTACAACTACAGCACCCATTACCACTATACCTCCCTCAACAAATTTGGCTACAACTACAGCACCCACTACCACTACACCTCCCTCAACAACATTAGCTACAACTACAGCACCCACTACCACTACACCTCCTTCAACAACATTAGCTACAATGACAGCAACCACTACCACTACACCTCCTTCAACATTAGCCTCAACTACAACACCCACAACCACTACACCTCCCTCAACATCATTAGCTACAACTACAACATCCACTACCACTACACCTCCCTCAACAACTTTAGCTACAACTACAGCACCAACTACCACTACACCTCCCTCAACAACATTAGCTACAACTACAACACCCCCTACCACTAAACCTCCCTCAACAACTTTAGCTACAACTACAGCATCCACTACCACTACACCTCCCTCAACAACATTAGCTACAACTACTGCACCCACTACGACTACCACTCCCTCAACAACATTATCTACCACTACAGCACCCACTACCACTCTATCTCTCTCAACAACATTAGCTACAACTACAGCACCTACAACCACTATCCCTCCCTCAACAACATTAGCTACAACTACAGTACCCACTACCAGTATACCTCCCTCAACAACATTAGCTATATCTACAGCACCCACTACCACTCCACCTCCCTCAACAACTTTAGCTACAACTACGGCACTTATTACCTCTACCTCAACAACATTAGCTACAACTACAGCACCCGCTACCACTACACCTCCCTCAACAACTTTAGCAGCAACTACAGCACCCACTACCCCTACACCTCTTTCAACAACTTTAGCTACAACTACAGCACCCACTACCACTCCACCTCCCTCAACAACATTAGCTACAACTACAACACCCTTTACCACTACACCTCCCTCAACAACTTTAGCTAGAACTACAGCACTCATTACCTCTACTTCAACAACATTAGCTACAACTACATCACCCACTACCACTACCCTTTCCTCAACATTAGCTACAACTACAGCATCGACTACCACTACACCTCCCTCAACAAATTTAGCTACAACTCAAGCACCCACTACCACTACCCTTCCCTCAACATTAGCTACAACTATGGGACCTGCTACAACTACACCACCCTCAACAACTTTATATAAAATTATGGCACCAACTACCACTACACCTCCCTCAACAACTTTAACTATAACTACAGGACCCTCTACAACTACACTTCCGTCAACAACTTTTGCTATAACTACAACAACCACTACAACTACACCTCCCTCAACATTAGCTACAACTACAGTAAACGCTACCACTACAACTCCTTCAACAACTTTAGATACAACTACAACAGCCACTACCACCACACTTACCTCAACAACATTAGCTACGACGACAAAAACCGCTACCACTACCCTTCCCTCAACAACTTTAGCTACAACTACAGCACCCACTAACACTAGCACTCCCTCAACATTAGCTACAACTACAGCACCCACTAACACTACACCTTCCTCAACAACATTAGCTGCAACTACAGCACCCACTACCACTACACCTCCCTCAACAACATTAGCTACAACTACAGCACCCACTTCCACTACCACTCCCTCAACAACATTATCTACAACTACAGCACCCACCACCACTCCATCTCCCTTAAAAACTTTAGCTACAACTACAACACCCACTACAACCACACTTCCCTCAACAACTTTAGCTGCAACTACAGCACCCAATACCACTACACGTCCCTCAACAACTTCAGCTAAAACTACAGCACCCACTACGTCTACCTCAACGACATTAGCTACAACTACAGCACCCACTATAACTACACCTCCCTCAACAACTTTAGCTACCACTACAGCATCCACTACCACTACACCTCCCTCAACAACATTAGCTTCCACTACAGCACCCACTTCCACTACACCTCCCTCAACAACTTTAGCTACAACTACAGCACCCACTACCCCCTCTTCAACAACTTTAGCTGCAACTACAGCACCCACTACCACTACATCTCTTTCAACAACTTTAGCTACAATTACAGTACCCACTACCACTAAACCTCCCTCAACAACTTTAGCTACAACTACAGCATCCACTACCACTACACCTCCATCAACATTAGCTACAACTACAGCACCCACTACCACTACACCTCCCTCAACAACATTAGCTACAACTACAACACCCACTACCACTACACCTCCCTCAAAAACTTTAGCTACAACTACAGCACCCACTACCACTACACCCTATTTAACAACTTTAGCTGCAACTACAGCACCCACTACCACTACACCTCCCTCAACAACTTTAGCTACAACTACAGCACCCGCTATCACTACTCCTTTCTCAACAACTTTAGATACAAATACAGCACCCACTACGTCTACCTCAACGACATTAGCTACAACTACAGCACCCACTACAACTACACCTCCCTCAACAACTTTAGCTACAACTACAGCACCCACTACCACTACACCTCCCTCAACAACTTTAGCTACAACTACAGCACCCACTACCACTACACCTCCCTCCACATTAGCTACAACTACAGCACCCACTACAACCACACCTCCCTCAACAACATTAGCTATAACTACAGCACCCACTACCGCCTCTTCAAGAACTTTAGCTGCAACTACAGCACCCACTACCACTGCATCTCTTTCAACAACTTTAGCTACAACTACAGCTCCCACTACCACTAAACCTCCCTCAACAACTTTAGCTACAACTACAGCACCCACTACCACTACTCCTCCCTCAACCACATTAGCTACAACTACAGCACCCTCTACCACTTCCCCTTTCTCAACAACTTTAGCACCCACTACGTCTACCTCAATGACATTAGCTACAGCTACAGCACCCACTACAACTACACCTCCCTCAACAACTTTAGTTACAACTACAGCACCTACTACCGCTACACCTCCCTCAACAACTTTAGCTACAACTACAGCACCCACTACCACTACACCTCCCTCAACAACTTTAGCTACAACATCAGCACCCACTACCACTACACCTCCCTCCACATTAGCTACAACTACAGCACCCACTACCACTACACCTCCCTCAACAACTTTAGCTACAACTAGAGCACCCACTACCTCTACACCTCCCTCAACAACTTTAGCTACAACTACAGCGCCCACTACCACTACACCAACCTCCACATTAGCTACAACTACAGCACCCACTACCACTACACCTCCCTCAACAACATTAGCTACAACTAGAACACCCACTACCACTACACCTGCCTCAACAACTTTAGCTACAGCTAAATTACCCACTACCACTACTCCCTCTTCAACAACTTTAGCTGCAAATACAACACCCACTACCTCAACACCTCCATCAACAACATCAGCTACAACTACAGCACCCACTACCACTACATCTCCCTCAACAACTTTAGCTACAACTACAGCACACACTACCACTACACCTCCCTCAACAACATTAGCTACAACTACAGCACCCACTACCACTACATCTCCCTCAACAACTTTAGCTACAACTACAGCAACTACTACCACTACACCTCCCTCAACATTAGCTACCACTACAGCACCCACTACCACTACACCTCCCTCAACAACTTTAGCTACAACTACAGCACCAACTACCACTACACCTCAATCAACAACTTTAGCTGCAACTACAGTACCCACTACCACTACATTTCTTTCAACAACTTTAGCTACAACTACAGCACCCACTACCACTAAACCTCCCTCAACAACTTTAGCTACAACTATAGCACTCACTACCACTACACCTCCCTCAACAACATTAGCTACAAATACAGCACCCACTACCACTACACCTCCCTCAACAACATTAGCTACAACTACAGCACCCACAACCACTACACCTCCTTCAACAACATTAGCTAAAACTACAGCACCCACTACCACTACCAGTCCCTCAACCACTTTAGATACAACTACAGCACCCACTACCACTACACCCCCCTCAACATTAGCTACAACTACAGCACCCACTACCACTACACCTCCCTCAACAACTTTAGCTAATACTACAGCACCCAGTACCACTACCCCTCCCTCAACAACATTAGCGACAACTACAGTACCCACTACCACTACCCCTCCCTCAACAACTTTAGCTACAACTACAGCACCCACTACTACTACACCTCCCTCAACAACTTTAGCTACAACTGCAGCACTCACTACCTCTACACCTCCCTCAACAACATTAGCGACAACTACAGTACCCACTACCACTACCCCTCCCTCAACAACATTAGCTACAACTACAGCACCCACTACCACTAGCCCTCCCTCAACAAATTTAGCTACAACTACATCACCCACTTCCACTAACACTCCCTCAACAACTTTAGCTACAACTACAGCACCCACTACCACTACACCTCCCTTAACCATTTTGGATACAACTACAGTGCCCACTACCACTACCCCTCCCTCAACAACTTTAGCTACAACTACAACACCCACAACCACTACACCTCCCTCAACAACATTAGCTACAACTACAGCACCCAGTACCACTACCCTTCCCTCAACAACATTAGCGACAACTACAGTACCCACTACCACTACCCCTCCCTCAACAACATTAGCTACAACTACAGCACCCACTACCACTAGCCCTCCCTCAACAACTTTAGCTACAACTACAGCACCCACTACCACTACACCTCCCTCAACAACATTAGCTACAACTGCAGCATCCACTACCTCTACACCTCCCTCAACAACTTTAGCTATAACTACAGCACTCACTACCACTAGCCCTCCCTCAACAACATCAGCTACAACTACAGCACCCACTACCACTAGCCCTCCCTCAACAACTTTAGCTACAACTACAGCACCCACTACCACTACACCTCCCTCGACAACTATAGCTACAACTGCAGCACCCACTACCTCTACACCTCCCTCAAAAACTTTAGCTATAACTACAGCACTCACTACCACTACACCTCCCTTAACCACTTTGGATACAACTACAGCATCCACTACCACTGCCCCTCCCTCAACAACATTAGCTACAACTACAGCACCCACTACCACTACCCCTCCCTCAACAACATTAGCTACAACGACAGTACCCACTACCACTACCCCTATTTCAAAAACATTAGCTACAACTACAGTACCCACTACCACTACACCTACCTCAACAACATTAGCTACAACTACAGCACCCACTACCATTACCCCTCCCTCAACCACTTTAGCTACAACTACAGCACCCAGTACCACTACACCCCCCTCAACATTAGCTAAAACTACAGCACCCACTACTACTACACCTCCCTCAACAACTTTAGGTACAACTACAGCACCCACTACCACTACACCTCCCTCAACAACTTTAGCTGCAACTACAGCACCCACTACCTCTACACCTCCCTCAACAACATTAGCTACAACTACAGCACCCACTACCACTACCCCTCCCTCAACAACATTAGCGACAACTACAGTACCCACTACCACTACCCCTCCCTCAACAACATTAGCTACAACTACAGCACCCACTACCACTACCCCTACCTCAACAACTTTAGCAACAACTACAGCACCTACTACCACTACACCTCCCTCAACATTAGCTACAACTACAGCACCCACTACCACTAGCCCTCCCTCAACAACTTTAGCTACAACTACAATACCCACTACCACTACACCTCCCTCAACATTAGCTACAACTACAGCACCCACTACCACTACCCTTCCCTCAACAACTTTAGCTACAACTACCGCACCCACTACACCCCCCTCAACTTTAGCTACAACTACAGTACCCACTACCACTACCCCTCCCTCAACAACGTTAGCTACAACTACAGTACCCACTACCCCTCCCTCAACAACAATAGCTACAACTACAGCACCCACTACCACTACCCCTCCCTCAACAACTTTAGGTACAACTACAGCATCCACTACCACTACCCCTCCCACAACAACATTAGCTACAACTACTGCACCCACTACCACTACCCCTACCTCAACAACTTTAGCTACAACTACAGCACCCACTACCACTACACCTCCCTCAACATTAGCTACAACTACAGCACCCACTACCACTACACCTCCCTCAACAACTTTAGCTACAACTACAGTACCCACTACCACTACACCTCCCTCAACATTAGCTACAACTAAAGTACCCACTACCACTACCCCTCCCTCAACAACATTAGCTACAACTACAGCACCCACTACGACTACCCCTCCCTCAACAACATTAGCTACAACTACAGCACCCACTACGACTACCCCTCCCTCAACAACATTAGCTACAACTACAGCACACACTACCACTTCCCCTCCCTCAACAACTTTAGCAACAACTACAGCACCTACTACCACTACACCTCCCTCAACATTAGCTACAACTACAGCACCCACTACAACTACCCTTCCCTCAACAACTTTAGCTACTACTACAGTACCCACTATCCCTCCCTCAACAACAATAGCTACAACTACAGCACCCACTACCACTACCCCTCCCTCAACAACTTTAGGTCCAACTACAGCATCCACTACCACTACCCCTCCCTCAACAACATTAGCTACAACTACAGCACCCACTACCACTACCCCTACCTCAACATTAGCTACAACTACAGCACCCACTACCACTACACCTCCCTCAACAACTTTAGCTACAACTACAGTACCCACTACAACTACCCCTCCCTCATCAACATTAGCTACAACTAAAGTACCCACTACCACTACCCCTCCGTCAACAACATTAGCTACAACTACAGCACCCACTACAACTACACCTCCCTCAACAACTTTAGCTACAACTGCAGCACCTACTACCACTACACCTCCCTCAACAACATTAGCTACAACTACAGCACCCACTACCACTACACCTCCCTCAATGACTTTAGCTACAACTACAGTACCCACTACCCCTCCCTCAACAACTTTAGCTACAACTACAGTACCCACAACCACTATCCCTCCCTCAACAACATTAGCTACAACTACAGTACCCACTACCACTACCCCTCCCTCAACAACATTAGCTACAACTACAGCACCCTCTACCACTACCTCTCCCTCAACTGCTTTAGCTACAACTGCAGCACCCACAACCACTACACCTCTCTCAACATTAGTTACAACTACAGCACCCACTACCACTACATCTCCCTCAACAACATTAGCTACAACTACAGCACACTCTACCACTACACCTCCTTCAACAACAGCTACAACTACAGTACCCACTACCACTACACCTCCCTCAACATTAGCTACAACTCCAGCACCCACTACCACTGCCCCTCCCTCAACAACATTAGCTACAACTACAGTACCCACTACCCCTCCCTCAACAGCAATAGCTACAACTACAGCACCCACTACCACTACCCCTCCCTCAACAACTTTAGGTACAACTACAGCACCCACTACCACTACCCCTCCCTCAACAACATTAGCTACAACTACAGCACCCACTACCACTACCCCTACTTTAACAACTTTAGCTACAACTACAGCACCCACTACACCTCCCTCAACATTAGCTACAACTACAGCACCCACTACACCTCCCTCAACAACTTTAGCTACAACTACAGTACCCACTACCACTACCCCTCCCTCATCAACATTAGCTACAACTAAAGTACCCACTACCACTACCCCTCCCTCAACAACATTAGCTACAACTACAGCACACTCTACCACTACACCTCCTTCAACAACGTTAGCTACAACTATAGCACCCACTACCACTACCCCTCCCTCAACAACATTAGCTACAACTACACCACCCACTACCACCACACTTCCCTCAACAACATTAGCTACAACTACACCACCCACTACCACTACACCTCCTTCAACAACGTTAGCTACAACTACACCACCCACTACCACTACACCTCCCTCAACAACATTAGCTACAACTTCACCACCCACTACCAATACACCTCCCTCAACAACATTAGCTACAACTACAACACCCTCTACCACTACACCTCCTTCAACAACGTTAGCTACAACTACAGCACCCACTACCTCTACACCTCCCTCAACAACATTAGCTACAACTACACCACCCACTACAACTACACCTCCCTCAACAACCTTATCTACAACTACAGCACCTTCTACCACTACACCTCCCTCAACAACATCAGCTACAACTACAACACCCACTACCACTACACCTCCCTCAACAACTTTAGCTACAACTACAGTACCCACTACCCCTCCTTCAACAACTTTAGCTACAACTACAGCACCCACTACCACTACACCTCCCTCAACAACATTAGCTACAACTACAACACCCTCTACCACTACACCTCCTTCAACAACGTTAGTTACAACTAGAGCACCCACTACCACTACACCTCCCTCAACAACATTAGCTACAACTACACCACCCACTACCACCACACTTCCCTCAACAACATTAGCTACAACTACACCACCCACTACCACTACACCTCCTTCAACAACGTTAGCTACAACTACACTACCCACTACCACTACACCTCCCTCAACAACATTAGCTACAACTACACCACCCACTACCACTACACCTCCCTCAACAACATTAGCTACAACTACAACACCCTCTACCACTACACCTCCTTCAACAAAGTTAGCTACAACTACAGCACCCACTACCTCTACACCTCCCTCAACAACATTAGCTACAACTACATCACCCACTACCACTACACCTCCCTCAACAACATTAGCTACAACTACACCACCCACCACTACTACACGTCCCTCAACATTAGCTACAACTACAGCACCCTCTACCACTACACCTCCCTCAACATTAGCTACAACTACACCACCCACTACCACTACACCTCCCTCGACAACATTAGCTACAACTACACCACCCACTACCACTACACCTCCCTCAACAACATTAGCTACAACTACACCACCCACTACCACCACACTTCCCTCAACAACATTAGCTACAACTACACCACCCACTACCACTACACCTCCTTCAACAATGTTAGCTACAACTACACCACCCACTACCACTACACCTCCCTCAACAACATTAGCTACAACTACACTACCCACTACCACTACACCTCCCTCAACAACATTAGCTACAACTACAACACCCTCTACCACTACACCTCCTTCAACAACGTTAGCTACAACTACAGCACCCACTACCTCTACACCTCCCTCAACAACATTAGCTACAACTACACCACCCACTACAACTACACCTCCCTCAACAACCTTAGCTACAACTACAGCACCTACTACCACTACACCTCCCTCAACAACATCAGCTACAACTACAGCACCCACTACCACTACACCTCCCTCAACAACTTTAGCTACAACTACAGTACCCACTACCCCTCCCTCAACAACTTTAGCTACAACTACAGCACCCTCTACCACTACACCTCCCTCAACATTAGCTACAACTACACCACCCACTACCACTACACCTCCCTCAACAACATTAGCTACAACTACACCACCCACTACCACTACACCTCCCTCAACAACATTAGCTACAACTACAACACCCACTACCACCACACTTCCCTCAACAACATTAGCTACAACTACACCACCCACTACCACTACACCTCCTTCAACAACGTTAGCTACAACTACACTACCCACTACCACTACACCTCCCTCAACAACATTAGCTACAACTACACCACCCACTACCACTACACCTCCCTCAACAACATTAGCTACAACTACAACACCCTCTACCACTACACCTCCTTCAACAACGTTAGCTACAACTACAGCACCCACTACCACTACACCTCCCTCAACAACATTAGCTACAACTACACCACCCACTACCACTACACCTCCCTCAACAACATTAGCTACAACTACACCACCCACCACCACAACACCTCCCTCAACATTAGCTACAACTACAGCACCCTCTACCACTACACCTCCCTCAACATTAGCTACAACTACACCACCCACTACCACTACACCTCCCTCAACAGCATTAGCTACAACTACACCACCCACTACCACTACACCTCCCTCAACAACATTAGCTACAACTACACCACCCACTACCACCACACTTCCCTCAACAACATTAGCTACAACTACACCACCCACTACCACTACACCTCCTTCAACAACGTTAGCTACAACTACACCACCCACTACCACTACACCTCCCTCAACAACATTAGCTACAACTACACCACCCACTACCACTACACCTCCCTCAACAACATTAGCTACAACTACAACACCCTCTACCACTACACCTCCTTCAACAACGTTAGCTACAACTACAGCACCCTCTACCTCTACACCTCCCTCAACAACATTAGCTACAACTACACCACCCACTACAACTACACCTCCCTCAACAACCTTAGCTACAACTACAGCACCTACTACCACTACACCTTCCTCAACAACATCAGCTACAACTACAGCACCCACTACCACTACACATCCCTCAACAACATTAGCTACAACTACACCACCCACTACAACTACACCTCCCTCGACAACATTAGCTACAACTACACCACTCACTACCACTACACCTCCCTCAACAACATTAGCTACAACTACACCACCCACTACCACCACACTTCCCTCAACAACATTAGCTACAACTACACCACCCACTACCACTACACCTCCTTCAACAATGTTAGCTACAACTACACCACCCACTACCACTACACCTCCCTCAACAACATTAGCTACAACTACACTACCCACTACCACTACACCTCCCTCAACAACATTAGCTACAACTACAACACCCTCTACCACTACACCTCCTTCAACAACGTTAGCTACAACTACAGCACCCACTACCTCTACACCTCCCTCAACAACATTAGCTACAACTACACCACCCACTACAACTACACCTCCCTCAACAACCTTAGCTACAACTACAGCACCTACTACCACTACACCTCCCTCAACAACATCAGCTACAACTACAGCACCCACTACCACTACACCTCCCTCAACAACTTTAGCTACAACTACAGTACCCACTACCCCTCCCTCAACAACTTTAGCTACAACTACAGCACCCTCTACCACTACACCTCCCTCAACATTAGCTACAACTACACCACCCACTACCACTACACCTCCCTCAACAACATTAGCTACAACTACACCACCCACTACCACTACACCTCCCTCAACAACATTAGCTACAACTACAACACCCACTACCACCACACTTCCCTCAACAACATTAGCTACAACTACACCACCCACTACCACTACACCTCCTTCAACAACGTTAGCTACAACTACACTACCCACTACCACTACACCTCCCTCAACAACATTAGCTACAACTACACCACCCACTACCACTACACCTCCCTCAACAACATTAGCTACAACTACAACACCCTCTACCACTACACCTCCTTCAACAACGTTAGCTACAACTACAGCACCCACTACCACTACACCTCCCTCAACAACATTAGCTACAACTACACCACCCACTACCACTACACCTCCCTCAACAACATTAGCTACAACTACACCACCCACCACCACAACACCTCCCTCAACATTAGCTACAACTACAGCACCCTCTACCACTACACCTCCCTCAACATTAGCTACAACTACACCACCCACTACCACTACACCTCCCTCAACAGCATTAGCTACAACTACACCACCCACTACCACTACACCTCCCTCAACAACATTAGCTACAACTACACCACCCACTACCACCACACTTCCCTCAACAACATTAGCTACAACTACACCACCCACTACCACTACACCTCCTTCAACAACGTTAGCTACAACTACACCACCCACTACCACTACACCTCCCTCAACAACATTAGCTACAACTACACCACCCACTACCACTACACCTCCCTCAACAACATTAGCTACAACTACAACACCCTCTACCACTACACCTCCTTCAACAACGTTAGCTACAACTACAGCACCCTCTACCTCTACACCTCCCTCAACAACATTAGCTACAACTACACCACCCACTACAACTACACCTCCCTCAACAACCTTAGCTACAACTACAGCACCTACTACCACTACACCTCCCTCAACAACATCAGCTACAACTACAGCACCCACTACCACTACACATCCCTCAACAACTTTAGCTACAACTACAGTACCCACTACCCCTCCCTTAACAACTTTAGCTACAACTACAGCACCCACTACCACTACACCTCCCTCAACAACATTAGCTACAACTACAACACCCTCTACCACTACACCTCCTTCAACAACGTTAGCTACAACTACAGCACCCACTACCACTACACCTCCCTCAACAACATTAGCTACAATTACACCACCCACTACCACCACACTTCCCTCAACAACATTAGCTACAACTACACCACCCACTACCACTACACCTCCTTCAACAACGTTAGCTACAACTACACTACCCACTACCACTACACCTCCCTCAAAAACATTAGCTACAACTACACCACCCACTACCACTACACCTCCCTCAACAACATTAGCTACAACTACAACACCCACTACCACTACACCTCCTTCAACAACGTTAGCTACAACTACAGCACCCACTACCTCTACACCTCCCTCAACAACATTAGCTACAACTACACCACCCACTACCACTACACCTCCCTCAACAACATTAGCTACAACTACACCACCCACCACCACTACACCTCCCTCAACATTAGCTACAACTACAGCACCCTCTACCACTACACCTCCCTCAACATTAGCTACAACTACACCACCCACTACCACTACACCTCCCTCAACAACATTAGCTACAACTACACCACCCACTACCACTACACCTCCCTCAACAACATTAGCTACAACTACAGCACCCACTACCACTACCCCTCCCTCAACAACATTAGCTACAACTACACCACCCACTACCACCACACTTCCCTCAACAACATTAGCTACAACTACACCACCCACTACCACTACACCTCCTTCAACAACGTTAGCTACAACTACACCACCCACTACCACTACACCTCCCTCAACAACATTAGCTACAACTACACCACCCACTACCACTACACCTCCCTCAACAACATTAGCTACAACTACAACACCCTCTACCACTACACCTCCTTCAACAACGTTAGCTACAACTACAGCACCCACTACCTCTACACCTCCCTCAACAACATTAGCTACAACTA
Organism: Crinia signifera; assembly: GCF_055691185.1. Classification (NCBI taxonomy): domain Eukaryota; kingdom Metazoa; phylum Chordata; class Amphibia; order Anura; family Myobatrachidae; genus Crinia; species Crinia signifera. The sequence goes on from NC_139217.1 coordinate 457,833,656, forward strand.
CACCACCCACTACCACTACACCTCCCTCAACAACATTAGCTACAACTACACCACCCACCACTACACCTCCCTCAACATTAGCTACAACTACAGCACCCTCTCCCACTACACCTCCCTCAACATTAGCTACAACTACACCACCCACTACCACTACACCTCCCTCAACAACATTAGCTACAACTACACCACCCACTACCACTACACCTCCCTCAACAACATTAGCTACAACTACAGCACCCACTACCACTACCCCTCCCTCAACAACATTAGCTACAACTACACCACCCACTACCACCACATTTCCCTCAACAACATTAGCTACAACTACACCACCCACTACCACTACACCTCCTTCAACAACGTTAGCTACAACTACACCACCCACTACCACTACACCTCCCTCAACAACATTAGCTACAACTACACCACCCACTACCACTACACCTCCCTCAACAACATTAGCTACAACTACAACACCCTCTACTACTAAACCTCCTTCAACAACATTAGCTACAACTACACCACCCACTACAACTACACCTCCCTCAACAACATTAGCTACAACTACAGCACCTACTACCACTACACCTCCCTCAACAACATCAGCTACAACTACAGCACCCACTACCACTACACCTCCCTCAACAACATTAGCTACAACTGCACCACCCACTACCACTACACCTCCCTCAACAACATTAGCTACAACTACACCACCCACTACCACTACACCTCCCTCAACAACATTAGCTACAACTACACCACCCACTACCACTACACCTCCCTCAACAACATTAGCTACAACTACACCACCCACTACCACTACACCTCCCTCAACAACATTAGCTACAACTACAACACCCTCTACCACTACACCTCCTTCAACAACGTTAGCTACAACTACACCACGCACTACCACTACACCTCCCTCAACAACATTAGCTACAACTACACCACCCACTACCACTACACCTCCCTCAACAACATTAGCTACAACTACACCACCCACCACCACTTTTACAAAAGTCAATGTAGAGGTTTCATTTATTGATGATGGAGATGATTAGCATACATTATAGAAGTATAACAAGGTACTGTACATGTACATAATTATAACTATAAATAATATCTGCAGACTCTGAAATACAATGTGCAGTCCTGATGAGTACCACTATCATGTATAATACCTGGAACATTAACAACATTCACAGTAGCTTGGCACACTATATTAATAGGTACATTATATTTATCAGGGGTTAAAGTGGGCGCGAGCAGGGTGAAATGGAGTTCCATCAACTGTAATGGTCAGGTGGAATCAGTTCAACCTCCACCTTGGCCCTGTACAATCATTCCAACAGAAAAGAATTATAGTTTGCAGAGGGGGTGCCAAAAACCCTATCACTGGCCAAGGCTCTGCCTAATCGGGAGAGGGGGGGATTACTTGGAAGAGAATTAAGTTCCACCACCTCTCCAGGATCACTTTAAGCCCTGATATTAATACAGTCGTTTCTGTATTGGGAGGCCACTAAAAGGTGCATGGCCTATTGGCCCTATTTGGTAACCCGGCACTGAGGATTTCTATACAACAAGAATCTACCAACGATCACAAGTACAGACATTTCAGTCAATGTAAATATTTATATTTGCAATTATATCTACATCCTATTATGCTTAGAATCGCCACCCACTTCCTTTCCATGTGATCCATGGGCATAACTCCCAGAGGCAATGGAGTCGCCTGCCTCTGGACTATAAACCCAAAAGGGGCACCTGTATATATATTAACCCCAGGGCCCTTATACCTTTTGACTGTCTGTAAATACCCCGTTTGTTGTATCACTTTCTCCTTTTGTAAAGCCAACAGAATATGCTGCGCTATATAACAAACTGTTAATAAATAAGCTACATCTACAGCCCCCCTTGATCTATTACTTTTGATAATAAATTACTAAACGATAATAATAATAATATTACTTTAGTCACCCAGTCAAAAAAAGTCTAAAAGATTTGTTTGACATGTTCTTCCCCCAGTAAACCCATGCTGTTTAGGATCCTTTAAATTGTTGGTTTTAAGATATTCTACAACTCTTTGTTTTAAAAGTGTTTCAGCCAATTTCCCTACTACTGATGTAAGGCTCAATGGTTGGTAGTTGCTTACCTCTTCCTTGCTTCCACTTTTGCAGTGGGACTACATATGCTATTTCCAGTCCTCTGGGATTACTCCAGTAGCTAGTGTCTGGTTGAATAATTCTGTTAATGTTTTACCAGCTCCCCTTTAAGCTCTTTTAGGGCCAGATGTATCAAGCTTCAAAAAGTGATAAAATGGAGAGTGATAAATAGCCAGCCAATCAGCTCCTACCTGTCATGTTACAGGCTGGGTTTAAAAAATAACAGGTAGGAGCTGATTGGCTGTTTGTTTATCACTCTCCATTTTATCACTTTTGAAGCTTGATACATCTGGCCCTTAGTATCCTTGGATGCATCCCATCTGAACCCATTGATGTATCCACTTTCAGTTTTGAGAGTTCTGTTAGGACTTTCTCCTCTGTAAATGTACTTGTTTCTCCCTTGTTTTTCTGATTATACTTGCAACTTAACTGTGGCCCCTTCCCCTCTCTTTCAGCAGTGAATACTGAACAGAAATAATTATTAATATGATCTACTATTACATTGTCTCCCTCATTGCCTCTGTCTTTACTCTTATTACTCCAATTTTGTTTTTCTCCTTTCACTTAAAAATCTAAAAAAGTTTCCCCCCTTTACCCACTGACTGGGCCATTTTCTGCTTAGCCTCCTTCTGTCTAACAAGTAGGGGCGGATTGTGTGGTTGGAAAACCAGGCCATTTACCAGTAGGCTGGACTGGATTTGGCCACTTTCCCCCCTGACTGGGCCGCCGCTGTCTCCCCTGGCTGGGCTGCGGCCACTAACTGGAGGAGGGTGACTGGGAAGGCTGCCAGTGATAAAGATGGTGGCCGACCATGGTCCTAGAGGAGAGCTACTGCCCATGACCAAATGCAGCAGCTCCTCCTCCACCCATGGCCCTTCGGGGTGCTCGACACACATGAAATCCTGCTGCCTAGAGTGGCGGTGCCTGGCTCTGTCTCCTGCCTGCTCCTTTTCCCAGAGCCCGGCTCTGCTGCTTGCTACAATCAGAGCCAGGCTGTCCTCCCCTGCCGAAGCCATGTTGTCCGCCCCTGCCACTTCCAGAGTAAGTAAACGGCTCCTGCCAGCATTACCCCCCCCCCCCCCACCCATTAGCACCACCCCCGGCAACCCGTTAGCAACCCCCCCCCCCCCCTCCTTTCCCCCGGGCTGCTCTAGGATTTCTCTCGGGCCAGGTTTAATTGCCAATCCGCCCCTGCTGACAAGACACACCTCTTTGTCTTAATTGTTCTGTGTCTGCTTATATTTCCTAAAGAATAGATATTGGGGGTGTACCTGCGCACTGAGTGTTCCCTGGTCTGACTAGCTACAAAGCACTTAAGTATAGTCTGACTCAAACTACACTGAAAATGGTAATCATAGGAAGTAGTGGGGGTTAGTGCTGAGCTTTGCCCTGGTGTGCGTACAATCAAATATAAATATAGATGTAAATATAAATGGTATCTGGCACAGTGATGCAGTAAAAAAGGATGCTTTTACTTAGTGATATCTTATATCAAACAGCGTTTGCTGTGGAGTTTTCCGGGCGTTGTTTGTGAGGGGACCTGACTGTGGATAATGTCCGTATTCCCCAACGCGTTTCAGCTTTGAAGAAGGCTTTTGAAAGCTGAAACGCGTTGGGTAATACGGACATTATCCACAGTCAGGTCCCCTCACAAACAACGCCCGGCAACTCTGTGACGCAACCCCGGGAAGACTCCACAGCAAACGCTGAAACTGAGGACGCGGCACGGCAGCACCATCTGAGAAAGGAAGGGTAAGTAGGAGACAGGCACTGCTCGCGAGGCAGGAGGGCTCCCAGTCGGACGGCGGGACACCATGCATACACCGACACTATCGGTTAAAGCGAGGTGATCCTGTCATCCGCTCCAGTGCACACGTCTGATACACCGGGACCGCTACACGCTGTGGGATCCACACGCGTGCGGCGGTAACACGTACATCAGACCTACCGCACACTGGCACACCCTAGGCTGCACCAACAGTAACCACCTCCGAAAACCCGCACCCTGCACCAACACCGTGGCAAGTTTTAAAGGGGTACCCGAAGCTAACATTGTATCTGAGCAGCGGGACGCCGCACTCAGACAGAGACTTTCTGCAATTTTGCAGTACAAGCAACCAAAACCTGAGACATTCACTTAAATACCAAGGAATCGTCTGCACACCCACAATCACCTTGGCAAGACGGGCAGCAAGCTTTTTGCTGAGAAAATTGTTTGTCTAGAAGTATTGTATTTAGACCACTATTGCAGACGACATATCATTTTGGTACTACCCCACCTGTATTTGATTTTATTTTATTTTGTTTGATATAAGATATCACTCAGTAAAAGCATCCTTTTTTACTGCATCACTGTGTCAGATACCATTTATATTTATATTTACATCTATATTTATATTTGATTGTACGCACACCAGGGCAAAGCTCAGCACTAACCCCCACTACTTCCTACATTTCCTAAAGGCCAACTTTTTTGCAATCACAATATAGTACTTGCTACAGTTGGAGCCCCTCTCAACTTTGTTCCTTAGGTCGTGGCTCACCATGACTACCTATTGTTCTCAGCAGCAATACAATACATAGAACAATACAGTAGGGGATTAGCATAGTAATCCTATTACTCACTTAATCCAATTAACAGGCTAAATGAGGAGGCTCCATCTGTACTTCTTTAGTAAACCACAATGGCTTCCTTTTCCTTGTGTTTTTCCTAACTCTTTTGACACAAAGTTCTGTTGCTTTTAGTATTGCACTTTTTAATTTTTCCTACTTCTCCTGCACTCCTTCCAAGTTCCTCCACTCTGCCAAAGAATCCCTTACAGAGTTTCCCATCTCTACAAAATCAGCCTTCCTAAAATCTAACACCTTTGTTTTTGTGTGTGATGAGTCGGTCTCGGTCTTTATTTTGAACCATACTGCTTGATGGTCACTGGATCCCAGGTTTTCACCCACATTTACATCAGATATTCTGTCACCATTTGTAAGTATTAAGTCTAATACCGTGTTCTTATGAGTCGGCTCCCTCACCAATTGCTGGAGGGATGCTCCTTGCAAGGAATTCAGCATGTCCCTACTTCTGGTGGAACTTGCAACAGACACCTCCCAGTTTACAATAGAAGGTATTTGAAATGTTATACTGATCGCGCTTCAGATCAGCTGGGGATCTGGACACAAAATAGGTGACCCTACACCTGGAAAATGGACAAACAAAGGTGGTGTGCCAGAGACACACACAGTAGTATCCAGATACAGAGCGCAGGAGATCTGGATACTACTGTGTGTGTCTCTGGCACACCACCTTTGTTTGTCCACCTCCCAGTTTACATCAGGTAGATTAAAGTCTCACATGATTATCACCTCTCCTTTTAATGGCACTTTATTGATGTCCTGCAATAGGCTCTTGTCAAGTTCCTTTTCCTGACTTGGTGGTCTGTAGATCACCCCTATACAAAGAATCCTCTCCCCTGTTTCTATGGTCATCCAAAGGGCCTCAGTGTTTTATTTAATACATTGAATTAAGGTAGTCTTTATGCTTTTTCACATATATTGAAACCCCTCCTCCTATTCCTCCCTTCTGTCCTTCCTAAATAAAGTATATCCTGGTATAGCTATGTCCCAGTCATGATTGCACCATGACTCTGTAATAGCATCAATTGGGCTATTTAAATGCAATACACCAATGAGTGAGAATTTATCACAATATACTATATGGAGAGGGCAATGTGGTCATACAGTATCTGATATCAGCATGTACAGATTGTGGGGCTGATTCAGTGTAGAACGCAAGTACAAATGTGGATGGGTCCATCTGATCACTGCAAATTGCTCTTGTGCTGTAGAATCCAAATGCAGATGGGGCATTCACTACAACACACACACACACACACACACAAACACATGGAGACTGGCATTTCTGTGCAGCAACCATTCACTCAAATTGGCCAGTACAAGAGTCAGGCGCATGTTGGTCATGCAAGGCTAGCTGTCCTGCTCATTTGTGGTGTGATAATGGCAATGATTCACCTGTTTCTAATCTTTTCTGCACCCATAGAATAGAATAGATTCAACTTTATTGGCCATGTGTGCTTGCGCACTAGGGTTTTTTTTTGTGGATTTACAGTGCAGCATCAAGCAGGGATGAGGGGGGGAGGCATTACATACATTACATTGTGACATTAAATATGGGGACCACATGCCTGCCGAGCAGCACAGTGCCTAGGCAGCCATCAGCGGTGCCACTGGTCATTGCCGCAGCCAGGTAGGTAAAGATATAAGCCGGGACAGTACAGTTATCACACAGGGAACACATACCCTCCGAGCTGTGCGGTGCCACTGGTCGCTGCCGCAGCCAGGTAGGTAACATTATGGGTGTCACGTTCTTAAAAGCACCAGCTGTAGAATATCATAAGCTGAGTGCTTTAACGTTTGAGGATGTATCCACGACAGAGTAGAGGAAACAGTGAAGATAAAATATAATGAATTTAATAAAGATATTGCAAACAGTGATAATGATGGTATAACTGGTATATGGCAGACATGCAAATATAAAGTCAATTGTCCAGTAGGTTATTGTAATAAATGATGAAGCTTGGTACTTGAAGAATATTGCAATATAATTTGAGGAGTGGAAGTGAATATAAACTGGAGTTGAATACTTAAAGGTAGTAGAAGAATTTGAGGATTGGCTGGTTTGAAGAACGAATGAGGATTGTATTACAGATTGGAAGATTGGATGAATGATTGAAGATTGGATGATTGATTGGAGATTGAAAGATTGGAGGATTGGTTGAAGATTGGAAGATTGGCTGATTGGTTGAAGATTGGATGATTGGTTGGAGATTGGAGGATTGGATGATTGGTTGGAGATTGGAGGATTGGAAGATTGGTTGAAGATTGGAGGATTGGATGATTGGTTGGAGATTGGAGGATTGGATGATTGGTTGAAGATTGGAGGATTGGAAGATTGGTTAAAGATTGGATGATTGGTTGAAGATTGGAGGATTGGAAGATTGGTTGAAGATTGGCGGATTGGATGATTGATTGAAGAAGAATAATAAATGAAGAATAATGAATGAAGAAGAGTTGTCCTTTGCTGTATAAGGTCGTGGCTGCTGACAGAGGTAACCATGGAAGTAACCGTCGGGAGAGTAGCAAGGTGAGACCCCTTATAGGACCTGACCTTGCGTGGTCCACATTGGCGGTAGGCAGAGTCCGGTGGTACATGAAGCAGTGAAAGGCCAGCAGGATCTCTTCAGGGAAAAGCTCAGGAACGTAGCAAGTACTACAGTGCCAGATGAGAGCAATGATGCTACGGGGTGGACATCATTGTACTGACTGCCGGACTAGCCTGAGCAGTCAGTACTTACCAGGTGAGCTGTGCTGGGATTGGTCAGGCAATCAGGGAGTGAGGCGGAGCCGTGCAGGAGAGGCTGGGGAAACCAAGAAGATGGCGCCCGCCAGAGAGGGCGACAGATTCCAGCCGGCCCTGATGATACGCAGCTGTGCAATCCCCGGCCTTTACTCAGACGCTGACCAGGCACAAACACACATGGCAGTACGCCACACACACCCTGCATGGCACTGGAGCACAATACACCGGTGTCACCACGCGATGACAGCGCGGCCATATGTACCCCTGTGATGCCAGAACATGAGCAGAGGTGAGCGCCATGGTTTTAGTGTACCTAGTAGGGGTCCAGGACTAAGCATGATACAGGGGTCTTTGGGTAAACGCCATGGTGGATGTGACAATGGGAAAATACAGCACAGTTACAGCAGAGACATTACAGATATCACACAGGGGATATGAGGTTACATATGGCTGACTGCACAGATCCCAGGCAGCCATTTGCGGCGCCAACTTCCTGTAGGAGAACCAGCCGTGGTGGTTTTAGGGTTTCATGCCCTATCATCCACTACGGCGCAGGGGGAGAATAAAATAGTGTGCCGAGTGCAGCATCGCCACCGTGCCCGAGGCATGGGGGTGATGCTAGGGGACATGGTACACTTTGCCGGTGTCCATGTAGACATTCATCTTGACCTTTTGACTGTCGACCATCCCATTGTCGACCTCATGCTTGTGTCAACCTTCCAACCCTGTCGACCTTAGCCATGTCGACCTATTTCAGGTGTTGACTTAAGCCCTGTCGAACCTTCAGTGGTTTTTACCTATGAGCTGGAGCCCCCCCCCATGTAAAATCCGCCACTGTAGTGGAGTGAGATTGCACTGGCTTCACTGTGACTGGCAGTGACTTCCTATTGGAAGTCCGACCTGTCAGTCACGAAGGCAATCCCATTGGGAGGTGTTCCCTCCCTCCGGGATGCCTTGCTGCGGGCTGCCGTGCGAAATCGGCAATTGCACATGCACAGTACCTATGTCGTATTATCGTATTATTATTACCTGTATCGTAAGTATTGTACCACACACCACCATACATGGTAATCATCATCATTGCTACCAGGCTGTGTATCGTACTACCAGGATATATCATCAATTTCTGGGTGTACATTGTGTATTACAATTATATGGTTTCCTTCCTTTTAAATCAAAGGGGTAACATCGGTGTATCTAAATATATTTTGGAGTAAAAGGTAAAAAAGGTCCCTGAACCCTGGGCTAAATAATGTTCCCTTTCACTGTGATAAGATAATGGTCAGAGCTCGAAGTGGAAATTTTAAAGTGGGGGTATGGAAAAATAAAGGTAGAAATCATGCGCGCGCGCTCCAGAAAAGGGGCGTGGTCAACCAAAAAGGGCATGGTCAATTGCACTACACCACACAAAGTGACCCATACTCACATTACACCACACGGAATGAGCCAAAATTCAAATGGAATGAGCCAAAAATTATTTATACCATAATAATTATACCACACGGATGGAGCAAAAATTCACTTCAAGGTGCCCATACACGTAGCGATGTGCTCCATACATTTTGAACTAGATCGCATCGCATCTAGGTAAAAATGTATACGGTGTGCTAAAGTAGCAAGCATTGTGCAGGTAGTGATGACGAAAACCCCAAAACATAGTGGGTCCCTGGGACCCGTTGCTTACAAAAATTGGGGTCCTACCTGACCTTTTCTGGTCCCAATGCAATAGAGTCTCTCCCCTTCCCCCCCAGCATGGCACATACAGACTCTTCTCCCCCACATGGCATATACCCTGAGTTGAGGGCTGGCCTGAGCCTATTTTTTGGGGGGGTAAGCAAACATAGATTTGGGTGCCCCTCACTGTGGCTATTGGGGATCGAGGGGGGGGGGAGTATCAATTAGCCCACTCACATAAAGTAAGATATACATATGCTAGAAAAGACAATATAGAAACTGGGACAGTTGTGCGCCGAAAAATTTAGGTTATGGCTTTGTGGGGAAGGGTCGTGGCAATATAAAAGCACCAACTCACATTACACCACACAATAGTGCTCACTGTCAGTCACCAGCCCCTGTACCCACTGCACCAGTCCCTGACAGTCAACCGCCCCTGTACCCACCGCACCTGTCCCTGCCAGTCAACTGCCCATGTACCCACTGCACCAGTCCCTGTCAGTCACTCGCCCCTGTACCCACCATACCTATCCCTGCACCCACTGCACCTGTCCCTGACGGTCACCCCCCCCCCCTGTACCCACTGCACCTATCCCTAACGGTCAACCGCCCCTGTACCCACTGCACCTGTCCCTGACGGTCACCCGCCCCTGTACCCACCGCACCTGTCCCTGCCAGTCACCCACCCCTGTACCCACCACACCTGTCCCTGACAGTCGCCTGCCCCTGTACCCACTGCACCTGTCTCTGCCAGTAACCTGCCCCTGTACCCACCGCAACTGTCCCTGCCAGTCACCAGCCCGAGTACCCACAGCACCTCTCCCTGCCAGTCAACCACCCCTGTACCTCCACTTGCCGGTTACCAGCCCCTGTGCCCACAGAGAGCATGACATCACACATCTCCTCTGTAATAACAATAAAATTGCCAAGATTACATTACCTTAATCTGACCTGTACATGGCCTGTTCCTGCTCAGACAGCGTCAGCCGGTGTAACACACAGCACCAGCAGCTCACCCTGCACACCAGCTGGGTCCCTAGCACTGAGAGTGGAGGCGCTGCTGACCTCCGTGCCTAGGACCCCTGTGACAGGGCTGCCAACTGCCGCTCCCATTCCTTCCCAGCCGGTGCCTCCTGCTGCGCTGCCATGTTCCCGCCATCCTGCCATCCCCCCTGCTCTGTCCGTTGCCGCTGCTGCTTACACCCGCCCAGGTGTCAAGTGCGGCATGTGTCCATTGAAAGCGGGATACAGCTGGGCGCTCCTTCCATCCTAGTCCGGCCACAGCAGGGGTGAGAGCTGCCCAGCGGCAGCATAGATTACAAAGGGGTACAGCGAATGTGGGAATGAGAGCCGTCCAGCATGGCCCTGGCGGCAGGGGAGATTGGCGGCAGTGGTAAGGGCAGCACTAACCAGTAGGGATGGGTAATCATATGATGTTTCATCGGTAACATCGGATTTATGGTTCCAATGTTCAATGTTTAACCCTGCAATGTTGAGGATCCAATGTTTCATCACCATCGCTAGATTTCTCCCCCGATGTTTTTCTCAATCTTCCAATGTTTTTTCTTTTGTGTGTCAATGTGTGCTGCTTTCAATGCTTTGCAGCCAGCTCACTCTCTCCTTGATATATATTCATTAAAAACTTAAGAGACTGGTAAAAAAAAAACATTAACAAACATGACAGTATCACTGCTGGCTGGGCTTTCATATGTGTGTGTGGCTGTGTGCTGCTGCTGTGGGTGGTAGCTGACAGTGAAAGACAGTCTGGCCAGCCATTAAGCAGCAGCACACAGGACAGCCCCACCCCTGCCTCACTGCAACTGGTGCTGTTAGTGAGTCACTGTCGCTGTCTGCTGTGTTGTTTCTAGCACAGGTCAGTGCTGATATACAGACCACACTGTGCTAGAAGCACTACAGCAGACAGCGACACTCCAGGCAGGGAAGAGGAACTGCATGGGTTTTCAAAGATAGCGGGTGCTAGAATGAACAGTATAATACGATAGTCACTAGTAGTGACATTGTGGTGAACTCCCATCATATGTATTTATTTATTAATAGTGTCTTATATAGTGCAGCATATTCACTTGCGCTTTACAATAGGAGACAGTGATACAACAAACTGGGTATTTACAGTCAGTCAAAGGTATGAGGGCCCTGCTCGCAAGTTTACAATCTATCAATTGATTTATTATTATGCATCAAGCATATCACAGCACCTTACAAAGGGCCTGATTCAGTTGTGGATGCAGACATTTGCACAGTTTATTTCTTTGAAATGCAATGTCAGTCACACTGCACATGTGCAGTGATTTATTAGTAACAGCGGACGCAGATACTGAGTGACAGGTACAGTAGTTTCTATTTGAGGGAGGGGATGGGGGCTGATTTGTCAAATGCAGACGTGTTTCAAACCTTAATTTTCGGGTATGGGTGAAAACCGGACCAGGACAAAACCCCCGGACCGCCGGACGAGACATCAAACTCTGCATTTTGGAGCTTGTGGCCTCCGGTCCGGGGGGTGTCCTGTCCGGGGGGGGCTGCCTGTCACACCTGTCACCAGGGAGAGGAGCAGGGGGAGAATAAAGCCTCCCTATATGGTCCGGGCATGTAGCTAAAACCGGACGGTCCGGACCACACAGGGAGGCTGTAATCACCCCTTCCCCATGTCCCTGGTGATAGCTATCACAGGGACCCCCCCCGACAAGACACCCCCCGGACAGGACACCCCCCCGGACGGGACCCTACAAGCTCCGGACTGCAGATTGTGATGTCCTGTCCGGCGGTCCGGAGTGTAGTCCGGTCCGGTTTTTACATAGTCCCTTAATTTTCTAGTTGCACTGGCTCCAGCGTCTTTGTTCTGATGGTTATTCTAAGCAACAATGTAGTATGTTCTATGTTGCACTGTGTGTACAGTTATTTTGCTATTTTCTATGATCAACATAAGTTATTAGCCTGTTGCTACAGTTAAACATCTGGGTAATAGCAGATTGTGAGTTGTTGCAATAAAGTTTTGATAGTGAATGCTTCATGTTTTTTTCCTTCCGTAACAAATTTGATTTACCACAAAACATGAATCATATATCCATTGTGTGTGTATAAACTGTAAGCCTCCAACAAGATAAACTTAATAGAGGGATTATTTATCATTTCAGAAGCTTATTAGTGTATTATATGCTTTGGTAACCAGTTTATTTTAAAAAATATCGAAACATCGGTTAACATCGGGTTCACAGTACCAATGTTTAGGTCTAAATGATGTTTTGCAACCAATGTTGAAAAACATCATTTGACCGATGTTTTCTTTCGATGTCCCATCCCTACTAACCAGCAGCGGCATTCCATAGCAGCGTCCTGCAGATGCAGCAGGACGCTGCACAACATTTTCAGAACTGTGGAAGAAGTGCCGGTATGCCATACCGTCGCATACCGGCCCACTTCGACCACTGATAATGGTAGAAAAAGTTTCTTATATCCCAGTTTTGATAAATAGGGGTGAAATGTATTAAACCTTCAAAGGAGCTGCCTACAGAAACTTCTGTAGCTAACATTTATAAATTACATACTAAAGTACATTAGAAGCTACTTGGTTGCAATCGACCCCTTTACTTTTCCACTGTCTATAAAGTTTAACACATCTGCCCTACAGTGTATCATGCACTATTGTTATACCTTATGTGGCAGGGACAGTATACTTCATGAGAGTAATGTGGAAGATCCTATCCAGGATTTAGAACAGCAGCAGCAGGGAGATCCATCCCAGGATTTCCTAGGATGTATTGGGAATCACTGACTGATTAGCAGCACCTGGTGTTTCCTGTTATATGTGTATTATATATGCTGCCTACAGGTACTCTGTAGGGAGCTGTTTCTTCCTTAAACTCCGCTCTGCTCTGCATGTGGAATACCTATACGCTCCATATGCCTTCTCTCTGCAATTCTTCTGACCACTGGCAGAGCAACTATTGTTCCTTCTTATACCTCACCACCCCTGCATAATCGCTCACCCACTGTTCACTATATACATCATTTATACACAGCAGGAAGCAGCATTTGCAAGGGATCATGATGAGCTATACCTAGCACTATCTATACCATAGTTGCCGACTTTTGAGCCAACTCTGTCAGGCAGGGGGGCGGGGCCATTTCCAGGACTGGAAAAAGAGGCGGTCCGGGGCGTGGTCACTCAGATGATGCCCTGTTGGGGGCATGTCTACAGCGTCACGGCATTTTAGCCCCGCCCCCCACCGTGCAATGCCGGTATTTCAGTCATTGCACTGCGGGGGGCGGGGCTAAAATGCCGCGATCGCGGCATTTTACCTGCGGACCCCCCGCCGAGGGACACTGGGGGGGATATGCGGGAGGATTGCCACCCTTTCCGGGGGACCGGGAGGGGGACCCGATTTCCGGGACCCTCCCGGCCATTCCGGGAGGGTAGGCAACCCTGATCTATACCTATTTCTTATACTCGCAGGTTCTCACATTTCTGTGGGCCCTCATTGTAGGCCCTGCACTGTCTACCATCAGAGCCAGGTGGGTTACCCACAGAGATAGCAGAAACCTGCCTTTCTCTAACCCCCATAAACTTGTGATGCACTTGGAGCACACTCACCTACGCATTCACTGATTTTAGGTCACATGCCTGGGCAGCAGCTACCCCCTGGGCCCATTCAACTCAAGTAAATTACTCTGCTTACTACCATCTGCTCAATCTGAACTTTACGACTCTTATACAGTGCTTATGGTCTCATGGGCTGCGGCTGAGGTTATTTCCTTATGAGAGTGTCTCAATACTGCTTTCATTACTGTTTCATAGAGGCAGATGTATTAACAAGAGATAAATCCAAGGGTGATAAACATCCAGCCAATCACCTGCTAACTGCCATGTTACAGCCTGTGTTTGAAAAAAGTCAGTAAGGAGCTGATTGGCTGGACGTTTATCTCTCCTTATCACCCTTGCATTTATCTCTTGTTAAGTCTTAATACATCTGCCCCATAGTATCACTATGCAAAGAGAGGATTTACATAAAGGTGCCCACGCACTAGAACGATTTTTGGGCCGATTGGCCGATTTTCGATAAATCGGCCGATATATCGGCCGATATTTACCGATAATCGGTCGAAAATCGGTCGAAAATCGGCCGATGCTCGCTCCCGTGGATCTTTTGCTAAATCTTCTGATCTTACGTGCTGCACAAAAGATCAGAAGATTTAACAAAAGATCCATAGGAACGCACACGGGATCTTAAGAAAAATCTTTGGTAAAGATGTGCGCTTGCCTGAAATCTTTTGTCCAGATCGGACAAAAGATTTGAAGGCTAATTTATGCGCACATCTTATGATCGCAGATCTTTCTAGTGTGTGGGCACCTTTACTCTGCACCCACCAATGTGATTATCAGAAGGTGTCACATTCTCACACTGAACTATTAATTCATTCGACAGGATTTCACATACTATACATCTCTTTATATATACATTTATATGTGAAGCAATGCATTGATTTTGTTACAGTGTGGTATGCAATGTTACCTTTCTGATTTTCTGACACAGTGATGCATGTGATGTTACAATTGACTCTGACTTTATGGGATCATTTATAATAAATTAACCAATAAAAGTTATTTTTTAACTGCTATTTTACATGCTAAAGAAGGCTAGTGCCCCGCCCGGGGAGATTTCTTTCTATCCTTACTTGGATATCTTTTTCTCATATGTGTGTTCAAGACAGAAAGTTGATGTTCCCAATGGCAGTTATTGCCTGAGCAATAGGCTTTTGGGGTTCTGGGGATTATGTTAGGGATTCTCTAGAAGTACCCTTATTGTGAGTACTGCCATTACTGCATACTGTCATACTGTAACTTAAGAAATGCCAATCTGTTATCCTGGAATGCTGTCTAGATGTCATCTTTAACCTGCGTATGTGATTCCTTGTCACAGTTATTATTGGCTAATGATATTACTGGTAAACTGGTCTCCGGTGTGTTGAATATGCCATAAATGTGGCGTAGAACAATTTGATTGACAAACCATAATTATCTCACCTGCCCTATAGTATGATTATCACTGTACTGAGAAATACAATGATTAATGCATTAACTACTATATAATACACGACAAGTATAATTGTTACATTATGTATGCACAGAATAGTTACCTACTTTCAGAATAATAATTTATGCTTTGATGAAGATTAATATGTCATATCAGTTGCGTAACTGTCAATTATTTGCAAATATAAAATAAAATGGAATAAAAATGTAAATAAACAAAGTTTATAGGAAATAAAATTAAGCAACAGAGTATTATGAGCTATCAGCCAATCACAGTCCTGGACTCGTGGAGTGGTGATAATGGGGGTTGATCTATGAGGCCACACCTCTTCCAGTGAAATGATGCCCCTTATCATAAAGCCACACCCCTTTTATGAGTCTTATGTATGGAGTCTACTGCATCCGGTGTCACTAAGGTAAGTTGCCGGGTCTACATTGACATTATGATATATTGTTACAGGCAGAGGAACTAATGCTAATTAGTTGAGCCGTCCTTGATCTGTGAAAAAAATAAAAAAAAATTTGCATTTAAATTTTTCATCTACTATCAGTCTAAAATATTAGACTTCATAGATTTGGCTGTAGCAGAGAGGCAAGGCCCTCCCTCCCACACATTAAAACGACATAACGTGAAAACTTTGATAAATTAACTTATCAAGTACATTTAATAAAAGGAGAGGGTATGCCTCCTTAATGGTCCAGTTTTTTAGTATCTACATGCTTGGCCACAGATGACTTAAAGGCCCCCATACCTAAGGACAAGTCGCCCCCGACTTCCCCCTGAGCTTCCCCGGCTGCTCCCCGGGGGAGCTTGATTAGATTGGCACTTGATGTGCCATTTTATACATGTGATAAATCGTCTCGATTTATCACATGTAAAAAACCCGGGGAGCAGGGGGGGGGGGGGGGCTACAGAGGTGGGAGCAGGGGGGCTGGGGACGCTGCGGGGACAGCGTCTGTGTCCCCCGCTGCTGGGGACGCTGCGGGGACAGCATCTGTGTCCCCCGCTGCTGGTAACGCTGCGGGGACAGCGTCTGTGTCCCCCGCTGCTGGTAACGCTGCGGGGACAGCGTCTGTGTCCCCCGCTGCTGGGGACGCTGCGGGGGACACAGGCGGCATAGAGCCGGGCAGAGGGAGCCGGTGGGAGCTGTCAGTGCTAGAAAAAAAAAGCCTATACAATGAATGGGCAGCCTGTGATTGGCTGAGCGCTCTCTCAGCCAATTGCTGACTGGCTGAGAGAGCGCTCAGCCAATCACAGGCCGCCTATGCATTGTATGGGCTTTTTTTTTTTATTCAATACTGACAGCTCCCGGCTCCCCCTGCGCGGCTCTATGCCGTCTGTGTCCCCCGCAGCGTCCCCAGCCCCCCCTGCTCCCTCTACCACCTCGCCGCCCCACTAGGTCCCAAGTCGGGTGGTCGGACGTGCAGCAGGTCCGACCACCCGACGCAGATCCGATGCGCACGGGACCGCGCATCGGATCTGAGGGGACATCAAAACTAGCCGATTTTGGTCCGATTTCGGCCAGATCCGACTGATCTGGCTGAAATCTGACCAAAATCGGCTAGTGTATGGGGGCCTTAAGGCCCATACACACTGGGCATCATTGCCGGGAAAGCCGTTCATCTGCGGGTATTACCAGCAGATGAGCGGCTTTGAGGACGGCTTTGCATAGCTATGCGCTATGCAGAGCCTTCCTCCTCCTGTCGATGGCGCCGGGCAGGGGGAAAGCCGCTCAGTGTGGATGCACTGAGAGTCTTTCCCCCAGCAATGAATGTGATCATCGCTGTCCATACACGCTGTGCATAGTCGCCCAGTGTGTATGGACATTTAGGCTGTGATTCTAGAATCCTACAGCTTACCAAGTCCTTGTGACGCTACCCCACTGAGTCCCCTCCCCCATTTCCCCTTGCAACCGTGCAAGGGGATGTGTCACAAAGACACATCCCCTGGCATGTGCCCGCATCAGGAGAAATCATTCGATGGTCATGTCCATCGAATGATTTCTCCGCCTTCGCAAATATAGGTCAGTGGAGACTGACTTATATTTTTGGGCGCCAGGACGAAGAGAGGGCAGGCAGCTGAGGTCATCAGCCACCACCCCGGCAGACTTCATCCAGCCAGCATTCCCATGGGAATGCCCAGTGTGTTCATGGGGACACCCATGAAACATTGGGTGTACCCATGGCCCAGAGCTGCCACCACCCAGTAGTTGTCGCCCCCTCCCTGTGAACTGCTCGGCGGCAGAGTAATCCAGAATTGGCACTTTAATTAGTACCTCATTCATTTCAATGTAACCATCAGTGCTGAGTCATGGATATGCGCAAAGCCTGGACTAGTAGCGTGCCCTGATAACCACGTTTGGATATCTCTGCACTAATCTAAACACACAGTAACTTTTGCAAAATACAGATATAATGTAATATCAGATATAGCAAAATTGCCAAACTTAATAAACCCCAGGGTTTGATGTCATTGTATAGGTCATCTAGAATACCATTCCTCCCAACTGTCCCGATTTTCACAGGACAGGACAATGTTTTTGGGTCTGTCCCATTGTCCAACCTGCGGGCAGAAGATCATGCAGTATGTGTGGGGTTGGGGGTAGTTGGGATGCCCCCTGTCTGCTGTGCACAGAGCAGTGGTGAATAGATCCTGCGCACAGTGGGGCAGATTTATTAAGCCTGGAGAAGAGATAAACTGGAGATACAGTGGAGATAAAATAGGAGGAGATAAAGCACCAGTCAATCAACTCCCAACTATCATTTTCAAACACAGTTCATTGACTGGTGCGTTATCTCCTTTCACTTTCTCTCCAGTTTATCTCTTCTCCAGGCTTAATACATCTGCCCCACTGTCTATTCACGGAAAGCAGATAGGCTCACATAGTAATGAAAATAGGGTTTGACTCACGGCTGTGGGATTCCAACACGGCCATAACCCCTTTTGCTGAAGCCACACCCTTTCTGGGAGTCCCAGTTATTTCGTTTAGAACATTGGGAGGTATGAGAATACTATATTTCATTGTATACAAAGAAGTTTGACATATTATTTTATTTCCCCCGATGGGGGAAATGGCGGCGGGCATGTTCAATGCTGTCTTTCTCGACAGCATTGAACAGGGATCTCAGCAGAACATGCTCGACTTCACAAGCAGCCGGGAATGTTCTACCGAGAATGGGCCGGAATTGACGAGCTCCCGGCTGCAGCTTTCCGATTCCCTGCCGCTTCTTGTGGCCACACCCCCTTCTCGGTGCTTGGCAGGTGGGACATTGAATCCCGCCTGCAAAATCTTGGTCGAGCAGACCAAGAACGGGACAGGGTCACGGCTGTCAGGCCAGCCCAACAGTTATGACCCAACATTGAATATTCCCCAGTGTGTGCAAATTTACGACGTGTAAATTACAGACTATTAGAAAGGTTTACAATTAACATTAATACAATCATTTCAAAATAAATCTAGTGATGGAATTCGCTGCAGTATTGCTGCCAACATGTAACATGGAAAGCAGCCAAACAACAGGGTGTGTAATGTGATTTGGCTGAGTTATATTACAACAATTAAATTAGGGAACACACAATATGGTAGCAATTACATGCAATACAGTAGTACAGACATTCCTAACTTAACGATGTACCTGTTTACCGACCGCCCGGACTTACAACCCGGCCCGCACTGCAACTGCTCGGACTTATGACCCCGTCTGCTCGGATTTACGACCCGCCCGCCTACCCACTCACAGTTACGACCCGCCCAGACTGTTTAGCGACCCGCTGCCCACGTACAGCATCTCAGTGATTCATGGCAGAGAAAATGGCCGTGTAATGGCAGTGAGTATGACAGGAGAACGTGGCAAGAAAAGGAGGGCTATTGATCTTCAGCTGAAAATGAGGATCATAAACGATCATGAAGCTGGAAAGAAACGTAAAGAGATTGCAAGTGAGTTGGAGCTGGCACATTCAACCATTTCAACAATCTTGAAGGATAAAGATAGAGTGAAGGAGGCAGTGACAGCATCAACAGGCTATAAAGCCATAATAACTAGGCAGCGGAAAGGCCTCATTCATGAAATGGAGAAATTACTGGCGATCTGGTTTGACGACCACATACAAAAAAGAATGCCACTGAGCCTTTCTATAATTCAAGCCAAGGCACGCAGTATCTTCCAGACTTTGAAGGTGCGTGAAGGGGAAGAATCAACAGGTACATTTACAGCAAGCAATGGATGGTTTCAAAGGTTTCGTCGCAGATTCAACCTGCATAATCGCAGTATCAGCGGTGAGGCTGCAAGTGCCGATGTAGAAGCAGCAGAAAAATTCGTGGATGAATTTGATGAAATCATCAAGGCAAGCAGCTACTGTCCAGAACAGATCTTCAATGTGTATAAAACGTTTTGGAAAAAAAATGCCTGAAAGGTCCTACATACAGTACACACAGAAGCTAAAACGATGCCCGGCTTCAAGGCTTTTAAGGACAGAGTCACTTTATTGTTGGGAGGAAATGTCGCTGGTTTCAAGTTAAAGCCTTTGCTCATCTATCGCTCTCTGAATCCACTTGCATTGAAGCAGATTAGTAAGCACATGCTGCCCGTTTACTACCGTGCAAATAGCAAGGCATGGATGACACAAGGTTTATTTGAAGATTGGTTCATCAACTGCTTCATACCCCAGGTCAAGCGCTATTGTCTGCAGAAGGACGTTCCCTTTCATATTATCCTCCTGCTTGATAATTGCCCAGGACACCCTCAACATCTTGATGATGCAAACCGGGATGTAAAGGTTATGTTTCTGCCTAAAAACACAACCGCTATCCTACAGCCAATGGACCAAGGGGCTATAGCCACGTTCAAGGCATACTGTTTGCGCACCACTTTTTCCAAACTTGTAGCAGCAACAGAAAATGATGAAGTAACCCTTCGTGACTTTTGGAAGTCATACAACATTTCAGACTGCATGAAGAACATTGAAACAGCTTGGGAAAAAGTGACAGAAAATTGAATAAAGGGCATATGGAAAAAAGTCTAAAACGTTTCATGAATAATGTCGAAGGGTTGGACACAGATGAACTTGTCGATGTCATAAATCAAAACACTGTGGAGCTGGCTAACAAGCTTAATTTAGATGTGGAAGTGGAAGATATTGAAAAATTAGTGGAATATGTTGAGGGAGAGTTAACAAACAAAGATCTAATGGAATTGGAAGCACAGCAGCACTTGGAAGAGAAAGAAGGAGAAGAAGAGGAAAGAGCAGCAGAAGTGAAAGAAGTTCACTGTAAAGGGGTTAGCTGGTGTGTTCTCAAAAGTGAATGCGGCTATGTTACAGCTAATGTTAAAAAGTTCACGAAAGTGGAACGCCAAATGAACAAACTTACAATGCTATTGTGAACTTTATGAAGAAAAGAAGCTAAAGAAAAAGCAGACCACACTGACAGGATTCTTCTCAGAAGCTACACCCAGTAGCACTCCCCCTACAAGTTCTGTAATTTCCTTGCCATCATCTCCCTTACCTGGGCCCTCAACAACTGCGGGTAACCCTGGTGATGACTCCAATGATGATGGTATTGTAGAAACAAGTAGATGTGCCAGCGCTGGCTGTACCATTGATGGAGACTAGACGGTTCTCAATAAAAAATATTTAATACATACTAATATACATATATCACAATAAAATGTAACTGAAAATAAAACAAAATTGAGCAATAGGGTGTGATATCACAGGGATATAAAATGTATAGTTGAAATCACCATACTGTATGGTTTAGGTTGAGATGATATTAATTGGTATATTACCATCCGTTGCAGTCCTCTGGTGGATTGCATATGTCCAGAAGTGGTGACAAGCAATTGTCCTGGGTTGCCCTATAATTTCAACAGCTCAAGTCTCCCTATTTGGCATATTTTTCTTCCTTTGTAGACTGGATGTGTTAGGAATAAAGCAGATATCCCAATTTTGAGAGTCCAGATGATTAAAACGTCAGTGGGAGAGGGACAGGTCACACTGGATGGATGCAGGAACAGCAGTAATAAGCTCATGATGGTATTGTAGTCTGAATGGTTTTTTTTTGTGTTTTCCCATTGATTTGATTTATGTTCTCTATGTAAGTTATGCAAAGTAAAGTTATGTGAAGTAAAAAAGCATGCAAATTAAAGCAAGTTATGTTATGCAAAGTAAAAAAACTTGCAAAATAAAACATGCAAATTAAACAAATTTATGTTAACAAAGCTTAATAGCAAAGTAAAGCAAGTTATGCATAAAATGCATACTGTTGTTAGGTAGGACTGGGTGTGTGGACCCGGTTGCCGCGATTCCTTGGTTCTGCTGGCCTCCTGCAGGCTAAGACTTCACCAATAACAGCCACGTTTGTGGGGCTGAATTAGGTTCAGCCCCAGGCTGGTGCCGCCTGGTCTTGAGTGAAACAAGGTGGCCCGCAGGAAGTGTAACACACGGCAAGGTGGGGTGAGATGGTGTACACACCCAGCCTACCAATGCGTGGGAAAAATAACCCCACAGGTGCAACAATGCACTAAGGTGGTAACTAGGTGAATATCCCTAAGTATACAATGGGTGCAACAATGCACAGATGGAAAGAGAATGATAATAACCCAGTATACCTGCACTAGGAGATCGGAACCCCCTGGGCAGGCAAGGCCTGACCCTCCTGTGCAGGTAACTGCAACAATGCAGAGATGGTAGCAAAAAGATAAGAATGCAGGGAACCCCTGACTTATCTGAAATGAAGACTGACAGCAGGCTCTGGCAAGGACACTGCAGGCTGGACAAAGCAGGTACTAAGGACTGAGGCAACCAGGGACCAGGAACACGCTGACCGAGACACGAACAAATCTGGCACACAGGACGCTGGATACAATGTGCTGGGACCCGGAACACTCTGGAGCAGGAACATTGACAAACAGAACTGCACTAAGAACTAAACAGAACTATAACCAGCACCATAACTAAATAACCTTGCATGCAGCCACACCCAAGAAGCAAGGTATGCATGATACCCAGGGAGTTGGATCCACAAAACCCGGAGTACAGATCCAGGGAAAACACACAAGCTACAAACAGAATATGTAAACTACACATTTACGCCAACAGGATCGTAACAGTACCCCCCTCTTGAAGAGGGGTCAAGGGACCCCAATACCGGGTTCTCCACAACATGGATTATTCCAAAACCCTGGCATGAGGGTACAAACAAAAACAAGACAAACAGGAACAAGCTGCGGCTGCAGCTTGAGACAACTGTTTGCAAAAATAAAAAAAATGCAAAGTAAAAGAAGTATTATTCTTCTTTTTTTCTGACATGAAATGAAGGGGTATACTGTATTTATGGTCCGTCACAATTTGATCCCTAAAATTATCTTAAACTCCCTAATGACATATGTCTCACCATAACACCCATCCACGTGATACCAAATCAAATTCTAATAGTAACATAAAAGTAAGATATATTAGACAGTCAAAAATCACTGGCGATTTCTGGCGAATTTTAGTAACGTGAATGTGCGATTTTTTTGTAATGTGGTGTGTGGATTTTTGTTCTAATTTAAAAAAACTCCTCACTCTCCCCCTTCTGCATTTTTACATGAAAGGACGCCTTAGTCACCCCTTATGCATTTTTTACATGAAAGAATGCCTTAAGCATTTTGAGCCTATGTATTCTCCATTCATTTTTACAAAAGTAGGCGAAAATTATTTATTTATTTTACTTTTGTCGAAATGAAGTATCGTTGACTTTCAATAGAAAGACAATGCAGAAAATATCACAGACACTCTGAAACACACAGCGTTTGAGATGCTTGATCCACATCGAGGAAACTACAGCAGCGATACAAGGCTGGTTCCGGTCTCCCTGCGCTTTTTGTGCTCCCGATGGTCATTATTCAGGCTGGAAAGCTGTTTTACCTTAACCGCGTGTATGTGAGCATTTATTTATCTAATTAAAAGATTAGAATTTTGGCTTACCTTTTTTCATTTCTATCTGCATCGGGATTTGGAGCTCGTGTTTGGGCTCATGTGGAGAGAGCTACACGGCATGGTCGAAAATATGGAAATTATTTGAGCGTGTTTTCTTTATTACTGAGTGCCGCTGAATAGCCGATATATATATATATATATATATATTGTTTTTAGATCGGACACTTTATACGGCAAATCTTGCTGCTTTAGAATTTGATAACTCTAGAATGTACTCTTAAGGGGCACTAATAGGGTGCTTGACTATATTGGGTATGTATAACACCTCATTCATCTCTGAGGGTAAATACTTATGATAAACATTGCCTCGTTAATTTCTCTGTACCATCTAGAACTAAAACCCCTGATGTTATCTATATGACGAAACGCTTTGGGTTATTCTGGATAAATCCATCAAATTGCCTGTACCTTTATGTATAAGTTATATGGTTAATGCCATGGGACCTGGAGCAGACTGTGATCTGTCTCCAGTGTGCCGTGCAGAGAGACGAATCACAGTCCAGTCTGCTGCAGGTCCCGTGGCATAGCGGTCCTGCTAACATTCTTGAGCCGCGCACCCGCCCGGAGTTTCCTATTAATATTATCATCCACCATATAACCCATGATAGGATTATTTGGGTATACCTGGCTGCATGCGCTCTTGAACATTTATATAGCGCAGATTGCACCCCGGTATAGGTGACCTTCACAGCTCCACGGGGTTCATTTATTACGACTCCATAAAATCCATACAAATCGTTTCCACTGATCAATTTATTAAAATAAAACAAAGTAAAAACAGATTCCTATCAGATCATTACACTAGTTATCAATACATTTCACAGGACATCGGGGCCTTACGTTGTAGGGATAACTACAGTATATCCCGTTTTAATCACAAGTCTGTGTCTTCATGTTAATGTTTTGTGGGGGGGGGGGGGGGGGGGTTCGCTGCCTTAAAACAAAACCTAATAAAAGTTAATTTTTATTGTTTAAGTTCTCTTTGGTGCGCCACACAGAGACATTCTTTCTGTGGTTCTCTAGCTATGTACCCAGTGTCCAGTGGCAGCACACCCTCCAGAAAAAAGTATAGTGTATGTTCATCAGAAATTGAAGGGCCTCTTTCTTATTCACACTAAAATACCTTCTGGTGCGATTGGTCCTGTTTTTCTTTTTTATATTTAAAAACGCACATGAAGGGAGTAATGCATCTTTTCTGCTCAAAACACATAAAGGGCAGTAAGGCGTCCTTTCTTTTAAAAAAGCATATCGGGAGAGTAATACAACTTTTCATGTAAAAATGCATAAAGGGGGGGGTAAGATGTCCTCTCTTTTAAAAACGCATAAGGGACCAGTGAGGCGTCCTTTCATGTAAAAACACATAAGAAGGGAGTAAGGTGCCCTTTTTTGTAAAAAAAAAACAAATAATGCCTGGAAAATGAGGAGTATTTTCCAGGTGTATTTTGTATCAAATACCGGGAGTATATTACATATGGCCTGTAGTAAAAAATGGCCTTTGTAAATTCGGAAATATGAATTTATGGGGTGTGGTATGTTTCACCGACAGTCGGGATCCCGACAGTCATTATCCTAATGTCGGGATCCCGACTGGCCGGTGTCAGACAGCGTGGCCAGCGCAACAAAGCCACTTGCCACGCTGCGGGCACGGTGACGAGCTACGCTCGCCACCTATTCTATTCTTCCTCTATGGGGGTCGTGGACCCCCACGAGGGAAAATAGCCGACGGCCGTCGACCCGGCCGTTGGTGTTTTAGCAGTCGTGATCCCGACGTCGGGTTAGTGACTGTCGGGATCCCGACTATTGAGAACCCGTCCGGCACCCGAATTTATGGTCGTAGACGAGTACGAATGACTACAAATACGGGCATTCCTAGCCATTCGTATTTTAGTAAATTTCCCCCACAGAATCAATACTTAAAGGTCCAACAAAAAGGCAACAATATCGGCTCAACCTAACTGTGAGCTGCTGTTAGAATTATATACACACTGACGTTGTGTTAAAGCAAGTTAAAAACGCACGCGGAAATGCACCGACAGCGCAAACTCATTTGACAAACATTGGTTTCTGGGGGATATTGCAAACGTTTGGGGCTACTGTTGCCTTTACCTATCAGTCAGTATGGCTTATACAGGCCTGACATGATTAAATGTTTTGCATTGGGGTTAAAATCTATTAATTAGCGCCAGTGTTTTGAGATCTTACATTCATGTTCGCACTACAAGGGCAACAAGTGTTATATTTAATAATATCACAGCACTTTCCAATGATAACATACTGTTGTTGCTGAAGGGCACACAAACTACACAAAATACAACTTTCGCCATGACTGATGGCAGCAAAGACGTATAAACCAAGAACAACACTTCCAGCTACATTGCTTGTCAGCGTATAATAACAGCATGAAATTGGTTACCATTGTAATCTTCCTCCTAACATTCTGTATGAGCAATGTAGGAATGCAGCCAAACAAGATAGCGTGTGATACTGCCAGTGCCTGGGGCCTGGGCATGATACATTGCGGTAATTAAGAGACATTATCTATTTCAGTGATTATTTAATAACATATCTTGGTGTGCAGTCCTAATCCGCAGCAATTGTGTGTTATAGTAGCTGACTATTTGGTACACTCCTAATAGAGTTCCTGGTGGGGAAGCGAAAGGCGATAACGCACACCAGCCAATCAGCTGTGTTTGAAAAATGACAGGTGTTGATTGGCTGGTGCATTCAGGGCCACCAAGAGAAATCCTGGGCCCCGGTACAACAACCTATGCTCAAACCAAAGGTGTCCATACACTAGGGCGATTTGGGACGATTTGACCTGATCCCGACTGATTGAGCCAAATCGATGTGTTTGGCATTCCGGAGCCGAACATCGGGTCAAACCCTGGAGACTGAACTGGCTGCACATAAAATCCATCGAATCGGAACCATCAGCAGCACACGGCGGGTGCTTTTTTAGCACCCACAATTTATTGGGTCAGATTCCGTCTGTGTTTTCCAGGCAGCGGCGGGACAGACATTGGTGAGTGGCCTATAGCGGGCAGTGATGGGTTCTGGGCAACGGTGTGCAACGGGGCAGGCAGCAACAGGTGCCGGGCAGCGGTGAGCAGCAGGTGCTAGGCAGCGGCAACAGAATTTAATTTAAAAAAAAAAAAAAACAGTGTCAAATGTCCGGTGGCCACCCACATGGGAGGCCGTTGATTGGCTGAGAGCACTCTTTTGACAGTGTTTTTTTTTTTATTCAGCTGCCGATGCCCACCCTGCAGCCCGGCACCTGCCGCTCACTGCTGCCCGCCCCGCCAATCACCACTGCCCGGCTCTCCTGCCCCCGCCGCTGCAGTTCCCTGGGAGTCTTTACATCAAGTGCCAAAACGTATGTGAGCTTTCCCGGGGGTGCTGAGTTCAAGGGGAATTTGGTCCGACTTGTCTTTCGGATGAATCGGACTAGTGTATGGGGGCCTACACTCTACCACAATTCTATAAAAGTTCCCAATTAACTCATCTATATTTAAATAAAGGCAAAACAATAACACTGTTGGATTGCAGCACGTTTTCTATCTTTACTTTCCTTATTATGTTTTAATAGCACCATGAAATCGGTAATCACTGTAATCTTTATCTGAATATACTGAACAAGCAATGAAGTAATGCAGCCAAACAATAGTGTAGATACACTGGGAGTGCCCGGGGCCTGGGTACGATACAGTCACACATCCACTGAGCATGAGACTTCAGTGCATGCACCATACAGTATAACCTCCAGAAACACGCTGCCGGGACCACGGGGTTATTCTGGTTCACTCCTTCTGGCCAATTCCTTCTTAAATGGACAAAACCATGTGCACTGCAGGGGGAGGGGGGAGATGCAGAGAGAATTAGATTTGGGTGAGCTATTTTCTTTCTGTGCAGGGAAAATACTGACTGCTTTATTTTTACACTGCAATATATCTGTAGATCTCACTTTGAAATAAAACCCCACCCAAATCTCTCTGCACATGGTACATCTGCCCCACCTGCAGTGCGCATGGTTTTGTCCATTTGAGAAGGAATTTGCCTCTGAGAGTGAACCAGAATAACCCCCCCCCCAATATGTCAAAAGCGATCTTCATAATAATGCTGCTGTCTGACTACCAGAATGGACAGGTGCATTGGGTGCATGTGTGATGTCATAATGGGCCGACATACATTAGGTCGACCACTGGAGGTCAACACTTGAAATAGGTCAACATGAATAAGGTTGACAGGGTCGGAAGGTCAGCACTGAGAAAGGCGACATGAGTTTTTCACTTTTTCTTTTGCCCCGAATGGCGACATGGACACCGCATCCGCTCGCTGCGCTCGGCATACTATTACATTCTCCCACCACGCCGGAGTGGATGGTAGGGTGTGAAATGTTGGGACCTGGGACTGACCTACAGTCCGGGGGCACAGTGGCACAGCGCCATATCCCCCTGCGCGACCTGCGCCTCCCTGCCCACACCTGCCAGCACCCTGCCTCCCCAACCCCCCTCCCCATAGCCTTTCGGCTCCTTTAGCCCCCACGGTCAGGTCCGGAGCGCACACTGCACAGTGCAGACTGCCGAGCGCCTAGCCCCTCTGTGTACTAGGCTCGGCGCTCTGCAGGCTGCACTGTGCATTATGTGTGCCTGGCTGGGGGGCCGCCGGCACCGGGAGGGGGAGGCGGTGTGCGGGTGTCTGGGAGGGGGGTTTTGGCATTGCTGTGGGCAGCTGCCCAGGCCCCTCCAGAGGCCGGGGGACAGCTGTACCCAGGGCACCCCCTTGTCGGCGGCCCTGGATGGTGAACTACTGTAAATAGAAATAAATGCGCACAGTAAATATGTATTGATTTCCAACAAAATTGCACTGTATTATATTTCTTTATCTTTGACTTTTTTTCTATATTTTATTGTTTCTTTCTCGCTTTGTTTGTTATTGCAGAATGTACTGCACAGCATACTGTTTTTAAATCCCTAACTGTACCTGTATGACCATCTATATAATACTTGGATAGACTGATATATTAAATTGGGTTGTCCCATTTCCCAGCGCTGTTATACATTCTTTGTCTTTCTTTTAACACACTGCACTCATTATACTGTTTATCGTAGTTTTTCAGGTCCTCAGGACCCCAAATAGATTTCTTACCTAAATCACATGTGAAATAATGAACTCCACCTGTGGGTGGATCTGCTACAGTATATTGTACTTATCTCTAGGCCTAATTCAGTATGGATCTCTGTTTAGAGAATTGGCAGCCTGGCCGATTATTGAGTATCAATTAGCGTGAGTGGCCGAAATGTGCAAATAAATATCCGTACCCGGGTCAGCCGCGGTATGTTTGCATGCTGTGAGATGTATTGTTTAAAAATACTAGAGATGTGCGGGCTCGGATATCAGAGATCCGAGCCCCCACGGACGTCATCATTCCGAGCCCGATTCCGAGCAGCGCTCGGAGATTCCCGCCTGACTCGGTCCGTCCGCGTGATTAGAACGTCATCTCCCGGCGTCGGATTTCGCGAGGCTTTATAAGCAGCTGCCGCGCCCCCGCCATCTTCACTCCAGTTAAGTAGTGGGTTGGGAGAGGGTGTGTTGGTGCTGCTGCTGGGGCTTAAACTTGAGCTTGTCCTTGAGCTTTTGCAATCGCTGGTGCTGTCTCTCAGTGCTGCTGTGTAGTAGTCTAACTGTGTACTTGTAGTACTACTGTCTCCTCTGTGCGGTCTACCTCTGGTGTGCTGTGCTGCCTGTAATTGATTATTTTATTTGCTGGGGCTGTCTCCCTCAGTGCTGCTGTGTACTCTGTTCTCAGCTTAGGACAACAGTCTAACTGTGTACTTGTAGTACTACTGTCTCCTCTGTGCGGTCTACCTCTGGTGAACTGTGCTGTAATTAATTATTTTATTTGCTAGGGCTGTCTCCCTCAGTGCTGCTGTGTACTATGTTCTCCTCTGCTTAGGAGAACAGTCTAACTGTGTACCTGCCTGTAGTACTGTCTCCTCTGTGCTGGGGCATACCTCTGGTGCTGTGCTGTGCCATTTATTATATATATAATTATTAATTAATTATATTAAATATAAATATATATATAGTCCACTGGTGCTGCACTGCTGCCTGCACTGAATCTGCCAGTCTGGCGGTCTGTGGTCTGGGGCTCACTGGCTAATAAATAATTAAATACTGCCTGCCTAATAAATAATTAAATACTGCCGTATATCTCTACCTTTGTGGTCTGGGGCTCACTGCCTATACTGCCGTATGTACCGTCTGGTCTGGGGCTCACTGGCTAATAAATAATTAAATACTGCTGTATATCTCTACCTTTGTGGTCTGGGGCTCACTGGCTATACTGCCGTATGTACCGTCTGGTCTGGGGCTCACTGGCTAATAAATAATTAAATACTGCCTGCCTAATAAATAATTAAATACTGCCGTATATCTCTACCTTTGTGGTCTGGGGGTCACTGGCTATACTGCCGTATGTACCGTCTGGTCTGGGGCTCACTGGTTAATAAATAATTAAATACTGCCTGCCTAATAAATAATTAAATACTGCCGTATATCTCTACCTTTGTGGTCTGGGGCTCACTGCCTATACTGCCGTATGTACCGTCTGGTCTGGGGCTCACTGGCTAATAAATAATTAAATACTGCCGTATATCTCTACCTTTGTGGTCTGGGGCTCACTGGCTATACTGCCGTATGTACCGTCTGGTCTGGGGCTCACTGGCTAATAAATAATTAAATACTGCCTGCCTAATAAATAATTAAATACTGCCGTATATCTCTACCTTTGTGGTCTGGGGGTCACTGGCTATACTGCCGTATGTACCGTCTGGTCTGGGGCTCACTGGTTAATAAATAATTAAATACTGCCTGCCTAATAAATAATTAAATACTGCCGTATATCTCTACCTTTGTGGTCTGGGGCTCACTGCCTATACTGCCGTATGTACCGTCTGGTCTGGGGCTCACTGGCTAATAAATAATTAAATACTGCCGTATATCTCTACCTTTGTGGTCTGGGGCTCACTGGCTATACTGCCGTATGTACCGTCTGGTCTGGGGCTCACTGGCTAATAAATAATTAAATACTACCGTATATCTCTACCTTTGTGGTCTGGGGCTCACTGGCTATACTGCCGTATGTACCGTCTGGTCTGTGGCTCACCGGCTAATAAATAATTAAATACTGCCTGCCTAATAAATAATTAAATACTGCCGTATATCTCTACCTTTGTGGTCTGGGGCTCACTGGCTATACTGCCGTATGTACCGTCTGGTCTGGGGCTCACTGGCTAATAAATAATTAAATACTGCCATATATCTCTACCTTTGTGGTCTGGGGCTCACTGGCTATACTGCCGTATGTACCGTCTGGTCTGGGGCTCACCGGCTAAAAAATAATTAAATACTGCCTGCCTAATAAATAATTAAATACTGCCATATATCTCTACCTTTGTGGTCTGGGGCTGACTGGCTATACTGCCGTATGTACCGTCTGGTCTGGGGCTCACTGGCTAATAAATAATTAAATACTGCCGTATATCTCTACCTTTGTGGTCTGGGGCTCACTGGCTATACTGCCGTATGTACCGTCTGGTCTGGGGCTCACCGGCTAATAAATAATTAAATACTGCCTGCCTAATAAATAATTAAATACTGCCGTATATCTCTACCTTTGTGGTCTGGGGCTCACTGCCTAAATACTGCCGTATATCATTATCTACCTGTCTGGTCTGGGGCTCTCTGCCTAATACTGACGTACCTGTCTGGTGTGTGGCTCACTGCCTAATACTGCTGTATCTGTATAACTGCCTGCTGGTGCATACTCACTGACATATATAATTGCACACCAGTGGCGCTGTTCTGTGACATAACTCCACAATAATAATGGAGATCCAAAATATGGAGGTTAACAAACAAAGGAAAGATGAAGATGCACTTCCTCATAGTTCTGAAGCTGCTGCCACTAGTCATGACATAGGCGATGAAATGCCAACAACGTCGTCTGCCACGGCCGATGCCCAGTGTGAAGGCAGAGGGCATGTACAATTGAAACCAAACTTCCGTAAAAGGAATAAAACTATGAAATGTAAATCGTTGGAAGAGAAACTTAAACTTGGCAATATGCCATTTACGACACGGAGTGGCAAGGAACGTCTAAGGCCATGGCCTAACTTCATGACTAGTGGTGCAGCTTCAGATGACGAGGAAAGTCCTCCTCCTCCTCTCTCCCCGCCCAATAGGAAATCAAAGAGAGTTAGGCTGACACCGACTCAAAAAAGTCTGACAAAATTTCTGAAAAAGAAACAGAAAAAAATTCAGAAAATAAATCTGGAAATAACTCATCCTTCTAAAGACATATCCCAAATCCCCACAGAGAGTCCGAGGGTGGCGGTGGTTGTGATGCCGGACCTTCCTATCACTGTACGTGAAGAGGTGGCTCCTTCCACCATTTGCAGTATGCCCTCTGCATATGCTGGAAGGATGACCCACAGTCTAGTTCCAGATTTTATTAGTGAAGATGATGTTGTACACCAGGAGGAGGATATTGATGTAGCTGTCACTGAGGAGGAAGTTGTCGAAGAGGATGGAGACTTGGTTTGCTTAAATGACGCACCAGGGGGGAATGAGGCACCTGTGGTGGAAAAAGTTGTTGTCCATGGGATGAAAAAGCCCATCGTCATGCCTGGACAAAGGACCAATAAATCCACCTCTGCGGTCTGGAATTTTTTTTATCCGCATCCGGACAACAAAAGTATTGCCATTTGTAGCTTATGTAAAACTCCAATAAGCAGGGGTAAGGATCTTGCCCACCTAGGGACAACCTCCCTTCAACGTCACCTAAAGAAGCGTCATGGTTCAGTGTTTAGTCCAGAA
This sequence comes from Crinia signifera, assembly GCF_055691185.1. Taxonomy (NCBI): domain Eukaryota; kingdom Metazoa; phylum Chordata; class Amphibia; order Anura; family Myobatrachidae; genus Crinia; species Crinia signifera. The sequence continues at coordinate 457,865,776 of NC_139217.1, forward strand.
AGTGCGGCTAGCAGTCCAGCGACACCTAAATCACTTGGTCCTCCTTTTGGAGCCAAATGCCTGAAAAGCACACCACCAACTCCCTCCTCGACAAATTCCTCCTCGATCCGGATAGGGGGGAGTCCTGCAGTCCATCTCACCTGCATGAATGACTCCATAGATTCCTCCGGAGGATCCTGCAGCACTACGCCTACTACTACTACTACTGCCGCTGCTGCTGCTGCTCCTGGAAGTCAGAGGGGAAGTCAGTCATCATCCCAGAGGGGAAGTCGTAAGACCGCTACGTCTTTCACTAAGCAATTGACCGTCCAACAGTCATTTTCCATGAGGATGAAATACGACAGCAGTCATCCTATGGCAAAGCGGATAACTGCGGCCTTGACAGCTATGTTGGTGTTAGACGTACGTCCGGTGTCCGCCATCAATGGAGTGGGATTTAAACGGTTGATGCAGGTATTGTGTCCCCGGTACCAAATCCCGTCTAGATTCCACTTCACTAGGCAGGCGATACCCGCGATGTACAGGGAGGTCAGAAAAAGTGTCCTCAGTGCCCTGAAAAATGCAGCTGTACCCACTGTACACTTAACTACAGACATGTGGACAAGTGGATCAGGGCAAACTAAGGACTATATGACTGTGACAGCCCACTGGGTAGATGCATCGCCTTCCGCAGCAGCAGCATCTCCTGCATGTCAGCTCCTTCTTAGGCAGGCTACGCTGTGTATCACCGGTTTCAAGAAGAGGCACAACGCCGACAACCTCTTAGAGAAACTGAGGGAAATCATCTCCCTGTGGCTTACCCCCCTTAGACTCTCCTGGGGATTTGTGGTGTCGGACAACGCCAGTAACATTGTGCGGGCATTAAACATGGGCAATTTCCAGCACGTGCCATGTTTTGCCCACACAATAAATTTGGTGGTGCAGCATTTCATAAAAAATGACAGGAGTGTGCAGGAGATGCTTGCGGTGGCACGCAAAATTTGCGGACACTTTCGGCATTCTGCCACAGCCTGCCGAAGGCTGGAGCGGGAGCAAAAACTCCGCAACCTGCCCTGCCATCAGCTGAAACAAGAGGTGGTGACGCGCTGGAACTCCACCCTCTATATGCTGCAGAGGATGGAGGAGCAGCAAAAGGCCATTCAAGCCTACACAGCCACCTACGACATAGGCAGAGGAGCGGGGCTGCACCTGACTCAAGCGCAGTGGAGGCTGATTTCCGTGTTGTGCAAGGTTCTCCAGCCGTTTGAAGTAGCCACACGTGAAGTCAGTTCCGACACTGCCTGCATTAGTCAGGTGATTCCCCTGATCAGGCTGTTACAAAAGCAGCTGGAGAAAGTGAAGGAGGAGCTAAAGCGGAGCGATTCCGCAAAGCATGTCGCTATTGTGGATGAAGCCCTCCATACGCTTTGCCAGGATACGAGGGTGGTCAGTCTGTTAAAGTCAGAGGAATACATTTTGGCCACAGTGCTCGATCCTCGGTTTAAAGCGTATGTTGTGTCTCTGTTTCCGGCGGACACAAGTCTACAAAGGTGCAAAGACCTGCTGGTCAGGAGATTGTCATCTGAAGGGGACCGTGACATGGCCCCAGCTCCTCCTTCATTTTCTCCCCCACCTGTGCCTGTGAGGAAACAGCTGCGATTTCCCACACAACCCGCTGGCGGGGATGCAGGGCAGGCAGGAGGGAGTTTGGACATCTGGTCTGGACTCAAGGACCTGCCAACGATTGCTGACATGTCTACTGTCGGTGCATTGGATGCTGTCAACATTGAAAAAATGGTGGATGATTACTTTGGTGACAGCATCCAAGTAGACATGTCAGACAGTCCTTACCTGTACTGGCAGGAAAAAAAGGCAGTTTGGAAACCCCTGTACAAACTGGCTCTATTTTACCTGAGTTGTCCCCCCTCCAGTGTGTACTCCGAAAGAGTATTCAGTGCAGCGGGGAACCTGGTCAGTGAGCGGCGAAGGAGGTTGCTCCCGAAAAATGTTGAGAAAATGATGTTTATAAAAATGAATTATCACTTATTCAATGAAGAGCAGGAATTGCCTCCAGAGATTATAACGGGACCTGTGATTGTGGAGTCCAGTGGGGACGAATTGATAATCTCTGAGAATGAGGAAGTACACACTGAAGGGGGCGAGGAATCAGAGGAGGAGGAGGAGGAGGATGATGATGATGATGATGAGTGACGATGACATCTTGTTACTGTAGAGCCAGTTTATACAGGGAGATATTATGAATTGTTTTATTTTTTTGTGGGGGCCCAAACAAACCAATCATTTCAGCCACAGTTTTGTAGGCCCTGTCGCTGAAATGTTTGGTTTGTTAAAGTGTGCATGTCCTATTTTCGCAACATAAGGGTGGGTGGGAGGGCCCAAGGACAATTCCATCTTGCATCACCATTCATTATTCCTACTGCTGAGAGTCATTCATATGTGGGACTTGTCTTTTCAATGCATACAACTGTTTGCATTCCACTTGATTGCTGCACCTTCATGGGTGAGAATGTGATCTCCCTGACCTGGGGGACTCAGGGCTGGGGCAGGAAGGCTCAATTACACTTCTTTTTTTGGGCGGCTAACCTTTTTTTACCTGTCTGGTCTGGTGCCCACTGCTGAGAGTCATTTTTAATGAGGGTATTGTCTTTCAAATGCATATAGCTGTTTGCATTCCACCTCATTGCTGCACCTTCATGGGTGAGAATGTGATCTCCTTGACCTGGAGGAGTCAGGACTGTTGCCGGAAGGCTCAATTACACTTATTTTTGGCCGGCTACACTTTTTTTTACCTGTCTGGTCTGGTGCCCACTGCTGAGAGTCATTTTTAATGAGGGTATTGTCTTTCAAATGCATATAGCTGTTTGCATTCCACCTCATTGCTGCACCTTCATGGGTGAGAATGTGATCTCCTTGACCTGGAGGAGTCAGGACTGTTGCCGGAAGGCTCAATTACACTTATTTTTGGCCGGCTACACTTTTTTTTACCTGTCTGGTCTGGTGCCCACTGCTGACAGTCATTTTTAATGAGGGTATTGTCTTTCAAATGCATATAGCTGTTTGCATTCCACCTCATTGCTGCACCTTCATGGGTGAGAATGTGATCTCCCTGACCTGGGGGACTCAGGGCTGGGGCAGGAAGGCTCAATTACACTTCTTTTTTTGGGCGGCTAACCTTTTTTTACCTGTCTGGTCTGGTGCCCACTGCTGAGAGTCATTTTTAATGCACATCAGGGTCAGGATCAGGCACATCATAATTAATAATCAATCAATCATAATCAATCAATCATAATCAATCAATCTATCATAATCAATCAATCATAATCAGAATCAAGCCTGGGCGGCTGCAATTAAAGTTCTTTGTGGGCGGCTAAAGTTTTTTTTAGTTTTCCAGTTACTGCAGTTTTATACATAGCTTGGTTTTTGTAAGTTGAAGACTTGTCAGTGCAATTTTCTTTTACAATATCCTTTATCTTTGCATGGACTTTGTGTATTTGGTTAGCATTCTGAGGTGTACACTGACTGCCTTCACCTTGAGCATGATCAGTTTCTGAAGCGGCAAAAATCCTTTTGTTTTGAAGATAGTCACTTTCTTTGCCGTTAGTTGTACAGGCTGACCTACTAACAGACACAGTTGCTTCGGAACAAGTTGTTGGAAATTTTTTAGGAGATAAAGCTGTACAAACCTTCTGGCCCCCCTTTTCAATTTTTAATTGATTTGCAAACATTTTGTAGTATTTGTCATATGTGCATAGCCTTTTAGAGAGAACTGCTTTTTCCTCATCAGATAACCTTTGTAATGATTTGACCTTCGCATCTCTCTCCTTTTTATTTAATGACAAGAACGATGAATACTTCTTTAATTTCTTCATCAACTGTTCTTTATTCATGAAATGGTCCGATAAAGCCTTTCCTCAAAACTTAAGTAAAGTTATGTTTCCTTGATAATACTTTCACAGCTCACAAAATTCTCATCACTGGCTTCCTTTTCTTTGCCACTTGATACCTTGTTTTCACAATAAAGATTGATTTATTTTTGATGACCAGTTGGGTACAATTAGTTACACATCTTTTTGGGCGGCTAAACTTTTTTGGGGGAGGCTGCATTTAAACTTCTTTGGGGGCGGCTGCAATTAAACTTCTTTGGGGCACAGGGGCACAGGGGGTATCCTGTAGTGGGCTGCCACACATTTTTTTAAATATGGATCTTTCAGCACAGAGACAAACTGCACATCAGGGTCAGGATCAGCCAGGTTGTTAAACGGGGTTTCGACCACTGTTGGAGCACTCCTCTTAAAGTAATCTTTTCACGAGCGTCCATCACTTTGATAGGCTTGTCTCCTGCCATGATCTGTTGCTTATTCGAATTCAGCATTTCACGGGCGTCCTGCACTTTACCCCTTATGCGGAAGCGAGCATCTTTGGCCACCAACTTTTCACGGGCATCTTTTATCCCTAGTTTTTGGCGTGCATCAGTCACACCAATTTTCTGACGAGCATCAAATGTTCTCTGAAAACTGGTGGCAAGTGGACGATTGTTCACAGATGGTTGGAGTCTGGATCTCACGTTTCCTATACCTCCCCTGTTACTGACCCTGCGGTACATCCCGGTGCCCACGGACATTCCCCGTTTCCTGATCAGTTCATCCAGCGACACGTCGGCCATATTCCTCCAACCACACAGCTGCTATATCTAATTTGATAAAAATAAAAATAATACTTGTGCTGTGTGGGACTGTAAAAAAGAATTCCATGCTGCTTGTGCACTGACGTCTGCCACTGAGTGCCACGGCCGAACAGTACCTAATAAGAAAATTAATTATTATAAATTCTGCTGGTGCACAATACTAGTATTGCTGACGTATCTACCTGTCTTGTGCCTAGTACTACTGTCTTATCTACCTGTCTGGTGCCTAGTACTGCCATATCTACCGTCTGGTCTGGGGCTCACTGCCTAATACTGCCGTATCTACCTGTCTGATCTGGGGCTCACTGCCTAATACTGCTGTACCTGTCTGGTCAGGGGCTCACTGCCTAATTTTTTTTGGAGCCTTGAGACTTTTAGGGATGCTGTACTAGCCGACACCTTTAGGTGGACTCTGGTCTGTCTTGTATCAAGCACAGTGGTCTCATGTGCATGAGATTGTTCTCTGTCCTCTTTTAAAATTGTGTCACCATCTTTATGGGTGAGAATGTGATCTCCCTGACTTGGGGGAGTCAGGGCTGGGGCAGGAAGGGTACAGGCTGAGTGGGGGTAGGGCACCCTTGTACTCTGCTGCTTTTGCCGGCTCCGGCCGGTAGCGTCTCCCTGGTGTCTCCCTGGTGTCCCTGGTGTCTCCTCCGGCACAGTTTCATTTCACCTCTGACCTCTCCTTTTGCGCTCCTGTGCCAGTGCCCCTGTAACTGTGTGGTGCAAAATAGTACCTGAATCTGGAGCTGATTACGGCGGCAGCTTCTGGATTCCTCACGGCTTCCCTCTTGCCTCCCTCATGATGCTGGCTGCTGGCTCTCTCTGTGTGCGCTGCTGTCCATCACCGCCGGGTCTCCTGCACGGAAACGCTGCCCGGCTCTCTCCTCTCTAGCGGGTCTCACTTCTGCACGCTTCCAGGCTGCGCACTCTGCTGCTCTCCTCTCTGTGGATCTTTAGGGTGCCCAGCCTGTCTTCTCTCTCTAAGCACGTGTCATCCTCTCTCACGCTGCTGCAAACCCTCCTCCGGCACAGTTTCATTTCACCTCTGACCTCTCCTTTTGCGCTCCTGTGCCAGTGCCCCTGTAACAGTGTGGTGCAAAATAGTACCTGAATCTGGAGCTGATTACGGCGGCAGCTTCTGGATTCCTCACGGCTTCTTCCGGAGAACCTGTGGCAGGGAATGGCACAACCCAAGGAGAACCCACAAAAGACAAGGCTACTACGGCTAGCAGCAACAAATATTTATTTAAAGGAGATATGTAAATGGGTTGCTGCAATACACTCACGTACTTATGCAAAACAGTCACTTTATATCATTCAGTAATTAAAGCTATAACTAATCAATGACCAGATTAAAGAGAGAACGATTACGCAAAAAATTACATCACAACAATAACAATATGACAGAATAATATTACGTCACAACATGTCCGCCAAGTGGCGCTATGCACCCTATATACACTGCGCGGTAGTCCCTGGTGCAAAACAACACAGTTCCTGAATTTGAATAACGGTCCCGCGAAGGAAATCCTCACAAGGTGATTAGGCCATAACTTAGTGTGCACACTACTTTTATGTATAACAAAAGTGATCAAAAATCCTCTCTAAGAGGGGCAGGCAGATTCCCATCCCTTAGGGCAATCTCCTGTATCAGAGGCAAACAGGCAGTCCTGTTAGTGGGGGTATCCAACACCCCAGTACCTGAACAATCAGCTGCAGTTGCCAGCTCCTGCTGGTCACGACTCCTGGCTGGCCACTGCCTGTCTTGGGTGCTGTGTGGTCCTCTGGGTGACTCCCAGATGGGCGGCAATGTCCCTCTCTGCCTAGTTCCGTGCTGTAGGTCTCTGCAGTCACTCCTACTGGGCTCTATCTCCCTTCACATGCTGCTCACCCCTTCTTCTGGTCAGCAGTGCTGGCTGTCATTAACTGCTGGGTCCTTGCTCCCAGTGCCTGGTCTCAGATGTGTGCTTCTCTCTGCACAGCATCTCTGTCTGCATGCTTCCTGGCTCAGGATACAAGCTCTTCACCCCTCTGCACACTTTCTCTCTCTCTCACACACTGCTGCTGGGATCACCTCTGACCTCCCAGCTTCCTGTCTCATGTGCAGGGGAGCTGGGACACTAGGACACTAGCTGAGTCTGTTAACCCCTCACAGACCTGCAGCTTCCACAAGCAAAGGAGGTTTTCCTCTGAGCAGCATTGGCTGCAATTAAAATCTCTTTGGGGGCACAAGAGTACACCAGGGGTGGACTGCCACAATCCCTGGGCAGCCAATCGGGGGTGTCAGGCTCCCTGCACGTGGACTGAGCTGGGGCTGTTTAACCCCTCACATCCCTGCAGTTTTCCTCTGAGCAGCATTGGCTGCAATTAAACTTCTTTGGGGGCACTCCAGGGGCACAGGGGGTATCCTGTAGTGGGCTGCCACACAAGCCCATTCACATTTTTTGAAATATGGCTATCCACAGGTTGTTCAGTCTGCCATTTGAGATTGGGATCTTTCAGCACAGAGACAAACTGCACATCAGGGTCAGGATCAACCAGGTTGTTAAACGGGGTTTCGACCATGAATCAATCACATCAAAAAATTAATTAATAATCAATCAATCATAATCACAATCAAGCCAGATAGGGGTCTTGTTAAATATTAAACTGACCAAAACAGATACACACACAACTAATACTGCCTCATCTACCTGTCTGGTCTAGTGCCCACTGCCTAGTACTACCGTATCTACCGTCTGGTGCCTAGTACTTCCTAGTACTGCCTTATCTACCGGTCTTGTGCCTAGTACTGACTTATCTACCGTGTGGTGTCTAGTACTGCTTCATCTACCTGTCTGGTCTGGTGCCCACTGCTGAGAGTCATTCGTATGAGGGACTTGTCTTTTAAATGCATACAACTGATTGCATTCCACTAATGAGAGTAATTGATTGCTGCACCAATCGCCCACTGCTCCTCGGCTGCACTGTGTAAACAGTGCACAATCAAGCCAGATAGGGGTCTTGGTGCTTGTTTTGAGGTTGTAGCAGGGGAGTGCAGCTACGAGTCGTAACACCTTGAGAGAAGATCAGTACTTCTCTACCGGCAAAGGACATCCTCCTCGACAGAGCGCACAGCTTCACGAGGGACGCATGTGAAGCAGTGAGCAAAGGGAACACCCGCCTAGCGAGCCAGATCACCTGAATCCACCCTAGCGATCAATAGAGTTACAGAAGTCGCAGCCAGATAGAACTCTTCCAGCTGCCACCTAGTCATTGATTAGCCCCCTCCCCTCCACCCATTAGGCAATGATTGACGAGACGAATGGTAATAATAAATAATAAATGAATAATATTACTAATCACCAAATTAAAAATCAGATGAAATTAATTATAAATAATCATAATCACAATCAAGCCAGATAGGGGTCTTGTTTGATGTTAAAGTGATCGAAACAGTTACACACTTGCAGACAAACTCTGTGCTGCACAAAATGCCCACCGCTCCTTGGCTGCACATGGTAAACAGTGCATGATCAAGCCAGATAGGTATCTTTTATGGGCCTATTTTTTTAAACTGCCATCATGTCTGCCGCTGCAGTGCCACTCTTACATGAGCCACGTGTTTGTGCCGCACACTTGTGTGGCTTAGCATAGTTATCCAGCTACCTCAGTGCAAACTTTGGCAATAAAAACAATATTGTGAGGTGTGAGGTGTTCAGAATACACTGGAAATGAGTGTAAATGAATGTTATTGAGGTCAATATAGCGTAGGAGCAAAAAAACCACCAAATTCTGCCATTTTAGCTGTTTTTAGGCTTTTTTTAACAAAAAAATCAGAACCCAAAACCCAAATAAATCCAAACACAAAACACTTAGGAGGTGTTTTGCCAAAACCCATTAGAACCCAAAACCTCAAGGTAATCAGAACCCAAAACCCAAAACCCAAAACCCGAAAAGTGGCCGGTGAACATCCCTAAAAAATACACATGTTTTTTGCATCTTATTACCTGTGAGTGCTGTTTTTTCCTCTTCCCTCAGCAAAAGGGAGGTAAGTGCTATGATATATATATATATATCAGGGTTGCCTACCCTTCCAGAATGGCCGGGAGGGTCCCGAAAATCGGGTCCCCCTCCCGGCCTCCTGGAAAGGTGGGCAACCCTCCCGCTCCCCCCTCCTGTTCCCAGCTATCTCATCCCTGACCGCACCATTTAAATAACTGGATTGGGCGATCTCCGATGAGGGGGCAGGGCTAAAGTGTCAGAATCGCATTATTTTAGCCCCGCCCCCTCGGCGGCGATCGGCAAACCATGTCATTTTCCCATCATGGGACGGGGCTTAATGATTTCACGCTCAAGCCCCGCCCCAAACTCCTGCTGAAGGTCTCCTCTCCAGGCTTCTCCCGGAGAGGAGATTTAAAAAGTCATCAATCCTGATGTATATATCATATACAGTATAAACATAATTGCATTGCATCATGTAATAAATGATTAGTAAAGCTCCACTGTATAATGAGCCTTACAACTGTTTAAATATTGATTTAACTACACAGAAACCTATTTATAGATACAGTACTGGGATGTTCTCACATTACTCATATACTGTACTAGGTGATTCATCGCGCTCTTCACACCGTTTTCCCCTTAACCGGGGAAAGCAGTGATTGCGTGAAATATGGTTTGTGCAGGAGGGGCGGGTGGGGAAATACTGGTGGTGTAGGAGTTGTGGGTGTTTAGTGGTGGTGGGAGATGGGAGCGGGTGGTGCGTGACAGGGACCGGGGGTTCTGGGCGGGGACTTGCTCAGTGATATACTTGGGCGGGGTAGGTGTTTAGCGGCGGTGGGAGACGGGAGCGGGGTGGGGGTTGACTGGGACAGTCGGGTCTGGGTGGGGACTTGTTTCAGACACACACAAACTTACCTGGCCGGGTCAGCTTTTAAGCGGCAGCGGGGTGGACGGTGACAGGGACGGTTGGTTTTGGGCGGGGACTTGCTTAGTGATATACATGGCCGGGAATAGAGATGGGCAGAATGGGTCACTAAAAAGTGCTGGGATCAAGGGATCAATCTGCGTGAAGATCCGGATCTTTTACATGAAACACCGGCTGACTTTTAAAAATGGGGTAATTGGATAATAACGAAGAATCATTTGTTGTACAATCTTTTATTGGCGTAAACGGTAAAATCAACAGTCTTTTTTTTTAAACAGTGAGCTGAACAAATAAGACAGAGTAAAACACTAATCGATGGCTGGGTGCAGAATCACCATCGATGGCGTCTGCACCGATGGCCATCCCTAGCAGCAGCAGCCTTGTGATTGTTTCTTTCACTTGCAGTCACAGCACTGTACTCCGTCTCCAGAGGTAGTACATCTCAGCTGCCACAAGTGGCAGTGCTGAGCTCAGGCAAATGCCTTGTAATGGAAAACGAAACTGAAAGAATGACGGATCACCTGTTTGGGAGCGGCGGCTCACTCACTCGTTTATCTGATCCGTCCAAAAGATCCGCTTCCTGCGCGAATGCCCCATCTGTACCCGGGTAAGCTGTTTAGCGGTGGTGGTGGGAGGGAGGGTGGTGGGAGGGGGGCTGAGCATAGGGGAATTGTAGGGACGGGGCAGCTCTGGCAGTCTATCATTCTGGGACTGTGTGTGCGCGGAGTAAAAGAGGCTCTGATTAAGCCTTGACTCCGCCCAGAATTATAGACACACTCCCAGAATGATTGACACATGTAGCTAAATATATAAGAGATTATGCACTAAGCCGGCACATTAAGATATTTATAAGTAACTATTTAGAAAGTGAGTTCAGTAAATATTTAGGGCAGGTCGGCCAACCTGTAGCTAACCAGCTGTTGTGAAACTACACATCCCAGCAGAGCCGGCCCTAGGCATAGGCATACTGGGCAATTTCCTAGGGCGTCAGCCTATGCCTAGGGGCCGCAGCCTCCTATGCCATTGGCATACCCTCCAGCTGTACCGAGGGTTCTCGGGGTTCAGGCGGCTCCTCCTCAACTTGACAGGCATCGATGATCTATAGGCATCCGTTCCCAGGGGTGCATTGCGGGTTCTGACCAGCGTCTGTCATGTCATGATGTCACACAGCAGCCGCGGACCCTCATGCACTCAGGGGCTGTCGGTATCTATTAACGTAAAGCCTCCTTGAGATGCCTGCACACAGTGGCGTAACTATTAATTTGTCTCACACCTGCCAAAAATGTTGCTAATAAAAAAGGACACTCACAAAATGGCTGCCCCTATACAGCAGACCATTTTAAAGGATGCTAGAGGAGGCCGCCGCCTCCTCTAGCATCCACAAAAATGGTCTGCAGTATGGGGGCAGCCATTTTCTGAGTGTTTCTTTTCATAAGCAGCAGGAGGGAGCCGGGAGAGCCATGACCGAAAACAGATCAGCCGGCGGCAGGTCACGGCAGACGGTGGCAGGTCACGGTGGATGGCAGAGAGTAACTATAGCCCAGCAGACCCCCTGGCGCCCACACTTTCACTGCGCCTCCCCGCCATGGCGGGGGCTGCGGGGCTATAGTTACGCCACTGCCGGCACATGTGCTTGGAGGAGCAGCAGTATCTGCTGCAAATGGCTGTTTTTGCTAAACAACCAGCAACCTAGGCAGTGGCGTAACTATGGAAAAATCTCCCCCCCGCAACAACCCTTTTGCGCGCCCCCCGCCAGGTCGACCCCCCCAACCCCCTTACCCCCTGCACGTAGTGCCGCTGCGTCTGCAGTGCCCAGGGACCTTCAGCCGGCGAATCAGTCTGCGCTGCGGCTCTCCGTCTCCCTGCTCTCCCGGCTCCTGCTGTGATAAAAAACATGTCACTCAGAAAATGGCTGCCTCCGTACAGCAGACCGTTTTTAAGGATGCTAGAGGAGGCCTCCGCCTCCTCTAGCATCCTCAAAAAAGGTCTGCATTAAGGGGGCAGCCATTTTCTGTGTTTCACCTTTTTTATTGCAGACGGAGCAGGGAGAGCAGGGAGACGGAGAGCCGGCAAAAGATCCCGTGGCAGATGCAGCGGAACGGTAACAATAGCCCCGCAGCCCCCCGGCGCCCTCACCTTCCAAGCGCCTCCCCGCCACCGCGGGGGCTGCGGGGCGATAGTTACGCCAGTGAACCTAGGCAAAACTTTAACCTACTGCCCCCCATCCCGCCTCACCACGCTGCCACCAATACCCACTTTCCAATCCCTCGAGTAAAAGCGCGGAGGTGCCAAGCTGTGGCACTCAGCACACCTTACCACTCCCAGTCTGAATCCAATTAAATAGACTGGGCGGCCGCTGATTGGCGGAGATAGTTTTTGGGCCCAAATCACATAGAGCAGTTTATCATATGCAATCCTTGCTGAATACAGTCCTGCCTGAAATGTTTTTTTTCCTATTAATGTTTACTACATGGTAAATACTGCCATCTAGTGGTTATCTGGCATTATACCATTTGTTTTACAAAATGTATCAGTTATATACAACAGGCAATTAAAATCAGTTTATTGACACATTTTTAATTAGTCACAATTGCACAGCACTCATTTTTTAGAACTGCAAAATATTGTTTTGGAGAAAGAGATAGTCTTGTTGTGAAACTACAAGTCCCATCATGCCTTGTCACAGCTTGGCTATTAGGGAATGCTAACACTATGGCAAGGCATGCTGGGATGTTTAATTACAGCTGGAGGGGCACAGTTTGAACATGCCTGGCTAACTAGTAACAGATGACTACAAAAAATAAAAAATAAAAAAATTCGGTACTTATGTATTATCTGGGCGCCTCATTTTTTCATTGCATGCCACTACTTAAGGCATGCAATTTTTCATTGTAAAGACCCGATTTTTAATTGTATAGTCACCCATGGGTGATTTCATACCCCCCCTATCCAACTACGCATGGAGTTGATTTTGTATAGTGTGGCGAGCGCAGCGAGGGGACGCGGATTACCTTACATGTATTCTGCGTCCCCTTGCGGGGCTCGCTGTGCTCGCCATGCTTCGGGCTCGGTGGCTCGCTGCGCTCGCCACACTATACAAAATCAACTCCATGCGTAGTTGGATAGTGGGGGTATGAAATCACCCATGGTGACTATACAATTAAAAATCGGGTCTTTACAATGAAAAATCGCATCACATGAATTGTATGCCACTATATTGCATGCGATGCGATGCGATGAAAAAATCGGGTGCCCAGATATTACATAAGTACCAAAAATTCTAACACTAACTACTCTGGGACTTGCCTACATCTGTCTCACACAGCTTATTGTACCTACTTTTGTCAGGCTTTCATTCCCAACACTCCACAGAGACAGCACTAAATAGGGTAGTGCAGCGCTGACAAGTGTAAAGGCCATCACTCAGTACTTGCATGCACGGGATCCCCTTGCAAATGGCCATTTCCCGGCTGCTTTGGCTGAAGCCCATCAAAGCCATTACGCATCTGGGATGGAGGGAACACCTCCCAGAGGGACTGCCTTGGGTGACTGACAGGTAGGACTTCCATTAGGAAGCCACTGCCAGTCCCAGTGAAGCCAGAGCAGTCTCACAGACTGCATCTGGATTCACTACAGCGACAGATTTTACCTGGGGGGCTGCAGCCCAGAGATTAAAAATGCCACGGCTTACAGGACTTTTTTCTTGCTGCAACCATTCTGTGGAATGCCCTCCCAGTACCTTTTTCAGAAAGTACCTTTTTCAGAAAGAAAATAAAACCCAGGAATTACGCTGGTCCAGGAGGGTAGATTTATTTTTCTGTCTGAAAGGGTCAACCCGGATCCAAAATGGCGGGTCTTCGACCAGGGAATTTACTAGGGTTTTTCCCAGGTTTTAATTTCAAAAACCCTGGTCGACGGCTGTCTGAAAGGGTGTAACCTGGGATTTTGGGATAAATACACAGAAAGGCACTGTGTAGCTGTTGGGTAGTGGTGGAGCAGGAGATGGGGAGCGGCAGTGGCGGCCGGGAGCAGGAGATGGGGAGCAACGTCCGGGAGCAGGAAATGGGGAGTGGCAGCAGCGGCCGGTAGCAGGAGATGGGAGCAGCGGCCAGGAGTAGGAGGTGGGGATCGGTGGCCGGGAGTAGGAGGTGGGGATCGGCGGCCGGGAGCAGGAGATGGGGAGCGGCAGCGGTGGCCGGGAGCAGCAGCCGGGAGCAGGAGGTGGGGATCGGCGGCCGGGAGCAGGAGATAGGGAGCAGCAGCGGTGGCCGGGAGCAGGAGATGGGGAGTGACAGTGGCGGCCGGGAGCAGGAGATGGGGAGCAGCGGCTGGGAGCAGGAGATGGGGAGCAGCAGCCGGGAGCAGGAGGTGGGGATCGGCGGCCGGGAGCAGGAGGTGGGGATCGGCAGCGGTGACCGGGAGCAGAAGATGAGGAGTGACAGTGGCGGCCGGGAGCAGGAGATGGGAAGCAGCGGCTGGGAGCAGGAGATGGGGAGTGGCAGCGGCAGCTGGGAACAGGTGTTGGGGAGTTGTACCATCCATGCCAGTGGCGGGCACTCACCACAGGGGCAGCACTTACCTGTCATCTGCACCGCAAGTCACCCCCAACACACTACACAGACTGGAGCTGCAGCCAAACTAGCTGCCCGAGAATACTTGAAAACAGATCGTCACCAGCTGCACCATCAGACGCAGCTCTCTGGGATCAGTGCAGGACAGGTACCCCCTAATGGTGCCAGAACAAGGCAGAACTGCTGCAGAGTGCCTGTTAATGCCCTGTAGGGCTCAGACAGACACTCTTTACTTTTTGTGCTTGGACTTTAAATTCTATAAAAATAACGTAAATGAGGAGGCGTTCAACAAGTACAAAGAATCGGATAAAACTTGTAAAGGGGTAATCAAAGTAGCTAAAAGGGAAAATGAAGAGCGCATAGCCACTGAAAGCAAAACCAACCCCAAGAAGTTTTTCAAGTACATAAATAGTAAGCAAATAATTAATGAGAACATAGGCCCATTAACCAATATCAGTGGTAAAAGTTTTACAGAAAATAAGGGTAAAGCAGAACTGTTAAATGGGTTCTTCTCATCAGTGTTTACTAGAGGAGAGCAGATAGTGGATAGTACACGTGTACCACAAATGGGAAGAACAAGCCGGTTCTCAATATTGATTTCACGACCGAGGAAATAATATTGCGGCTCGGCAAAATCAAAACAAACAAATCACCAGGGCCAGATGGGATCCATCCTAGGGTACTAATGGAGTTAATGGAGAAACTAGCGACTCCTCTACATTATATTTTTGATAATTCACTATCATCAGGTAAGGTACCAAAGCACTGGAGAATAGCAGAGGTAGTGCCAATATTAAAAAAACGAAAAAGGAGGATCCCGCTAATTACAAACCTGTGAGCTTAACATCAATAGTGGGTAAAATATTTGAAGGATTTTTAAGGGATGGTATTCAGGAATATTTAGACCTTCATAGTTTACTCAGTATTAACCAGCATGGGTTCGTGAAAAATCGTTTGTGCCAAACAAATTTACTTGGTTTCTATGAAGAGGTTAGCAAAAAACTTGATAATGGAAACGCTGTAGATGTGATCTTCCTAGATTTTGCTATAGCTTTTGATACAGTGCCACACAAGAGGTTGATAAATACAGTGCACGGACGGATGTTGTCCGTTTTCACACCGACACCTTCCGTATATCTGAGCGTACGTCACAGTGCAAGAGTCCAAAAACATCATTGTTGCTCTTAGATGTGGTTTAGTTATCTTTATCCTAATAAAAAACTGGTATGTTTGTGTTACAGTGAAAAAGTTGACACATGTCGACTCCTGTGAATTGAGTGTCCTGCTTTTTAAAGTATACAAATACACTTTCTGATTGGGTGTAGATGGTTATAAAATAACTACCTTGGCATATATAAGCAGGTCTTAGAATGACTATTACCTAAAATTAAACCAACCTTTACATGTAGAGAAGTGTAGAAAGATATGCTTCCAATGTGTTTGAGGGCTGTGTGTGGCTTGCAGGTAGTGAAATCAAGGTTTTCACTTAATAGGCTGCAGCATTGCTTAGTACATTCAGGTGTATGTGTTTGAGTAATTAGCAGACCCAGGCGTCCGCTCTCATGCGGTATCTCTAGGGGTGGTCTGGAGCTATCTTTGGCGTCCACCTCTTTTTGGGCCAAAATGCACGTCGCGTTCGCTGATCGAGGCGGTTGTAGCACTGTACATTTTGTGTGCACACCCCCGTGTACGCCCATGTTTACGCCCAGTTTTCCTCATTATTCCGGCCGCTCCCATAAAAACGCTCACATGCCGCCCACAATGACTGTGTTCTTGCGGACAGGTTTTTTCGCACAGAGAGACCCGCCCGTGAGCGGTGTGCAGTCGTCGCACATGCGCATTGCAAAAGCTACGCATGCGCAGATGAAAAAGAACCCTGATCCGCCCGTATACGGTCCCACCGTACCAAGCAGAATAACCCCCAAAGGGTGGTCGTGAACAGTGCCGTATCAAATATGATACCAGTACTAAGTGGAGTGCCACAGGGTTCGGTTCTAGAGCCCTTTTTATTTAACATTTTTAATAATGATATTGGGATTGGGTTACTCAGCAATGTATCAATCTTTGCAAATGACAACAAATTGTGCAGAGTTATTAAATCATCAGAAGATGTCACCGCGCTTAAAAATGATCTTGGCAATCTACCTGAGTGGTCAAAAAAGTGTAAGATGAGGTTCAATGTAGACAAATGCAAGGTCATGCACCTTGGGAGACATAACCAGTTTGCGAGTTATAACCTAAGCGGGGATGAATTGGGTAATTCAGTACTCGAAAAGGATCTGGGAGTCCAAATAGACAACAAACTGGGGTGTAGTGCTCAATGTAATATAGCAACAAAAAAGGCCAACAAAACTCTAGCATGTATTAAAAGGGGCATGGAAACTAGGGACTCAAAAGTAATTATGCCTCTGTACAAAGCATTGGTTAGACCGCACCTCGAATACGGGTACAATTCAGGGCCCCATACTATAAAAAGGACATCATAGAATTAGAAAAAAATTCAAAGAAGAGCAAAAAGCTTATTAGGGGAATGGAGAATTTAAGCTACGAGGAGAGATTAAGCAATTTGGGACTATTTACACTAGAGAAGAGACGTTTAAGGGGGGACATGCTCAACATGTATAAATATATTAGGGGCCGATATAAGGAACTGTCAAACACCATTTTTACTGCTAAAAAGAAATCTAGGACACGAGGGCACGAGTTTAGATTAGAAGAAAAAAGTTTTCGTTCCCTTAGTACAAAAAAATTCTTTCGGTCAGAGCAGTCAAAATGTGGAACTCTCTTCCTGGAGAGGTGGTGTCGGCAGAGACAATAAATACGTTTAAAATAAGGTTGGATAAACATTTATCTGTTAAAAACATCCATGGGTACAAATAAGTAACATAATCTGTCTTTACAAAATTTCTGAACATACTATACAAGGGATAAACTATTAAAACCTATGTTGAGATCAATAGGTGATGTGATCCACGTTTTTTGGTCTTGTCCGCTGCTTCAGGCCCTGTGGAGCTGGGTTGAGGACCTCATACTGAAGGTGACTGGCCTCCATGTCTCCTTGACCCCACAGGTCGCGTTACTTCATATCTTTCCAGATTCAATTCCCACTACTAATAGATACCTAATCATGCACATTATTATCGCCACTAAAACCTCCATTGCACAGTTTTGGAAACAACTAATGCCTCCCCCTGTGGATCTTATTAAAACCAAGATTACCTATAATTTCACTATGGAAACCATATTTTGCCAGTATTCCTCATCCCATTCCTCATTGCTTAAAAAATGGTCTGATTGGCAGGAGTTCCTCTCTGGAGGTTCCTGACCCACGCCACATGTGCAGTTGTGATTTCCTATGTTTTACATAGGATTCTGGCCTGGTTACTATATTGTCCATTCTATTGTACACTTTTGCAAGTTCCTCCTATTGTTGAAGTTATGCTTGGACCGCTCTGCTTTACATATTTACATACTGTTAATTGTACCCTGTACCCCACCCCCTCCTTTCTCTTATTTCTGTACCCCCCTTATTTTTCTGTTTTTGAAAACCCAATAAAAACTATTCTGATAAAAAAAAAACCTAGGTTGAACTAGATGGACGCAAGTCTTTATTCAGCCTTAAGTACTATGTAACTGTGACTCTCTCTGCACATGTTACATCTGCCCCACCCGCAGTGCAGTATGGTTTTGTCCATCTGCTAAAAATTGCAGCCTTAAAGGGGAGATGTACAGTATCTAACATTCCATAGAGATAAAGTGGAGAAGTTCCGCATAGAAATCAACTATGTTCTGTCATTTATAGGATATGGGGTTTACTGACTTGGGTGCCAGACAGTTTCCCGACAGTCGGGATCCCAACAGCCATTGGCTATTCTCCCTCGTGGGGGTCCACGACCCCCATAGAGGGAAAATAGAATAGGTGTCCGCAGCGTGGCGAGCGCAGCAAGCCCGCAAGGGGCTTTGTTGTGCTCGCCCCGCTGTCTGAGTCCGGCCAGTCGGGATCCCGACTGTCGAGACTTCACAACTGGGTGGGGAATTACTGTACATGTTGCACTTGCAGCTAATATTTGAGTATTTGCTCCGAAACACTGGAAAATGTTCAAAATGATTGTTCGGAGAAAATTTGTTAAATGAAATGGTTTTATCATTTATCCGAATGACTATTTTCCAGTGTTTGAAACAAACGGTTGATTATAATTTGCTCCAGGAGTATCAGAACATGTATAGATTGAGGGGTGGGCAAGACAGAGCCTTATTGTGGTGCACCAAGGAGCGAGCCACTAGGGAGGAGGAGGTGGTATTATGGGGAGGAAAAGGAAGCAGCACCACAGTGGGGAGAAGGCTGCACCAACGGCATAAATTCAGCATGAAAAATGCAAATCGAGCGATTATCAGCCGCCTGCATTGCATTTGCATTGCGCATGTGCTACCGTATATTGTGAATGAATATGTGAACGCTTAGCAATTGCATAGCAGTCGCAGTTTGACTGACAGAAAGCCAGCATTTATGGGTGGAAACATTATTATTATCATCATTTATTTATACAGCGCTACGTGGTTTCTGCAGCGCCTAACAATACAGAAATCATAACTCCCAACTATCCCGCTATCACAGCGGGACAGGCCTGTAATAGCGGGGGGGGGGGGGGAGGGGGCAGTGGGGAGGAGCAGGAGATCACTGAGATACTGTTTGCCTCCACACGGCATCTCTTTTCACTGCAGGAAGGAGGGAGAGAGGGGACTGGTGTGCCCAGTCACTAGGAGAGAGCTGGACACACCCCCGGAAAAGGACGTAGACCAGGAAAGTACACTGCTGGCTGGGACAATAGCATACCTCCCAACTGTCCCCCCAAAAGTACCGCAACTGTAGGCCACACCCCCGACTTTCCCTACTGCCGTCTCTCCATAGTTTGGAGGTATGCAATAGCCTACCAAAAGTTTCAACGTAAAACTTTACATTTATTGTGTTGCATTTAGAATGAGAATACTCTCTACATGGAATACATATGTACAGAAAAAAAAAACCTCACAAAGTAAAGTAACATATAAAAAAATAAATGAGTAACTCGCAATTACAGCGGATTAGCGACACGTTATTAGTCCCTGTGCGTACTTTGCATTTCAGTAAATGATATTGTGCCGTTGTATCAGTCTTTCTGCCTAGTATAAATTGGGTAGTATGTAGTAATAAAAATGAATAATACACCAATAATATACACTGACAGCTGAATCCAACCAAAAGACTGATTAGTATCTGCTGCCTGGTTATACCGGTGCACAGGGACGTGCTGGCTGGGATTGCAAGCAAAGTATAAGATGCTGCGGAGATGATTATCAGAAGCAGATGGAAACTAATAATAACAAAGTGACATATCAATCAAAGGCTCACAAGGAATAGCCATTCAGTATCACAACCGGGACAGCAGAATTACACAGACTAGTGGTATATCTTCTTGGTCAGGCAAGTGCACAGGAATGTGTCAATTGGTATAAGATACCAGTATAAAACTCACCTCCAGGTAACTATGGAGATGATTTCAAGAAGCAATATTACGTTTATGAGTATCAATCAAAGGCTCACACCAAGATAGCCATTCCGTATAACAGGTGTAGGGGCCGATTCACACCTGTCTGAATTCAACCTCGTCTCTGATGGTGGGGGTCTACCCATGTACATACCTTAGATTATCACACGCTAAGGCAGGCCGGGTGTTTTGGGGTGGTCCCCGACATTTTATGGGCGTGCACATGCGTGCGCCTGCCTGCTCGGGGCGGGCGGATGACGTCTGCACCAGTCCCCAATACAAACAAGAACATCCTTTTCAAATTTTTCCTCGGTGGGGGCGCAGGTGTAAGTGTACACATCCACTTGCAGCCTAGCGAGGGGATCTGGCCAGTGGAGTTGCCGGGCATTCGCCGGGGCATTAACCAAATGTGTAGCCTAGGGAGCAGGTCCGTTTCGGGTTTAAAGTCCTCTGCAGTGGAGCATACAGAGGGGTTTCTGAGTACCCAGAAAATCCTACTGACAGAGGAGGGGGACCAGGCATCGCCAGAGGAGGGGGACCAGGCATCGACAGAGGCGGGGGACCAGGCATCGACAGAGGAGGGAGGACCAGGCATCGCCAGAGGAGGGAGGACCAGGCATCGCCAGAGGAGGGAGGACCAGGCATCGCCAGAGGAGGGAGGACCAGGCATCGACAGAGGAGGGGGACCAGACATCGACAGAGGAGAGGGACCAGGCATCGACAGAGGAGGGGGACCAGGCATCGACAGAGGAGGGGGACCAGGCATTGACAGAGGAGAGGGGACCAGGCATCGCCAGAGGAGAGGGGACCAGGCATCGCCAAAGGAGAGGGACCAGGCATCGCCAGAGGAGGGGGACCAGGCAACCACAGAGGAGGGGGCCCAGGCATCCACAGAGGCGGGGGACCAGGCATCGCCAGAGGAGAGGGGACCAGGCATCGCCAGAGGAGAGGGGACCAGGCATCTCCAGAGGAGAGGGGACCAGGCATCGCCAGAGGAGAGGGGACCAGGCATCGCCAGAGGAGAGGGGACCAGGCATCGCCAGAGGAGAGGGGACCAGGCATCGCCAGAGGAGAGGGGACCAAGCATCGCCAGAGGAGAGGGGACCAGGCATCGCCAGAGGAGAGGGGACCAGGCTTCGCCAGAGGAGAGGGGACCAGGCATCGCCAGAGGAGGGGGACCAGGCATCGCCAGAGGAGAGGGACCAGGCATCGCCAGAGGAGAGGGACCAGGCATCGACAGAGGAGAGGGGACCAGGCATCGCCAGAGGAGGGGGACCACAAGGCATCGCCAGAGGAGGGGGACCAGGCATCGCCAGAGGAGAGGGGACCAGGCATCGCCAGTTGAGAGGGGACCAGGCATCGCCAGTTGAGAGGGGACCAGGCATCGCCAGTTGAGAGGGGACCAGGCATCGCCAGAGGAGAGGGGACCAGGCATCGCCAGAGGAGAGGGGACCCGGCATCGCCAGAGGAGAGGGGACCAGGCATCGCCAGAGTGGGAATAAATAAATGCTCCCAGTGATGGGGGACAGCTGCTGCCCACGGGAAGAACCGGGCTGAATTCACAGCGCTGCAGTCCCCTACTCCTGGCTGAAATAGCTGGGAGTCCAGGACATGCAGCACTGTGAATACAGCCGGGCAGCCCCCGGCTCTCTGTCTGCCCGGCTGTCAGTGCATACAGTCCTTCCCGGCAGCGGCTGTCCCTGTTAGGGGTGAATGTGTGTCAGAAATGACAAGGGGGGGCATGTGCCAGGGTGCCCCCCCCCCCTAAGTCACGAATTCATGCTGGTTCCCGCTAATTCATTTATTTTGCATCAAGTATTCCTGATTATAATCCCTTAACGGGAACCCTTGGATGAATCTCATCGGGTCCTGGTGATTTTTTTTTATTTGGATTTTGAAGAGATATTTTCAGACATCCTCAGCAGTAATTTCTATATTAAGTAGTGCAGCATTACTGACTTTATTATTGTTTGTTTGTTCCCCGTTTGTTCCTCTCTAGTAAATACAGATGAGAAAAATCTCTCTCTGGATACATGCAGCCAACCTGGCTTTTAGGCCGAATCGGCCAATCAGGACATCAGCCCTTCTGGCATTTGTCAGAAGTACCAGATGGCCAGTCTGGTCCTGCCAAAGTCTGTCCCATCTACCTCACAGTGGGAGGCATTGGGACACTCGCCAAGTCTTCCAGTGTGCATGCATTCAAGAGATGGGACAGACCTTCTATAGTTATGCTGTGTACACACGGGGGCGATAGGGGCTGAAATCACTGGGAATATGGTCGCTGAGCGACCATATTGCCAGTGATTGGAGTGTGCACCAGCGATAAATCGCCGGGTGCGCGCTACCGTTTTCAGCCACTGAATGGTCGCTGGTCGGAGGAGCATGCTCCTCCGACCAGCGACATCCCCTGCCTCTTCACCCAGCAGTGTTTAAATTTTCATGTGCGACCATCTCTGGTCGCAGATGAAAACGGGACACGGGGCAATATGATTGCTGAGCAATATATTGCTAGCAATATATTGCCAGCGATCATATTTCCCCGTGTGTACGCACCTTTAGATGTGTGATTGGTGCACATGAGACTCGTGTTAGCCAGTAAATACTCAGAGTGCAGGAATGGGGTATCTCTTATATATGTGGCTACATCTGTCACTCAAAGTGTGTCTGGAGCTATAACGCTGTGACTCACATGACAGAGAACCAGCCCAGTGAGCCCACAGACAGTGCCAGACACCCTCTGCCTCTCCATGTTACACAGCAAAGACACAGCTACACACCAGACACACCAGGTGAGCGCCCCACACCTCCATACCTCCCAACATGACCCTCTCCAGGAGGGACAGAATGCTCTGTTTGTGGACTTCCATCTTAATTTATGATTGTCATCACCTGTCATTTTAAACAGGGTAATTGATAAGAAAGGTGTTTAAGCACAGGTGATGGTAATCCATAAATTAAGAAGAAAGTCCAGAAACAGAGCAATGTGTCCCTCCTGGAGAGGGTCATGTTGGGTATGCACCTCCCTCCCCCCCCCCCCCCATTCACGGCTTAGCCACGATTAAATGGCACATGCAAAACACTGACATGGCTATGGTCGACAATGAAAAAGGTTGACAAGATTTATTTTTCACTTTTTCAATGTTTTCATATTCATTCTCATGTGTCGACATGGACACCAATGAAGAACCACACTTATGTCAACATTTACGTGTTGACCTTTCTGTGTTGATTTTTTCTTGTGGCGATTCACGGCACCCCCCGCAACCCCCCTCCTGCGATTTGCAGCACACCCTCCGCAATTCGCGGCACCCCCGGTGACTCCTGCGATTCGCGGCCCCACCCTGTGACATCCCCCCCTCCTGCAATTCGCGGCACCCCACGACCCCCCCTCCCACGATTCACGCCAACCCCCCCGGGCCCCCCCTCCCGCGGTTCACGGTGCCCCCCACGACCCCCCCTACCGCGATTCCCCACCCCTGACCCCCCTCCTGTCATTGCGGCAACCCCCCGCCCCCGTGACCCACCCTCCCGCGATTCACTGCAACCCCCCGCGCCCCCCCATCCCACGATTCGCGGCACCCACCCCCCCCGCAACCCCCCTCCCGCAATTCACGGCATCCACCCACGACCTCTCCTCCCGTGATTCGCGGACACCCCTCACCTCCTCCCTCCCCACCCCCACCCCCGCCCGTGATTCACAGCAACCCCAGGATTAAATGGCACATGCAAAACACTGGCACGGCTATGGTCGACAATGAAAAAGGTTGACATGAGTTTTTGAAGATTTATTTTTCTTTTTTTGAATGTTTTCATATTCATTCTCATGTGTCGACATGGACACCGATGAAGTGCCACACTTATGTCAACATTTACATGTGTTGAACTTTCTGTGTTGATTTTTTCCTGTAGCAATTTTTTTCCAGTGACAACTATGAACTATGTGCACGTCAACCTACACATCATCAACCAATTCTTTGTATAATATATAACACCTGTTCTGTTTTACTGTAGGTGTTTTAAGTCAGTCCTTTTACTGCTGCTATTACTGTTTATGTAAATTCATTCTGAATAACAGCAACATCCTACCATCCTTCTACAAAAATATATATAACCAACTAGGTGATTCATCGCGCCCCGTGCCCCCCCCCTCCCGCGATTCGCAACCCCCCCTCGCGCAATTCACGCCCCCTCCCACGCTTTGCGGACCCCCGCCCTCTCCCGCGATTTGCAGACAGCTGCGCCCCCTCCCTCCCTTGATTCAGGGCACCCCCGCGCCCCTCCCGCAATTCACGGCACCCCTAAGCCCCTCTTTAGTCCCCCGTATACTCACACACCCCTATCACTACCCAGCTTCCTGCTCTCCTGAACCGTAACTTCCACCACTGGGGAGTCGCTGATGCTGTTTTGCCCACATGCCCCTATCATGCCTCATAGCCCAGCCTCCTGCTCTCATGCACCCGAACTCCCACCCAGTAGGAGGAGACACTGACTAAGGGACACCATCCTGTACTCCTGTACTGCCACACTGGACCCTCACCCACTGGCAGAAGCTGCACAGTATCTCCCACCCTCCTCTTTAGTCCCCCTTATGCCCACACACCCCTATCACTACCCAGCCTCCTGTTTTCCTGTGTCGTGACTTCCGCCAGTGGGGAGCCGCTGACTCAGAAACACCCTACTATACTATTGCACACACACACCTAAACAACATGCACACACAGCCCCCCCCCCCACACCCACAAATGTCACTGTACCATCCACACTATCAATGTACATCTTACTCTGTAAATACACACCCCCTTCCACATCATATGCTCTCTATTTAACACATTCCACCTATAACTCAAGTTGCAATACAGGCCATCTTTCATACAATTCTAACCATCTTTCTCATATACAAATGTTCACAAATTAAGGGGGCGCAGCCCCTTACGACGGTGTGAAGAGCGCCCGTAGGGCGCGATGAATCACCTAGTGGTCAGTTATAACCTCCTACTGTGATGCGGTGCCACCATCTGTTTTCTCCTATAATGGAGCAGTGGAGGGACCAGGGAGTCTGCTGCGGTCTCCTATCTCTACCTGCATAATGTGCCTGCTGCACTGCTATACAACAGTCAGCGTCAGTGGGAAGGTAAGAAGTTTTATGATCAACCATCACAGCACGAGTTACTGACCGACACTGTCAACAGTCAAATGTTCGACCACTATTGGTCAACAGCCAAACAGTCGACATGTGGAAAAGGTTGACATGGTCAAGATGTCAACATAGTCACAAGGCCAACAATAGTTTTTCACCTTTTCTTGGCGTCTATGTCGACATAGGTAGACATGGACACCCTATAAGTGTACCGTGTCCATTTGCATGGCGCGCTGCGCTCGGCACACTTTTATATTCTCCTTCTTAGCCCACTGGATTCGTTAAGTCGATTTAAAAAAAATCATGAAAAACTTGTGTCATCCCTTTCCATGTCGACATTTTGCTTGTGTTGGCCATGTCGATTTAATGCATGTCAACCATTTCCATGTGTCGACCGGTTTTTGACTAATAGTGGTCAACGTTTTGACTGTCGACCTAGAAACTATCGACATAATGAACGTATCCCCTACGCTTCCAGGCCTGTATCGACTATAGATGGCACTGACTCTACGTAGCACGTAATTCTGCCGACACACCTTCACCATGGCCTGCGTGGGAAAGCCCTGTTATCACTTACTTATGCCCCATGCTGCTGCAAATGGAGATGCGACTAAGGGCCTGATTCAGACCTGTTCGCTAAGCTGCATTTATACGCAGCCTAGCGAGCAGGTAAACACTGCCCTGATGAACGTCCAGCCCCCCGACGTGCAAATCCCGGCATTAGCAGTACGTTTACACATCCGCCCGCATGCGGCAGCACGGGAGAAAGATCATTCGATGGTTCCCTCTTCGTATATAAGTCTAAACTGACCTTTATTCTCGCTGCAGATGGGCGAATTCGGGGCGGGCGCTGATGTCATGTGACTTCAGCCGCCCGCCCCAAGCAAGCATCAACACACCTGAGTTCGCAGGGGTACGCCCAGCGTTTCTATTGGCATGGCCATAAAGCACTGGGCGTTTCCTAGCTTCCGCCCCCCTGCCCTCCCATATTGGAGCAACGGTCCTGAAACATATTCGCTCAAGCGCAGACCCCCACCATCGTTCGGGGGGACTGAATTTGGCCTGCTGCGAGCAGGTCTGAATGACCCCCTTATTTCTCTACTACTGTACATTACCTGTACTTATCTATGCTCAGCTCCTGAGGATGTGCAGTGCGAAAAGACACAAGATGCTTTGATCTTTGCCCCAATGTCTCTATTCTTCTGCTTAGAAATGTAGCACCCCTTCCTTAGCCCAGTGATTTTCAACCTTTTTACCTTGTGGCACACTAAATAAGACGCTAAAATTGCCAAGGTGCACAAGGAGATCCCCACAGGACAAAACACATTGGCCCCCAGATAAAAAACAATCAAACTGGTCCCCACAGATAACAAAAATAAAATACACTGCTCAAAAAAAATAAAGGGAACACTTAAACAACACAATGGGCCTTATTTTGGTTCATTCTTTCTGACAAAATCCTTCTTAGATGGGCAAAACCATATGCACTGCAGGTGGGGCATATGTAACATGTGCAGAGAGAGTTAGATTTGGGTGGGGTTTTACTTCAAAGTGAGATCTATATTGCAGTGTAAAAATAAAGCAGCCAGTATATTCCCTGCACAGAAACAAAATGACTCACCCAAATCTAATTCTCTCTGCACATGTTACATCTGCCCCCCTGCAGTGCACATGGTTTTGCCCATCTAAGAAGGATTTTGTCAGAAAGAATGAACCAAAATAAGGCCCAATGTAACTCCAGGTCATCAAACTGTCCACTTAGGAAGCAACACTGATTGAGGGGAGTATTCAATGTTCGGGTCACGGCAGACGAGCTTGCTCGCCTGCCGTGACCCAGTCCCGTTCTCGGTCAGCTCGACCGAGAACATGCAGGCGGGATTCAATGTCCCGCCTGCAGCGGGGCGAGAAGGGGGCGTGGCCGCGAGTTGCGGCCGGGAAGTGACGAGCTGCAGCCGGCAGCTCGTCACTTACCGGCTGTTCTCGGCAGAACGAGCCCGACAGCTAGAGATGTCGGGCTCGTTCTGACAGGAAACCCTGTTCAATGCTGTCAGGGAAGACAGCATTGAATAGGGCCCGTCGAGCATCTCCCCCACGGGAGATGCTCGACGGCGATTGAATATCCCCCACACAGTCAATTTCGCATGCTGTTGTGCAAATGGAATAGACAACAGGTGGAAATTATAGGCAGTTAGCGACACCCCCAATAAAGGAGATGTTATGCAGGTGGTGACCACAGACCACTTCTCAGCTCCTGTGCTTTCTGGCTGATGTTTTGGTCACTTTTGAAAGCTGGTGGTGCTTTCACTCTAGTGGTAGCATGAGACAGAGTCTACAACCCACACAAGTGGCTCAGGTAGTGCAGCGCATCCAGGATGGCACATCAATGCGAGCTGTGGTAATGGTTTGCTGTGTCTGTCAGCGTAGTGTCCAGAGCATGGAGGCGCTACCAGGAGACAGGCCAGTCAGGAGACGTGGAGGAGGCCGTAGGAGGGCAACAACCCAGCAGCAAGACCGCCACCTCCGCCTTTGTGCAAGGAGGAACAGGAGGAGCACTGCCAGAGCCCTGCAAAATAACCTCCAGCAGACCACAAATGTGCATGTGTCTACTCAAACGGTCAGAAACTGACTCTATGAGGGTAATATGAGGGCCCGACGTCCACAGGTGGGGGTTTTGCCAGAGAACATAAAGATTGGCAAATTCACCACTGGGCCCTGTGCTCTTCACAGATGAAAACAGGTTCACACTGAGCACATGTGACAGACGTGACAGAGCCTGGAGATTCCAGGGAGAACGTTCTGCTGCCTGCAACATCCTCCAGCATGACCGGGTTGGCAGTGGGTCAGTAATGTTGTGGGGTGGCATTTCTTTGGGGGGCTGCACAGCCCTCCATGTGCTCACCAGAGGTAGCCTGACTGCCATCAGGTACCGAGATGAGATCCTCAGACCCCTTGTGAGACCATATTCTGGTGCAGTTGGCCCTGGGTTCCTCCTAATGCAAGACAATGCTAGACCCAGGGCCGGCGCTACCCACTCAGCAGCTCCTGCAAAGCAGGTAGGCGCCATGCTGAAAAGGCGCTGTCTCCCTTCCTGCTCTGCTAAAGCTGCCTCAGCACTCACTGTCACTGCCTCCTGCACGCCGCCCGCAGTGCCTGTCTGACAGTGGGCGGCAGTATGGAGAGGCTGAGCAGCTCCCTGCACCGCGCACACACTGTCCTCCTCCTGCGACCTGCCCCCTCTTCCTCACGGACACTTGCGCTGAGGCATGTAGCGCTGTCTGTGAATGCCTGGATGACATGTCATGTCTGGATCCGCCCCCTACCCATTGCTCGATGCGCCTGTCAGCTGTCAATCAAATGACAAACAAGCAGCAGCTTGTTGCAATGGCAATGTGAAAGGGCGCAAAATGTATGGTTTGCAGGAGGGCGCCGGACACCCTAGCACCGGCCCTGGCTAGACCTCATGTGGCTGGAGTGTGTCAGCAGTTCCTGTAAGACATAGGCAATGATGCTATGGACTGGCCGCCCGTTCCCCAGCCCTGAATCCAATTGAGCACATCTGGGACATCATGTCTCGCTCTATCCACCAACGTCACGTTGCACCACAGACTGTCCAGGAGTTAGTCCAGGTATGGGAGGAGATCGCTCAGGAGACCATCCGCCACCTCATCAGGAACATGCCCAGGCGTTGTAGGGAGGTCATACAGGCACGTGGAGGCCACACACACTACTGAGCCTCATTTTGACTTGTTTTAAGGACATTACATCAAAGTTGGATCAGCCTGTAGTGTGTTTTTCCACTTTAATTTTGAGTGTGACTCCAAATCCAGACCTCCATGGGTTAATACATTTGGATTCCATTGATCATTTCTGTGTGATTTTGTTGTCAGCACATTCAACTATGTAAAGAACGAAGTATTTAATAAGAATATTTCATTCATTCAGATGTAGGATGGGCAGTGTACATTGGCCCTTTAAGAAGTGACCAGTAAATAACAGTTGAACTGGTGGTGGCTGTAAACTGGTTTGGGCATCTCTAGATCTGTAAACAGCTCCAGGCAAACTATTGTACCACGGCACAGTGGTTGGAAACACTGACTTACCCTATACACAAAAAAAAAGCACAACACTTACAGGGAATTCAGCTGGGCGCAAGATTTAGCGGTTAAAAACACCTTGCCTGCCTCCCAATTTTGGATTGCCGCTGGTTGTCCAGAGCAAGTTGCAGTGATTTTTCCTAAAATTCAGAGTTGCTGTGGAGATGCGACACACAGTGGCGTAACAATAGCCATGCAAACCCCGCAGTCGCGGGGAGGCGCTGTGTAAGTGCGGGCGCCGGGGCGGGGTCTGCAGGGCTATTGTAACGCTGCCGCTGCTGCACACACATCCGCTGCACAGAGGGGAGAGGCTTTGGAAGCGTCGGCAGTGCCCACATCCGCCCATGCCCCCCTCCTGCCGCCTTACCCCTCCGCTTAGCAGGGACCAGCAGATCTCTGTGGTGCGGTCCCGGCTCCCCTCTTGGCTACTGCTGCTTTGGAAATGGACCATCATAAAATGTCCGCCCCCATACGGCCGACAGTTCTGTGAAACTGTCTGCTGTATGGGGGCGGACATTTTGTGATGGACCATTTTCATAGCAGAAGCAGGAGGGGAGCCGGGACTGCACCGCAGAGTAGATCTCCGGGTCCCTGCTGAGTGGAGGGGTAAGGCGGCACGAGGGGGGCATGGGCAAAATTATAGTTACGCCACTGACGACACATAATTTTTTTTCCGATTTTTTTCTTAAAGCGGCAATCTTTGGGTGTCATTACATCACGCCCTTTTTGGCATTGTGAGAAATAGTAGCGTGCACCTCTAAAACAGCTTTTTTCAGTTTTGTAACTTCTTTTTTGACAGTCTTTCTTAACCACTTGAGTGGCATGCCCGGAAATTTCTCGGGCTCAGCTGTGCTGCCGCAGCGGGCTGTCCTGAAAAATCTCCGGGCATACCACCAAAATGAAGGTATGCGCCAGTGGTGTCCAGGTGTGCACCACTGGCACATCATCTGTCCGTGCACCCCCCCCCCCCCCCCGCCACAGTGATATTCCTGGATGGACATAAGCAGATTGGGCCACTTGCATCCAGGTTGCACCCACAATGATTGTTACATCATTGACCCTCTGAATGATGAACTTTGCTCTACACAGTGGGTCCATTCGCAGTATTGCCTGCACTCGCACGGGGACCAATGTTTTGTTAGTGCTCGGGTGCATGCACCCAACACAGTGGACGGGGGAGTGAGAGGAGTGTGGGGAGGCGCCATTAGCATATGGGAAAGCCCAGTGTTTCATGGTCCGAGTGGCGTAACAAACATTTTTGCATCCCCCCGCCGACATCGCCGTCCCCCCCTTAGCCCCCCCACCCGCCCAAGTAAAGTTAAGCACCCCCCTTACCCCTCCGCATGCCGCTGCCACTGCAAATATCCTCCTGGCTTCGTCTTCTGCAGTTCTAATGACAAATTACACGACAGTATGGCTGTCCCCTAATAGCAGACAGTTTTTATGGATGCTAGAGGAGGCCGCCACCTCCACTACCATTCCTAAAAAACTGTCTGCTGTATGGGGGGAGCCATTTTGTCGTGTAATTTTTCATTAGAACTGCAGGAGACAAGCCAGGAGGATATCTGCGGTGCAGGACCTGGAATGCGGCGGTGGCGGCGGCACCCTCTCTGCTTCTGCCACCCTCTCTGCTTCTGCCACCTGATGAGCACCGGCGGCGCCCAGCTGGCACTTGCTCCCCCAAGCAGCCGTGGTGGCTGCCGTACGGTAGCTACGCCACTGCATGGTCCCAAGGTACAAAAAAATGGGTCCGAAAAGCCTATTAATAGTTTTTACACTGTCTGCTATGCTCATCAGCCTGCTACGTAACGTTCAAAATAAACAGGCCACAATCCAAACGTACAAGCTGCAACCACCTCGCCAACGCCCCCTCCCCCACGCTTCCCATGTAGCTTAGTCCTGTGAACCCATAGTCCCTTCTTCATGACGTCATTATGCTGCCACCAAGGAGCAGAACATCCCTGTGCCCAGCAGGAAATACTAATTAGCAGCTCTTCCGACACACCCATGAGGTGGCCGCCCAGCATTGTTTTTGTTTTTTGGGTGTCGCCAGTAGCCCTAATCCCCAGCTTTGCATTCTGCGCAGTTCTATAATAAGACGTCATGTGGGGATGGTTATAGAACTGCAGCTAATAACTTCAGGACCAAGTTTCCGCCGTTTGCTCTGTCCATACTGTTCACACTTTTCAGAGTTTCTGGAAGTGGTGTCAAGTTTTCAGCTGAATAAAATCCGGATCAAGCTTGTTACTTCCGTACTCTTCTTTGCGTCTTCTTTTCCTAATCGTTGGAAATGGTGTGAATTGTCCAATCTCCAGGCACTGTATAAGATGTGGCCTCATTAATGGTCCCTTGTACCTGCAGATGGGCACGTCGTCGGTGAAGAGAACCTCCACATCATTCGCTACAGTCGCCTGTACCCTGTTTCTCCACATCCATGAATTTGATGTTTTTCAGGGTGTCTTGTGGGACATCAAAGGAGCCATACGCACCTTTCATAAGGGATTGCAATCCTTGTACATTAAATGTCTGTCCCAGTATATGCAGAGCAGCATCAACACTGATCTAGGTCAGACCGAGGCCTTGCACCATCTTATCTGTCTTGCTGTACAACTACAGTATACTGTACACTTGCTATATCTAACTATACAGTGCCTATATATCACAGGTCCTCAAACTCTGTCCCCAGGACCCCACACAGTGCAAGTTTTGCAGGTATCCTCACAGAATCACAAGTGAAGAAATTAGCTCCACCTGTGTATCTTTTCAAATGTGTCAGTGAATAATGAGTGCACCTTCCAGGTGACCTGGAAAACGTGAACTGTGGACCGAGTTTGAGAACCTCCCAACATGATCCATTCCAGGAGGGACATATGGCTCTGCTCCTGGACTTCCCTGGCAATGTATGATTACCATCACCTGTATTCAGGGCTATTTTTCAGCAGGCTCCAGCAGGAACTGTGGCCCTTATTCTAGTTCACTCTTTCTGACAAAATATTTCTTTGACGGACAAAACCATGTGCACTGCAGGTGAGGCAGGTGTTACTTGTGCAGAGATAATTAGATTTGGGTGGGGTTTTACACCTGCCTCACCTGCAGTGCACCTGGTTTTTTCCATCTAAGAAATATTTTGTCAGAAAGAGTGAACTAGAATAAGGCATAGTTACCTCCCCTCCTGCATTCTGCAGGAGACTCCCTGAAATTGCAGCAATCTCCCTCTCTCCCTCATTAGTCTAGCAATCTCCCTCATTTTCACTTAGCCCACATTACACGGTTACATTTTGTTGGGAAAAAGGAATGAGAGACAGATACATTTACATTGAATCATCAGAACCATTTCCCAGCACTTTACCAAGTATAGTATCTCTTACTAACTGCTTTGGGGCTCATCTACATTTGTATATAAGTCATTTTACAAGATTCCCCTCAGATGTAGCAGTACACATCCACGCTTCTAGGTGCCACGTTCACAATCTCTTTTCACAATCTCTCCATATATGGAATTAGACACGCCCTTTGGGTGGAGCATGACACGCCCCCTCAATGGGACACTGTGCAAAATTCTACTACCGACTATAATCTCCCTGAAACTCATTTTCAAAAGTAGGCAAGTATGGAATAAGGGCCACAGTTCCTGCTGGAAAATAGCCCTGCCTGTATTGAACTACGGATGGTGTAATGGTTAGCATTACTGCCTCACAGCGCTGAGGTCATGGGTTTGATTCCCACCATGGCTCTAACTGTGCGGAGTTTGTATATTCTCCCTGTACTTGCGTGGGTTTACTCCGGGTACTCCGGTTTCCTCCCACAATCCAAAAATATACTGGTAGGTTAATTGGCTTCCAACAAAAATTAACCCTATAATGTCTGTGTGTGCATGTACATGTGGTAGGGAATGTAGATTGTAAGCTCCACTGGGGCAGGGACTGATGTGAATGTTCAACTATACTCTGTAAAGCGCTGCGGAATCTGTATGCGCTATATAAGAAACTGTTAATAAATAAATAAAATAAACTAGGTAATTGATAAGAAAGGTGTTTCACCACAGGTGATGGCAGTCACACATTAAGAGGGTCATCCAGGTGCAGAGCATTGCATTGAGCCATGTTGTGAGGTATGTAATAACTATATGCTGCCTATTATAACTCTACAGTGTCTATATAAAGAACTACATACTGCGCCTCTCTCTTTATATAAAACTATACACTGCCGATACAGCGCTACACAGTGCCTCTATATATAGAACTACACTGTGCCTCTCTATCATCTTGCTGCTCTGCACTGAGGAAGCTCCATGCAGCTTCTGTGTATTTGGCAGAGAGTGATTGCAGGTACAGTATACAGCACAGAGAGCAGCAGACACTGTATAAGCACTTGTCCCCCCAGTCAGGCTGTGAGGAGGGGTAACTACCATTGCACATGATTACTACAGGAGGCTGTCCCCAGCCATGCAGATGCTCAGGGCGTCCGTGCAAGGGGTGGAGTGTAGGACCCAGCGGAGAGCTGCAGCCTGGCTGGCTGTCACTGGGCTGGGAGCAGGAGGGAGCCGTGTGTCTGGGTGGGAGAGTGGATCCCAGGGATCTGCCGCCAGTGTGCTTCCTGCATGCACTGCACCTGATACTCATACTGTATCCATCCTCCACAGCCAGCCTTCCCCTTACCATTGCAGAGGAGGGAATGGAAGCAACAGTGTAACCAGAAGCTGTGAGCCGGGCAATGGGCTGACCCATCCATCAGACAGAGCCAGCATCTCAGCACTGTACATCCAGGTATAGACTATATATACTGTACATATATCTATATTATATTGCACCTGCACCTCCCTCTATGCTGGGTGCTTCCTATGGTCTTTTCTTTGCTAACCCCATATGCATAATATACATAGAGGAGGGGGATGTTATTATCAGGCCTGGAACTTGCAGCACTTTGCAACTTGGGTTATAATATACAGTATATCATTGTATTTTTGAATCCTGTCTAATTTTGCAGTGTGTCGGGTATCATGTACTGTATGTATCATCCTCTGCCATCACCCGCTGCATGCAGAGAGGTTGCTAAGTTTCTGTATGAGCCCAGTATGCAGACTGTTAGTGACAGGTTTGCCCATATTTGTGTTTGGAGTCCACACCGTGGAGAATTTAAATTCCTCTTTATTCCCATTCATGGTCCTTTATGCCGCCATGGAGTGATTGGAAAGCAGGCATTGCTGTGCCATGTTATGTGGAACACCTAGTTACATGTATAGGAAACAATGTGTTCTCAATCAGCTGTAACACTTATTCAGTTCATAGATGGTGAAGTCTGTAATCCCCTGAAAAAAGCCTTTACTATGCTCTAGCCCTCCTCCTCCGCCGCCCCCCACTATGCGAGTGTGCTCTGTCCCCCCCCCCACAATGCGAGTGTGCTCTGTCCCCCCCCCCCACTATGCGAGTGTGCTCTGTCCCCCCCCCCCCACTATGTGAGTGTGCTCTGTCGTCCCCCCCACTATGTGAGTGTGCTCTGTCCGTCCCCACCCCACTATGCGAGTGTGCTCTGTCCATCCCCACCCCACTATGCGAGTGTGCTCTGTCCGTCCCCACCCCACTATGCGAGTGTGCTCTGTCCGTCCCCCCCCCCACTATGCGAGTGTGCTCTGTCCGTCCGTCCCCCCCACTATGCGAGTGTGCTCTGTCCATCCCCCCCACTATGCGAGTGTGCTCTGTCCGTCCCCCCCACTATGCGAGTGTGCTCTGTCCGTCCCCCCCACTATGCGAGTGTGCTCTGTCCGTCCCCCCCACTATGCGAGTGTGCTCTGTCCGTCCCCCCCACTATGCGAGTGTGCTCTGTCCGTCCCCCCCACTATGCGAGTGTGCTCTGTCCGTCCGTCCCCCCCACTATGCGAGTGTGCTCTGTCTGTCCGTCCCCCCCACTATGCGAGTGTGCTCTGTCCGTCCGTCCCCCCCACTATGCGAGTGTGCTCTGTCCGTCCGTCCCCCCCACTATGCGAGTGTGCTCTGTCCGTCCGTCCCCCCCACTATGCGAGTGTGCTCTGTCCGTCCCCCCCACTATGCGAGTGTGCTCTGTCCGTCCCCCCCACTATGCGAGTGTGCTCTGTCCGTCCGTCCCCCCCACTATGCGAGTGTGCTCTGTCCGTCCGTCCCCCCCACTATGCGAGTGTGCTCTGTCCGTCCGCCCCCCCCACTATGCGAGTGTGCTCTGTCCGTCCGCCCCCCCCACTATGCGAGTGTGCTCTGTCCGTCCGCCCCCCCCACTATGCGAGTGTGCTCTGTCCGTCCGCCCCCCCCCACTATGCGAGTGTGCTCTGTCCGTCGCCCCCCCCCCACTATGCGAGTGTGCTCTGTCCGTCGCCCCCCCCCCCCACTATGCGAGTGTGCTCTGTCCGTCCGTCCCCCCCACTATGCGAGTGTGCTCTGTCCGTCCGTCCCCCCCACTATGCGAGTGTGCTCTGTCCGTCCGTCCCCCCCACTATGCGAGTGTGCTCTGTCCGTCCGTCCGTCCCCCCCACTATGCGAGTGTGCTCTGTCCGTCCGTCCCCCCCACTATGCGAGTGTGCTCTGTCCGTCCGTCCCCCCCACTATGCGAGTGTGCTCTGTCCGTCCGTCCCCCCCACTATGCGAGTGTGCTCTGTCCGTCCGTCCCCCCCACTATGCGAGTGTGCTCTGTCCGTCCGTCCCCCCCACTATGCGAGTGTGCTCTGTCCGTCCGTCCCCCCCACTATGCGAGTGTGCTCTGTCCGTCCGTCCCCCCCACTATGCGAGTGTGCTCTGTCCGTCCGTCCCCCCCACTATGCGAGTGTGCTCTGTCCGTCCGTCCCCCCCACTATGCGAGTGTGCTCTGTCCGTCCGTCCCCCCCACTATGCGAGTGTGCTCTGTCCGTCCGTCCCCCCCACTATGCGAGTGTGCTCTGTCCGTCCGTCCCCCCCACTATGCGAGTGTGCTCTGTCCGTCCGCCCCCCCCACTATGCGAGTGTGCTCTGTCCGTCGCCCCCCCCCCCCACTATGCGAGTGTGCTCTGTCCGTCCGTCCCCCCCACTATGCGAGTGTGCTCTGTCCGTCCGTCCCCCCCACTATGCGAGTGTGCTCTGTCCGTCCGTTCCCCCCCACTATGCGAGTGTGCTCTGTCCTTCCGTTCCCCCCCACTATGCGAGTGTGCTCTGTCCTTCCGTTCCCCCCCACTATGCGAGTGTGCTCTGTCCGTCCGTTCCCCCCCACTATGCGAGTGTGCTCTGTCCGTCCGTTCCCCCCCACTATGCGAGTGTGCTCTGTCCGTCCGTCCCCCCCACTATGCGAGTGTGCTCTGTCCGTCCGTTCCCCCCCACTATGCGAGTGTGCTCTGTCCGTCCGTTCCCCCCCACTATGCGAGTGTGCTCTGTCCGTCCGTTCCCCCCCACTATGCGAGTGTGCTCTGTCCGTCCGTTCCCCCCCACTATGCGAGTGTGCTCTGTCCGTCCGTTCCCCCCCACTATGCGAGTGTGCTCTGTCCGTCCGTTCCCCCCCACTATGCGAGTGTGCTCTGTCCGTCCGTTCCCCCCCCACTATGCGAGTGTGCTCTGTCCGTCCGTTCCCCCCCACTATGCGAGTGTGCTCTGTCCGTCCCACTATGCGAGTGTGCTCTGTCCGTCCGTCCGTCCCACTATGCGAGTGTGCTCTGTCCCACTAGCAAGGCACCGTGCCCGAAGCATTGCGAGCGAAGCGGTGCACTTCAAACTGTGTCCATGTCAACGGTGTCAACATTCGGGTAAAAAAAACTTGTGTCGACCTTGACCCATGTCGACCTAGACCCATGTGGACCTTGCTGCCTATCGACCTAGTGGTGTCGACCCAATGCTTGTCGACCTAATTGTTGTAGACCTAACAACCCACACCCTCTCTGACAGTATATCCACAATTCCAGACACCTGATTCTTTCTGACAGGCGCTCTGTGATCCTGTGTTATTAAGTTTCAACCGCTGGAGTTATGAGCCACTTGGCGCTCTGATTTGTATTGGTTTGTTGTGATGGGAATAGATATGTTTATGGACAATGAGCTGTCTGAGGGATGGACCTTCTCCTAGTTCTCTCTGGGTTCCTGGTACGGAGGACCTCTCCATATCGCATTGTCTGTGTTTCCATCTGTAATTTGCTTATGGTTGATATTCAGAATGAATGGGAATATAACTCTGCATTACTGTGTGTGGCCTTGATACCGAACCACAAACTGCGTGTTATAGATGGATCAGAGAGTCCAGCGGTGTAATTCGCATTACAGTGACGTGCTTACACTTTAGTGATACCCTAACAAACTGTTGCTGGCGTATCGCGGGATGGGCACCTGACCTATCAGGCGGTATCCCACCATGGGTTGTAGTTTTGCGAATCGTCTCAAAACTACAACCCAAGCTGAATAAAGCCCATAGACTCCTTATATCCCTTTCAAACCGCACTCTCAACCCGGGTTATTGCCGGGTAGGTACGTCACCAACCCGGGTCGAGGTGCGGTGTTAAAGGGCAACCCTGGGTTGAACACGGCTCTGACCATGCTTGAGGTGCAGTGTGAACGAGTAACCGAGTCCCTTTTACAGTTTGGAGGAGGGGCTATCAGCTCCAAGTGCTGCCGCCTCCTCAGCCCCGCCCCCGTGTGATGTCACCGACCCAGCAAGAAGCCAGGTCGGACACAGAGCTTTCAGACCACAAATGCCGGGTCGTTCCTGTGACAAAACCAAAGTCTTTGACGTGTATTTAGACAACAGCAAAAAACCTTCAGGCTACCTTTTTTATATGAGCATATATATTTCTGGGAACACAAGTACTGTGTGTGTGTGTGTGGGTGTGGTACAACGTCCTGTATGACACCTGTTATTTATCATTTATAGCGATATGGATTATTTATCATTTTATGGTCACCCAGGGAAATCGAGAATGTGTATCTTGCCACTTGATGTAGACGTTGACCTCTCAGACCTACTGTACATCAGTGATGTGGCCGCGTCTCTGGACAATACAGATATAACTATTACATCTGGCCTCCAAGGTTTTATAATCAGTTTACTAGTAAATGGGTTTTTCCTGTGGATTACACCAGGATTGTGGTGAATGGGAAAGCAGAATTCTGTCTCCTGGTGCATTACATAGAGTGCACACAAATCCCACAAATCGGTGTTACAACTAGACGTGAAGACGTCATTAGCAATACACTGATGAGAAAAGGAACACTTAGGCGGCCGTTCTGCAATAAAGGACTTCACACATTTTTAAATAACTTTATTTAACAAGAGCTATAGGGACAATAATCATACACTTTGCACTAAAACATTGTTACCGTATATTGCACTAATTAAATGTCTAAACAAGAAAAAAAAAAAAAAAACTATTTACTAAAGCTTTTGAAAATGAAATTGTGATGTTGCCAGTAGCAACCTGTCAGATTCTATCATTTTGTTAGGATGCAATAGAGAAATGATGGACAGTGGACTTGATTCAGGTTTACGGTGTCCCCTGAGACTGCAAGTCCCAGGATCCTGGGAATCCCCCGATTGAGCAAATGCCCTGGGATTGGCATCCCTAGTTACAAAGCCTTGGACTCATCCACTTTTTCTATAGCCACCGACCTCTCCACTCACACTACATTATGCATGCTCTGCTCATCCAATGACTGTCTCCTCTTCCAGATCATTGCCTCTCTTTCACCGTGTTTCCTATGCTGCTGCCAACTGCTGGAATGCCCTGACCAATCCTCCCTGCTTGTAAATGTATAGTGTTCATTCTAGCACTATTCTACATCCATGCAGTTCCTCTTTCCTGCCTG
This sequence comes from Crinia signifera, assembly GCF_055691185.1. NCBI lineage: Eukaryota > Metazoa > Chordata > Amphibia > Anura > Myobatrachidae > Crinia > Crinia signifera. The sequence goes on from NC_139217.1 coordinate 457,904,481, forward strand.
GGGTGTCACTGTCTGCTTTGGTTCTTCTAGCAGCCTGGTCTGTATCTCAACACAGACCAGACTTTACTAGTAGCACCAAAGCAGACAGTGACACCCCAGGCAGGAAAGGGGAACTGCATGGGTTTGGAAAGGTGCATGGTGCTAGAATGAAAACTAAATGTGCACTAAAACTAACCTTTTCACTGTACCCTTCCACAGCAATTCCTTCCACAGTAGCTCTACAAGTTGTGCACCCCGCATCCACTTTTTGTCACCTCATTGCCATTTTAGAATGTAAGCTCTTGTGAGCAGGGCACTTTTTGCTCATGTTAATTAGCTGTGCATACCATTGTCTGGGTGTACTGTTCACTGTACTCACATAATCGTGTATGTGGTTGCCTATGTATAAAACCCTAGTGGATCCTTACAAGTAAAATATTACAATAATAATACATTTGTAGCAGTGTACCTTCAAAAATTGCATCAATTTCGCTGTTTGTGCGGATTCATCAATTTCTCACCAGGGGTGAGATGTACTAACGGTACTTGTGTAGTTTCATGGCGCCGTGCTACTTCCGGGTTCTGCGCTCGCCACAAACTATGTTAAAAAAAGGTAACTTAACTCCATGCCAACATGGATAGTTCATACCTCCACTATCGACGTTGGCATGGAGTTGATTTTAAATAGCGTGGCGAGCGTAGCGAGCCACCGAGCCCGCAGCGTGGGCGAGAGAAGCGAGCCCCGCAAGGGGAATCAGACGCACGGCGCCATACTAGCGCCGTGAAACTACACAAGTACCGTACTAACCCTTGAAAAGTGATAAACTGGAGAGTGATAAATCACCAACCAATCAGCTCCTACCTGTCATTTTTCAAACACAGCCTGTGACATGGCAGTCCGCAGCTAATTGGCTGGTGGTTTATCACTTTCCATTATATCACTTCAAGCTTAGTACATCTGGCTCCAGATGTTTACGAATTATTGGGCATGACCAGGGATATTTGTGCTGGTGAACACTGACATTTCTTTGTGGTGGCGCTCAACAGCCTGGCTTAGGCCATCTGCACCCATGGGCTGTAGTGTCCTGCAGGGTGAAAAGTTGCTGTGATATGATCACCATCTTGTGAATAGATGTTCTCTATGTGTGCTGTGTACGCCTACTACCATGATAAAAAGGGGATGCACCTTAAGGACCTGCCCCCTTTTCAGGTGTGCTATTATTATCAGACAGGCGCCCTGAACCATTCCAGGCCTGGAATGAATACTAGATTTGGGTAAATGTGCCCTCTTGGCCGCAGTTTCTCCAACAACCTTTACATGACTTGGCACATACCATCAAAGGATTTATAGGCATTTTCTTTTATTCAAATACACGTCGGGCTCTTGGTTTTTCCCCTCATTATACTCCTTTATTCTATCTCTAAACTCTCCCCATGTCCACCTCCCATCTCGTGACGGTGGGTGGCAGGGTGTGGAGATTTTCAGATAATAGTTTTAATTTGGACCTGCAGAATGGTTCTGATTGGCTGACTGATGCCTCTTAACATTGTTTACAAGTTATAGAACTGTCTATAAAGTTCGAGATCTTTTATAGAAGCAAATGGTGTTTGCAGTTCTGGGATATATGACTAATAGGTTATTGCTACTACCAGCCAACTTGTGTGTAAGCAGAAAATTTGAAAAAAGAAAGAAGAATGTCCTTTTGTTAGGTGCACCTTGAAGAATCTAAAATATAACTTTTATTTATTACGTTTATAAAAGGCTGCGTAAATTTAAAGATATTTGCTGATGAGAGCTGAAATATTCTGATTTTATTAATCTGCAAGGATGGCGGTGTATGGGACAAGTTGGATATTCGACCAGTTATATGTCTGGTACTCTAATCAGGAATATAAAGTTCTGCTCAAAGAGTCTGACTGGTTGTCCCTATTTGTTCAGAACTTGTTCATGGCTCAGATACATTAACACAGTTGCCGTGTTTATGCTAATCACAGGCAATATTATAACACTGGCACAAATGCAGCTATGATAATTTTAGCTTCCCGATATGTCTACTCTATGTAATATAAGAGAGACCTGGACACTCGTGAATGAGTGTGCAATCGGGAGTGGGTGGGGGTATTGCAGGGTTAAGGGTATCGCCCAACAATAATTTCCACCCCTATATACTAGAGTCCCTATCAAGGGTACCACTAGTCTGAGCACACCGGAAGGTGGAAGCCCTAATAAGGGCTATCAAGTCTGTACACCGCTAAACATAAATCAAAATGCAATCATAAGAAAAATAATAAATCTATCAGCACAGCAATACTGCCTGCACACCGCTAGCCGGCGCGCTTCGCAGTCAAGCTTCCTCAGGGCCAACCTGCCTAAGGGATTGTGAAGGTTTAAGTACCCAATATTAAATTGTATAGCCAATCACAGCATCCACTACTTTGGCGCCAAAAACGCGTTATTGGAGCAGAAGAACCAATCTGTGTTAAGTATCTGAGACGCACCTCCATTGGGGCTGGGGCGTCTACTAATGTCAGGTAATGTCATAGGCTGTAGCCAATAGGGATCGCGTGCTGCTGGGTGTGTGGCTGCGCGTTGACGCTGACACATCATCGCTGTACCACCGCAGCGGATGTGTATCTCCGTTGCTGCGGTGACCGGCGGATGTGTATCTCCGTTGTCGTGGTGACTAGCCGAATAGGGGAAGGCATGATAGTGATCCAGAGGCGTCATGACGCTCACGCGTCTCCGTCGTCTCTCCACTGGTATGTTGTGTATAGCGTTGCTGTGGCAACACAGAGCCATATTGACTGATCACGTCGGATCGTTCCTGTGCTGGCGTGGATGTGTTGTCTGCATGTTTACATCCTCCCTGCCAATAGGAACGTCCGTGGGTGTGTTCATTTAGAGTCTGTCACAATGTCACCCAGATTTCTAAAAGAGAGATATTGGTTGTGCGTAGTTACCGTTACAAGTGGGATGATCATATACTTGAGCACAGAATAGCTTGTAATCCAGAGGTATGTTGAGAATATAGACAGTGAATAGCATATAATCAATTAGCTTACAAATTTGTGTAAGCAGAAAATAATGCAACTAGTATTCTTATGGCACCTCTGCTAAAAAGGCCAGTGTCTCTCACATTTGTTATATAAATTGAAACAATGTTGTGTATTAAAAAAAAAATTATGATTTCCTATATCAGGTAAATGTTACAGGTCATTATGATGTATAACAATGTTTGCCTGGAAATTTTCACACCAATTGTAACAAATTCCCTCGGCATTAAAGGGGTTAAACATGCGTGATTACACCTAACTGGTTGAACGATAATTCTTTCAGTATAGGGGGGAAAGGTGCACACTCCCCTCCCACTGAGTCAATCTGATTAAACCAACTTCTACCCCTATACACGAGTATCTCAACCTGTCGTGTGTGTGTGTGTGTGTGATTTAAAAAAAAAAGGTACTTGTTTCCTAGAACGGCCACAATCGCGGCCATCGTGTACCTTTTAAGTTAAGGTACACGATGACCGCGATGGACCCGATTTCCTTTGAAATCAGGTCCATTTTGCCTGCAAAGGGAAAATCGAGGGCATCGCGTCGGTCGCGACCATTAACATTGACCCCCACGCGACCGACGCAATGCTCGCGATTTTGCCATAGGCTTCAATGTTAAAATAATTTTTAACATTGAAATCGGGAGCATCGCGAGCATCGCGTCGGTCTTGTGCCATTATAATGGCACAAGATGAGATGGACTTGATTAAGTCCATCTCACATAGTAAAAAATGTGAAATGGGCCAATATTACCCATTTCACATTATATATGTCCCCGTCGTCACCCCACAATTGACGTGAACACGAAGCGTGGCGAGCGGCAGCGGTGCGCGTCCTCCGACCTTTTCATACCCCTACTATCCACGTCGGCGTGGAGTTCAGAATATAAAGTGTGGCGAGCGCAGCGAGCCACCGAGCCCGAAGCGTGGCGAGCCCACGAGGGGCGGCGGTGCGCGTCCTCCGACCTTTTCATTCCCCTACTATCCACGTCGGCGTGGAGTTGAGCATATAAAGTGTGGCGAGCCACCGAGCCCGAAGCGTGGCGAGCGGACGCGTATACCTGTGAAGTTATACGCGTCCCCTCGCGGGGCTCGCTGCGCTCGCCACACTTTATATTCTCAACTCCACGCCGACGTGGATAGTAGGGGAATGAAAAGGTCGGAGGACGCGCACCGCCGCCCCTCACGGGCTCGCTGCGCTCGCCACGCTTCGGGTTGGTGTCAATCGTGGGGTGGGGTTTATGGTGTAAAATTGGGGGTCTAGAGAATATTTAACATTAAATCCAATGTAAAATCGGGTCCCAGGGACCCTATTCACATTTGATTCAATAAAAAAAATTGGGTCGGTCGCATGCGATGCGACCGACGCGATTTTTCCGACACGACCACCCCGATGGAAATCGGTGTGGCCGTGCTAGGAAACAAGTACCAAAAAAAAAAACTGTGTGTTAAGGTGCCCACACACTAGAAAGATCTGCGATCATAAGATGTGCGCATAAATTAGCCTTGAAATCTTTTGTCTGACAAAAGATTTCAGGCAAGCGCACATCTTTACCAAAGGTTTTTCTTAAGATCCCGTGTGCGTTCCTATCAATCTCTTGCTAAATCTTCTGATCTTTCATGCAGCACGTAAGATCAGAAGATTTAGCAAAAGATCCACGGGAGCGCGCATCCGACCGATTTTGGCCGATATTGATGAAAATCGTTCGATTTATCGGAAATGGGCCAAAAATCGTTCTAGTGTGTGGGCACCTTCTTTAGGTTGTATTTAGTTAGGGTTGACTCTATTCGAAACAATGTGATCAGATCACTGCTACGTTGTAGAGCGCGGGTATTTAGTCACATGCACCAGCATTTTCCTTCCTGTGGTGATACTATGTGTGCCACACTGGGGCATAAAATGGCATCTCTTCCCTGGTTTTGTTGGATTTCTGCTCGCACCCCAGGGCGGTTTCCTTATTTGGGATAGTTTTATTTTATAGCCAAAAGTCTTGTATGGCTACGGAGTAAACTTATTAAGGGGGGTATTCAATGTCAGGGGTACGGCTGTTGAGCAAGCTCGACAGCCGTACCCCTGTCCCATTCTCGCTTTGCTCGACGTGAGCTCGGCGGTCGGGATTCAATGTCCCGAGCGGCGAGAAGGGGGCGTGACCGCGAGTTGAGGACGGAAATAGACGAGCTCCGGTAGGGAGCTCTCCTATTTCCGGCTTTTCTCGGCAGAACCAACCCGACAGCTTGTGATGTCGGGCTCGTTCTGCGGAGAACCCCTGTTCAATGCTGTCGGGGAAGACCGCACTGAATAGGGCCCCGCAGCCACCCCCCCCCCTGTCGGGAGATGGCTGCGGGAGGTTGACCAACATTGCATACCCCAAAGCTTCTAAAAATGACAAGAGGTGAGATTCTAACGTTTTCGAAGATGCAACAGAGAAATGATAGACAAAATGTGGTTACTATAGGCAACATCGCCTTCTTTATTTTATATAAGCTTCAAAAAGTGATAAGAGTGATAAACAGCCAGCCAATCAGCTCCTACCTGTTCTGTTACAGACTGGGTTTTAAAAATGTCAGGCAGGAGCTGATTGGCTGGTTGTTTATCACTCACCATTTTATCACTTTTTGACGCTTGTCAAGTGTTTAAACATCGAATCCTATGCTTTTGAGCCCTGGGACACTCCCATTAATTCGTATACAATATAGTACACCACAAGAATCTTACCGTGTGAACGGCTCTGGCAGTTATATTTTTTCTTTTTTGTGTAAAGTTGCAATGTGCAAATGTCCATTATTACATGAATTTAGCATTGTACTGTTGGGAGACCGTTGCGAGGTTCTGGGAAAGTTCTCACTGCACAGCAAATCACTGGGCCAAGCATTTCAACCCGGTAATTTGTCTTTCAACACCGGTCCAAAAATCCAAGTTGAAAGGCAAATTACCGGGTCGAAATGTTTGACCCAGTAATTTTCTGTGCAGTGAGAAGGGGGGGTTCATTACTAAACCTGTCAAAATTACCCAGTATTTAAATGGGATTGGGATTATTTGGTCTACAGCATGATGGTCGACAGGGTTTTTCCACTGTTTTTTTTTTAAACACAGTCGACATGGACACAGTTTAAAGTGCACCGCATCGCTCACTGCGCATTGGTGAAAACCATGTAAATTGAAATTTTTTGTCGCATCGACAGTCGGTATTCAATGTACAGTTCATGTACAATGAGTGTCAAAGTCCGCAAATTGTCAGAAACCGCCTTGTCTTCAGCAATCCACGGCCGTTTCCAACAAAAAAAGTCATAACGGCAGCATTGAATAGGTGAAATAACGGCACAGATTGAATTCCCCTCCAAATCTAAATGATTGTGAAAAAAATATTTGTACAACATTTCAGCTCAAAGCCACCCAGTGTGTATGGCCCGGGGGCGAGCGCTGCTGCGCGCTCCTGCATCATCGCCGGGAAAAGCCGGTCATCTGCTGGTATTACGCTGCGCTATGCAAAGCCATCCTCCCCCTGCTTATGGCGTCAGGCAGGGGGAAAGCCGCTCAGTGTGTATGCACTAAGCAGCTTCCCCGCCAGCGATGATAACAATCATCGCTGTCCATCCACTCTGGGCGAGATACGGTCTTATTGTCGACAGTCATTATGGTCGACATATAGCAAGGTCGACAGGGTTCTAGGTCTACACATGCGTTAGGTTGACCGTCAAAAGGTTGACATGGGTTTTTTGAGCCGACGTGTGTGTGTGTGTGTGTGTGTGTGTGTGTATACTGTATATTCATTATAAAGACAAGTCCTATCCTAGAGCTGGGTACAGTAATATAAGGAGACCATAGAGGCAGAGGTGTATTTTACGCTTAGCAGGCATTTTGTGCCAGAGAGGATGGAGAGCGCTGTGACTCCGGCCTCCCTTCTGCCGCTTAGAGCTTTCCTGTGCTAACCAGCTTCCTGACAAACAGAAAGTGCCGCCCTTAGTATTCATAAACCTACATAATGTATCGCAGAGCTGATCACACAGAGAAAATTCCAGCATCAAAGACTCCGTGCTATTAAAAGACAAAATGCTTCGAAATTGGAGATGAAATGCTGATTTGTGGCGCTGAGATAAGCGCTGGAGCAGCGCTGTGTATTTAGGGCCTAGATTATACTAGATCGCAAAGCACTAATGGACAAAACCATGCTGCACTGCAGATGGGGCAGATGTAACGTGCAGAGAGAATTAGATTTGGGTGCTGCGTGATCAAACTTAAATATAAATTGCAGTGTAAAAAAAAATAAAAAACAGTATTTACCCTGCACAGAAACAAAATCACTCAACCAAATCTGACACTCACTGCACATGTTACATCTGCCCCCCTGCAGTGCAGCATGGTTTTGCCCATTAGAGAAAAAAATGTGCTTTGCGATTCCGTCTGAATTAGGCCCTTCGTGCTTGATTCGGCCCTGATCACTGATCTGCACGTCCTGGCTCTGGCTCTGACCCCCCTCCCTGCATTGGGGAATAGGGTCGCATGTGGGCGGCTCAAGGTAGATTGGCTGCCCACACGAGAAGTCTCAGTAGTGTATAATAATTTATGTGATGTGAAAGGGGTTACCGGCTGCCGCAAACGGGTTGCAACAGGTGTCCCCAGTTCTGTCCCTTCTGTCCTGTGTCTGGAATTGATCAGCGGCTGATGCTGTAGGACAGGGTAGCCAGGATATCTGTGCTGTATAGCAGATGTGATTCCGGCCCTTAGTTGTGTCCCCAGTTCTGTCCTGTGTCTGGAATTGATCAGCGGCTGGTGCTGTAGGACAGGGTAGCCGGGATATAGACGTGATTCCGGCCCTTTGTGTCCCCAGTTCTGTCCGGTGTCTGGGATGTATCAGCGGCTGATGCTATAGGACAGGGTAGCCAGGATATCTGTGCTGTATAACAGACGTGATTCCGGCCCTCAGTTGTGTCCCCAGTTCTGTCCCTTCTGTCCTGAGTCTGGGATGTATCAGCGGCTGGTGCTGTAGGACAGGGTAGCCGGGATATCTGTGTTGTATAGCAGACGTGATCCAGGCCCTTAGTTGTGTCCCCAGTTCTGTCCCTTCTGTCCTGTGTCTGGGATGTATCAGCGGCTGGTGCTATAGGACAGGGTAGCCGGGATATCTGTGTTGTATAACAGACGTTATTTCGGCCCTTAGTTGTGTTCCCAGTTCTGTCTCTTCTGTCCGGTGTCTGGGATGTATCAGCGGCTGGTGCTATAGGACAGGGTAGCCGGGATATCTGGGCTGTATAGCAGACGTGATTCCGGCCCTTAGTTGTGTTCCCAGTTCTGTCTCTTCTGTCCTGTGTCTGGGATGTATCAGTGGCTGGTGCTGTAGGACAGGGTAGCCGGAATATCTGTGCTGTATAGCAGACGTGATTCTGGCCCTTAGTTGTGTTCCCAGTTCTGTCTCTTCTGTCCTGAGTCTGGGATGTATCAGCGGCTGGTGGCGTAGGACAGGGTTGCCGGGATATCTGTGCTGTATAACAGACGTGATTCCGGCCCTTAGTTGTGTCCCCAGTTCTGTCCGGTGTCTGGGATGTATCAGTGGCTGGTGGTGTAGGACAGGGTAGCTGGGATATCTGTGCTGTATAACAGACGTGATTCCGCCCCTTAGTTGTGTTCCCAGTTCTGTCTCTTCTGTCCTGTGTCTGGGATGTATCAGCGGCTGGTGCTATAGGACAGGGTAGCCGGGATATCTGTGCTGTATAGCAGATGTGATTCCGGCCCTTAGTTGTGTCCCCAGTTCTGTCCTGTGTCTGGAATTGATCAGCGGCTGGTGCTATAGGACAGGGTAGCCGGGATATCTGTGTTGTATAACAGACGTGATCCCGGCCCTTAGTTGTGTCCCCAGTTCTGTCCTGTGTCTGGGATGTATCAGCGGCTGGTGGCGTAGGACAGGGTAGCCGGGATATCTGTGCTGTATAACAGACGTGATTCTTGCCCTTAGTTGTGTTCCCAGTTCTGTCTCTTCTGTCCGGTGTCTGGGATTGATCAGCGGCTGGTGGCGTAGGACAGGGTAGCCGGGATATCTGTGCTGTATAACAGACGTGATTCCGGCCCTTAGTTGTGTCCCCAGTTCTGTCCGGTGTCTGGGATGTATCAGCGGCTGATGCTATAGGACAGGGTAGCCGGGATATCTGTGCTGTATAGCAGACGTGATTCCGGCCCTTAGTTCTGTCCGGTGTCTGGGATGTATCAGCGGCTGGTGCTATAGGACAGGGTAGCCGGGATATCTGTGCTGTATAACAGATGTGATTCCGGCCCTTAGTTGTGTCCCCAGTTCTGTCCCTTCTGTCCTGTGTCTGGGATTGATCAGCGGCTGGTGCTATAGGACAGGGTAGCCAGGATATCTGGGCTGTATAGCAGACGTGATTCCGGCCCTTAGTTGTGTCCCCAGTTCTATCTCTTCTGTCCTGTGTCTGGGATGTATCAGCGGCTGGTGCTATAGGACAGGGTATCCGGGATATCTGTGCTGTATAACAGACGTGATTCCGGCCCTTAGTTGTGTCCCCAGTTCTGTCCTGTGTCTGGGATGTATCAGCGGCTGGTGCTATAGGACTGGGTAGCCGGGATATCTGTGTTGTATAACAGACGTGATTCCGGCCCTTAGTTGTGTTCCCAGTTCTGTCCGGTGTCTGGGATTGATCAGCGGCTGATGCTGTAGGACAGGGTAGCCGGGATATCTGTGCTGTATAACAGACGTGATTCCGGCCCTTAGTTGTGTCCCCAGTTCTGTCCGGTGTCTGGGATTGATCAGCGGCTGGTGGCGTAGGACAGGGTAGCCGGGATATCTGTGCTGTATAACAGACGTGATTCCGGCCCTTAGTTGTGTCCCCAGTTCTGTCCGGTGTCTGGGATGTATCAGCGGCTGGTGGCGTAGGACAGGGTAGCTGGGATATCTGTGCTGTATAACAGACGTGATTCCGGCCCTTAGTTGTGTTCCCAGTTCTGTCTCTTCTGTCCTGTGTCTGGGATGTATCAGCGGCTGGTGCTATAGGACAGGGTAGCTGGGATATCTGTGCTGTATAGCAGATGTGATTCCGGCCCTTAGTTGTGTCCCCAGTTCTGTCATGTGTCTGGAATTGATCAGCGGCTGATGCTGTAGGACAGGGTAGCCGGGTTATCTGTGTTGTATAACAGATGTGATTCCGGCCCTTAGTTGTGTCCCCAGTTCTGTCCGGTGTCTGCGATTGATCAGCGGCTGGTGGCGTAGGACAGGGTAGCCGGGATATCTGTGCTGTATAGCAGATGTGAATCTGGCCCTTAGTTGTGTCCCCAGTTCTGTCCGGTGTCTGGGATGTATCAGCGGCTGGTGCTGTAGGACAGGGTAGCCGGGATATCTGTGCTGTATAACAGATGTGATTCTGGCCCTTAGTTGTGTTCCCAGTTCTGTCTCTTCTGTCCGGTGTCTGGGATTGATCAGCGGCTGGTGCTGTAGAACAGGGTAGCCGGGATATCTGTGCTGTATAACAGACGTGATTCCGGCCCTTAGTTGTGTCCCCAGTTCTGTCCGGTGTCTGGGATGTATCAGCGGCTGGTGCTGTAGGACAGGGTAGCCGGGATATCTGTGCTGTATAGCAGATGTGAATCTGGCCCTTAGTTGTGTCCCCAGTTCTGTCCGGTGTCTGGGATGTATCAGCGGCTGGTGCTGTAGGACAGGGTAGCCGGGATATCTGTGCTGTATAACAGACGTGATTCTGGCCCTTAGTTGTGTTCCCAGTTCTGTCTCTTCTGTCCGGTGTCTGGGATTGATCAGCGGCTGGTGCTGTAGGACAGGGTAGCCGGGATATCTGTGCTGTATAACAGACGTGATTCCGGCCCTTAGTTGTGTCCCCAGTTCTGTCCGGTGTCTGGGATGTATCAGCGGCTGATGCTGTAGGACAGGGTAGCCGGGATATCTGTGCTGTATAACAGACGTGATTCTGGCCCTTAGTTGTGTTCCCAGTTCTGTCTCTTCTGTCCGGTGTCTGGGATTGATCAGCGGCTGGTGCTGTAGAACAGGGTAGCCGGGATATCTGTGATGTATAACAGACGTGATTCCGGCCCTTAGTTGTGTCCCCAGTTCTGTCCGGTGTCTGGGATGTATCAGCGGCTGGTGGCGTAGGACAGGGTAGCCGGGATATCTGTGTTGTATAACAGACGTGATTCCGGCCCTTAGTTGTGTCCCCAGTTCTGTCCGGTGTCTGGGATGTATCAGCGGCTGATGCTGTAGGACAGGGTAGCCGGGATATCTGTGCTGTATAGCAGATGTGAATCTGGCCCTTAGTTGTGTCCCCAGTTCTGTCCGGTGTCTGGGATGTATCAGCGGCTGGTGCTGTAGGACAGGGTAGCCGGGATATCTGTGCTGTATAACAGACGTGATTCTGGCCCTTAGTTGTGTTCCCAGTTCTGTCTCTTCTGTCCGGTGTCTGGGATTGATCAGCGGCTGGTGCTGTAGGACAGGGTAGCCGGGATATCTGTGCTGTATAACAGACGTGATTCCGGCCCTTAGTTGTGTCCCCAGTTCTGTCCGGTGTCTGGGATGTATCAGCGGCTGATGCTATAGGACAGGGTAGCCGGGATATCTGTGCTGTATAACAGACGTGATTCTGGAGCAGAGATGTCTTGGACACCGTTCAGAAACGTTTAACTTGTTTTGTCCCCGCAGAATTATAACCAAGCACAAGTTCCTCTCGGGGACTGGCAGATGAAATGGCATTCACTCTGCCGGATTAATGTTTTGGTGACTGATAGGGCCAGACGCTTTGGGGTAAATAATGAAGATTGGATTTCTGTTGAAGATGGGATGTTTCCCATAGTAACCACTCAAACTACTTTTTTTATTTAGCACCTTTTTTCGATAATAGAAACCGGTTGCTACGGGCAACGTTTCATCTACAATGGAACTCCAATTGACCCTTTCTTGGTATTAGGCCTTAGACCCATTCTAGGGTTTTTTTCTGGGTACTTAGAAACCCCTATGGGGTACGTCTCTGCAGTTGGGGTGCTTGGTCACGTGACTTGCAATGCTTATGATTGCCTCGCTTGTCCTTGTGTGGTTTTTTTTTTTTCTAGAGTACGTTCGGTGTGAAAACCTTGCAGAAACAGGGGGAGATGCTCTGGTAAAAAAAAAAACGTTATTGGGTATTTGCCGCATTCTCTAAAGCCCGCACGCCATGTCGGCGCTGTGGAGGGAACCGACTGCATTTTAGAGCATATGTGATTAGTATTGATGTGGAAACGGGCGGCGGATGTTAGAACACCCACACTCTAGTTAGTAGGCACAAGAGTAAGGGCGGGATGTATTAATATACATTGCCGCCTGGCCGCCGTGATGCTGCCGCATATGTGCTAACATATGCGGCTGGCATCGCGATGCGGTGACGGAGGCCCCCCGTGATACCTGGAATGTGGTGTGCGGGGGTCTCCGTCACCTCGCTGCCCCCTCCTACATCCCTCACGCCGGGGACAGCTAAGCAAGCTGTCCCCGGCGCCTCCAGGGGAACCTCCAGGAGAACCTGGACCAGGTAAGAGAGGGAGGGGGATCGCGGGTTTTTCGGCGGAGGCGTCAGGCGGTGAAAAGAAGCCCATAGGCTTCTATAGGGTATCGCCACCCAAAGGTGGCGATACCCTACACTGCGGTGACGTGGCGGCCGGGTGATAGTACCTCTGGGTGGCGATACCCTATGGAAGCCTATGGGCTTCTTTCGCCGTCCGCGCGCCCCCCCTCCCGTCCTCCTTTGATCTCCTCCTCCCCCAGACATCCGGCTTCAGGGGGGAGTAGGAGATGCAGGGGGACGCTAAGTGGCCCCCAAATCTGCATACGCATTGGCCATTTATTGTGCGCAGAATGAGAGTGTGTATTTTCTGCTAAACAAACCTACATCAGCCCATCTCCGCTTGAGCCCACGTGATGGGACAGGCAGACGCTACACAATATTTTAAATGGCTTCGCTACTAACGACATGTTGTTAAGACAGATTATTAAAATTGTTGCGGTGTGTGCCCACTACATGGTTAGCTGTGGATGCTCCCGTTTAGGGATGGGCGGGTTCGGATCCTAAAGATCTGAACCCCTCGAACTTACCTGATCTGATGCGGCATCCTTGTAGTTCGATGGGTCCCGCCATTTTTCTGAGTCCAAAACGAGGCTCAACGTGATCTTGATCTTCAAACACGCTGGGGATTTCAGCTGAGGAGGGGAGATGGAATCCTGCTTGAAGGGGGGGGGACTTATACATAGAGGGGACTACTGCTGGGGGCTGCGCTTCTATGGGGAACTGCTAAGGGGGGCTGCATTATTTAAAAAAAAAAAATGCCGTATCAGTCCAGGGGTGCCCGCATGTGTGCCGCATATTTTCTGTGGTGAGCCAATTGTGTCATATAATTCATGGGTTGCTGTTAAGTCTGCCGTATCAGTCCAGTGCCGATCATTTGTGGCGCTTATCATAGTCATCCAGCTACCTGTTTGTAACCTTTTCGCCTAAAAACAATATTGTGAGGTGTTCAGAATGGACTGGAAATGAATGTTATTGAGGTTAACCTCACAATATATCCCCACCGACCTCTCCGCTCTGCACAAAATCTGTGTCTCTCATCCACACTCATTACTTGCTCACGCTTACACTTGCAGGATTTTTGTCAGGCTGCCCCCACCCTATGGAATGCCCTTCCACACACACTAAGACTTTCCTCTATCCTCCAAACTTGAAAACTCACCTCTTCAGGCAGCCTATCATATTCAGGAACCCCCACACAACCTCCAGTAGCATTCATATCTAATTGCATCCCATCAGGACTGTCCTGTAATCTGATGGGACTGCCATGCTATGGAATCCTATCCTTATGTATTCCTCCTATCATCCCTATAGATTGTAAACCTGCGAGCAGGGCCCTCCTACCTCCATGTCGTTTTGTATCTACACTGTTTGTGTAATCACTATTGTTTCCAGTTGTAAAGTTCAAGGGAATCTGCTGCGCTATATAAAACTGTAAATAAACAATAGCGTAGGTGCAAAAAAAAAAAACAAAGTCTGCGGTTTTTATGATTAAAAAAAAAAAAAAAAAAAAATCCAGACCCAAAATGTAGTGTGTACCGAGCATTATGATAGTACAGGTCCCGTTCATACTATGGAGGAGGCAGCGCTTAAGACCGGGTCGGCTCCAAACGCTGCTTCGCCCCCGCCCCCCATAACGCTCTGCCCCGGCCCCGGGACGGACCCGTGTCTAAATCTCAGGTGCGATATAGAAGGCGTATTAGGTGTCTGGACTTGGATAAATACCAGCTGGTCCCCTTTTTTTTCTGCTTCTCAATTCCCAAACTCTTGAGGATTGTGGCATTACAGGTTCTAGATCTATATACATACTGGAAGGCTGAGCATTAGTTACACGTAACGCTAAATAAAAGCTTTTCTTATAATTACCAGCAATTAAATCCCATTTCCGAGTGCATTGCCTACGTTCTGAGTTGTCAGATGCACACGGATCAGACTCTGCAATTAATTGTACTCCGAGGCATAACTTGGCAAATAAAAGTCAGATCAATGTTTGACATGTCCTGGAATTAAGCAAATAGTCTAATGCAGAACCTGCGGAACGCCGATCCGTTCTGCAAATGTTACACTCTGATATTTGTTACGGTTAGTATTGGTTTTATACCCCATCTTCTAGTGTTTCCAGATGCGTTCTAAGCACCCAGGATATATTACTGGGTCACTCGGGCAACAAGATATTTTATTGTATTTTGGTATTATATACTCTTATGTTACTATCGTTTTTTTGCCTCTTTTTTTATATTCATTAACAATTGTGGAATAAATTAGTTGCCGTGAAGACCCAGTAACCGAGTGATTCCGCTGGGATACGGTTTCCGCTGGGATACGGTTATCTTTTTTGATTATTATTTTTGTAGTTGCTCATTTGTCTAAAGTTGCATACACACTAGAATATTATTATTATTACCGATATCATTCAGCAGGGCCCTTCTGGATAATATTGGTCAGTGTGTATGCACAAACGACCATGCGCGGTCCCACTGCTTGTTCCTCAAGGTTGTTCATTGACTGTGCGCCATAGGCAGCTCAATTTGAATATCTTAAAAATATATAGACTGTAGCTAGATCGTTTTTTGTTTGTTCATTTTTCGTCAAATCTTTCATTGTATCCATAACATCTGTCATCCAGAGCACTGGGGAGGCTCAAGGGAAATTGGTCTCCAATGTCTCTCAGTGCGTAATGTACATCGTCCAGTGTGTATACACTCAAAGGGGCGAGATAAAGGGGTCTATGGTGTCTTAAGGCGTAGATAGAGATAAAGTGGTCTTTGTACTAAAGGGGTTATTCAGACCTGATGGCATTGCTGCACTTTCGCAGAAAGCCTGGTGGTAATCTATTGTGCATTTATTTGGCATGAAGTACTCGTGTGGGAGGCCATTCTGCTACTTATTCTGGACTGTTCGCATCACCCGATGTTGTGCACAGGTGCCGGTTGCATGCAGTCACGGTGAACAGGCTCATTCAGCGGGCGATGTCTAGGGGACTTGCAAGGCTGTGAATTCAGAATAAGGCCCAGTGTGTACCCAGCTACAGTAAACACTTTACGGTCGTCCGCTTCCCATCTAATTGGGAAGATTCCTTTAGTACTTTAAGATGTTTTACTCCCCGTCTCCTCCTCTGTCCCCATGCCATGCTAATGAGCACCCCGTGTGTTGACCTTGCGTGTATTTATAGATCATAATTAAATACATTTCTTAGTTGCCTCTTATATAACCCTGAATTGCACAGTCTGTCCTCTCCGCTTAGAGATTCCTCAGAGCTAATTACACAAAGTCCTCTTCTCTGCATTCTCCTGCTGGCGTGCGTCACTAATATTTTGAATTGTGTTCATCTCAGTGGGACTAACGATACGTTTCGTCATCACACATCGTAATATTAACTATTCCCAGGGATGGAGATTTTAACTTGTCAGATAACAGATTTGGGCATCCAGTTTGTCGACCTAGCAGTCAATCGGTCCACACCATACGACCGACTTGGTCAACACATGCAAATGTCAACATTATTGATCGGATCGTATTCTTTTTAATGTTTCAAGGATGTTTTTAATACTTTTCCAGCCACATGGACTAGGATTGGGAACGGTAAAGTGCGCTGAGAGCATTGGTAAGGAAGTGAGGGCCCAAAGTGGTTATGATATTTTAGATTTACAGTGTCTACAGTAGGTCTACAATTTAGATTTACAGTATTACCAAAGGTCGACCAATTTAATGGTCAAAAGGTTTTTATTTTTTTCGTAATTTTTTATTTTTTTTGTGACACAAAAAAGTGAAACCTGATGTAGACTTTTACATGACGACCCTTGTTTGTGTCTATCTTGACCTTATGAACCACACCCACTTTCCGGCATGATCCCCATCATCTGACTTCAGCTGCACCTCCTTATTTCAGCCCGATGAAAGCCCCCCCCCCCTTCAAGTGCACCATGGATGCGTTATTACCGCCTGTGTACGAGCCTGGAGGAAACGTTCCCTACCGGTAATGACGAGATACCGGCGTTGTGTTTATGTTACATCTGCTGCTTTGTTATGTTTCTCCTCTGCTTTTGTTACTCTTTGTTTGAGCAGCTTTTTGTGCGCTGTATTTATACCTCACGCGGCGTATTTCTGCGCGTCTGTGAAAGAGCCGCAGCCCTGCTGGGTTCTGTACCTCAGGTTTTCCCCTTAGGTTGCTCTTATGTATCAAACAAAAATCAGGACGCTGCTTCGGCTGACAAAGGAAAGCCTAATTTCACTGTGAGAATGTTCCTGGCTTGTCTGCGGTCACTATTATACGCTGCGCTCCTTTCTAGATTTTATAGAACTCCCAGGTTAAGTTTAACCCTCTGAGTGCCAGCGGTGCTGTGAGAGATTTTCAAAATATCCGCTAAAAATGCTCACAGCGACTGCTCTGTTTTTGGGATACAATATTTAACTAAACTTCAATTCATTGACTTGGCCGTGTTTGTATTTGTTTATACTACAAGAACAGTCGCTGTGAGCGGAGCGGACATTTTGAGGATCTCACAGCAACGTTGGCACTGAAAGGGTTAAAGGAGAGAAATCCTCAGGACCCCACGTGGTGCACGTTTTCCAGGTCTCCTCAGAGAGGGCGGTATGTATTAATATACATCACCGCCCAGCCGCCGCGATGCTACAGCATATGTACTGACATATGCGGCTAGCATCGGGGTGCGGTGACTGAGACCCCCGCGATAACCTGTAATGTGGTGTGCGGGGGTCTCCGTCACATCCCGGCAGCTGTCAGTATCCCCGGTCTCTCCTCCTCCCCCCCGCCCTGCAGCCGAACGTCCTCCCAGCTAAGACAGTTGTTGGGGGAGGAGGAGATCGATGGAGGGGGGCGGGCGGCGATAGAAGCCCATAGGCTTCTAAAGGGTATCGACACCCAGAGGTGGCGATACCCTGCCCGGCGGAGACGGGGCAGCAGACGGGTAATGGTACATAGGAAAATGCGGTAAAACCCCTGTTTTACCGCATTTTCCCTTTAGTACATCCCGCCCAGAGTCACAAGTGAAATAATTAGCTCCACCTGTGGATCTTTAAACTGAAGAGAGGTGATGTTGCCTGTAGCAACCAATCTAAATTCTGTCTATCGTTTCTCTATTGCATCATAGAAATCATAGAAAATTACTAGATTGTAAGCTCCTCCGAGCAGGGCCCTCTTCCCTCCTGTTGTCAAAGCCCTCTTCTCTTCACATGTCACTCACAGCTCTCCTATACTCAAACACTCTGTGACCATCCTCGTCCGCATACTCATCTCCATCATTGGCATCAAGCCTCTTATAGTATGTTGATTGAGTCCTCACTACTTCTATTTAAGCTGTAATGTGTATTGATCTGTGACGCTCTTTATTTGTACTGTATTTTTGTTTATTTATTTATTCCTTTGTACGGCGCTGCAAAACACTTGTGGTGCCTTATAAATAAAATTATAATAATAATAATAGGCGGAATCTGGTTGCTACGGGCAACGTCCCCTTTTTTTCATTTTTAGAACCTTTTATTAAATTGACCCTCTTCTCTGTTGGTGCTAATCCTCCCACATGCAAGACCGGGATGACAGACCGGGCAGGGGAAAGGTGATTCTTCAGCAGATGCTGATCACCTATCATTGTCCATGATAAATGCACAGACTTGGCCAGCGTGTGTTTGTAAGCACCACAATCTAATTACAGAGCCCTAGCTGGAACCCTTTCATTTCCCTTTGCTTGCAATCCGCAAACACTTAAACCTTTTCTACATGTGAAAGGAAATCGATGGAGTAACACTGGCAGAATTCATTGCACAATTGCTGTATTCAGTGCGGGCAGCCCACTGCTTACACGGACGTTTCATTTACTATCATTATTTATTGAATGTCGCCGGCAGTGGCGCATGATGGTGGGTTTATAACTTAATTGGATGACGGATGAATGACGGCTCACATAACCGAATGTCTGCCTGCACGTCTGGGCCGAGATCATCATTTCTAACTCTTGAAAAAAAATCAGGGATTGGACAAGAAGTGTGCAGTCAATGGAGGCGTGTCCTGCTCCACCTATGGGTGTTTCCTCTGTCAGCCAGGGTCGTGGTCCTGTTCCCCTCGCTCTAACATCTGGAGCAGACGCACCACGCCATTAGTATGGGTGTCAGACATACCTAGGGGCCCATTTTTTAAGGATCGCATTGACATTGTGACCTAGAGGGTCTGTGCATGTGTGGTCACCGCTGCCCCTCCACCTGCTGATCGCACTGGCCCGGCGGCAGAGGGGTGTGTAACCCATAGGCTACAATGGGCTACCATGGCGGTAGCCCAGGGACCTGACGCGATGCTGCCCAATGTTGATACAACGGGCAGCATCGCATCCCCCATAGTAACCTATGGCCGTGGCGGCTGGTGGCAGTGAAGGAGCGATCGCAGCAGAGATCGGAGACATTAGGTCGACAGGGCTTAGGTTGGACAGTCAAAAGGTTGACATGAGTTTTTTTTTTTTTTTCATGTTTTTTTTTTTTTACGCAAGTCCACATGGACGCTGCATGAGTTCCGCGTCCCCCCTTGCTTTTCTGCGCTTGGCACACTATTATATTCTTCCTCCAATCCCTAGTGGATGGTAACGTAGGAAATAACATATGTCTGAAAACAAAAACACGTGAAAAATATTTTATGTGGCGACCTATGTATCTCGACTTTTTATAGTGCTGACCGTATGCCATGTTAGAATCAGAATCCTCTTTAATGGCCAGGTATACTTGCGTATGCTTTGAATTTTTTGTGGTAACAGTGTAGCATCAAGCAGGGAACACAAGGGGGGTGGGAAGAGAGGCATAAACAAACATCACATACATTTCACATGTATCTAGAACAGTTCAAGTTAGTATTTAGTATTTGGTACGTTCAATACGGTTTAATTGGTGGACAGCTATTGGGAAGAAACCTTTTGTAGTTCTTGTCGTCTTTGCTGGGATGGACCTAAAACGTCTGCCTGACGGAAGGGGTTCAAACAGGTTGTGGCCAGGGTGTAGCTTGTCCGCCAAGATCTTTCCTGCACGCTTATTGACCCTGGCTAGGTATAGTTCTTGGACAGTGGGAGCTCCGCCCCAATGATCTTTTCTGCCATCCTCACCACTCTTTGCAACCTTTGTCTGTCATTCTCGTTTGCTCCTCTGAACCAGATAGTGATCAAGGAGCAAAGGACAGACTCTACTATGGCAGTGTAGAAGATGAGCAGCAGCTCCTGCGGGATGTTGAATTTCTTGAGTTGCCTCAGGAAGAACAACCGCTGCTGGGACCCCATTTGAGGTCGCAGGAAATCTTTTTTCCTAGGAATTTGAAGGAGTCTACCCTCGACACTACTCTGTCAGATATTATGAGTGGGTGCATGGCATTTGGTTTCCTTCTGAAGTCCACCACCATCTCCACCGTTTTGAGGGGGTTGAGGTCAAGGTTGTTTCCGCTACACCATTTAGTTAGCCGATCCACCTCCCGTCTGTATGCCGACTCATTTCCATCCATGATTAGGCCGATAACCGTTGTGTCATCTGCAAATTTTATAATTTTTACTGACTGTTCTGCTGAGGTGCAGTCGTTTGTGTAGAGAGAGAAGAGCAGGGGGGGAGAGGACACATCCTTGAGGGGCACCGGTGCTAATTGTGCATGTGTTTGACATGAATGAGCCTGCTTTCACCGCCTGTTTCCTTTCAGTCAGGAAGTCAGTGATCCAGGAGCATGTAGGTTCTGGGACTCCTAGTGAACAGAGTTTTGGCTCCAGGATGTGAGGGATGATAGTGTTGAATGCCGAGCTGAAATCAACAAATAGTATCCTTGCATAGGTGACTGGACTGTCCAGGTGCTGTAGAATGTGGTGCAGCCCTAGGTTGACTGCATCCTCGACACTTCTGTTTGCTCGGTAGGCAAACTGCAGGGGGTCGAGGTAAGCATTTGTCACAACTCTCAGGTGGTTCAGCACCATACGTTCAAGCACTTTCATGACCACCGATGTTAGTGCAATCGGCCTGTAGTCATTGAGGTCTTTCGCAATTGAGCTCTTGGGAACCGGGACGATAATTGAGCCTTTGAAGCAGGTGGGGACCTTGCACATTTCTAGTGAAGTGTTGAAAATCCTGGTAAAGGTAGGGGCGAGCTGTGTTGCACAGGTCTTGAAGGCAGATGGAGACACTCCGTCTGGGCCTCCAGCTTTCCTAGGGTTGACTCTCTTGAACATTCCTTCTACCTCTGTTTGGTCCACCTGGAGAGTCTGGGGGTGGCAGTTTTGGAAGGAGGGTGGGCAAGCCGTTTTTCCCTGGTCAGGGGTAGGACTAATGCAGGTAGCTTCCTTCTCGAACCTTAGGGGTATGTGTGTCAAAACCTGGAGAGAGTGCCAACCAGTCTGCTCCTAATTGTCATTTTACAGGCTGTTCTGAATTCAGTACTGCCTGTCATGCAAATTACAGCCTATTGCAGTGTGTGGGGGGGGGGGGGGGAGAGAGAGTCTGTGGTGCTGCTGCTGTTCCAGAGAGGGGGGTACCACAAAGTTGGCACTACAAGTTGCGTCCGCTACCTGTAGCGTTATATTTTGAGGTAACTCTGTTATGGTTTTTGCTCCTAGCTCAGTCATGTTGCATCGGAAAGGTCCGTGTCCGTGCCAGATCTCCTTAATGAAATACAGTGCACCTGATCTTTGGTATTAATCGAGAAAAAGGAAATCAAATGTTTCAGTACAAGATAACAGCTGCCGGGAAGTCTTCTGGCGCTCGTATTACCAGCTCCCATCTCCTAGCAACGCCGGCTATACGGTGTGCTAAATTATTTGGGAAATAATTGAACAAGACAGTCGGATCCTGTAATATTAATGTTGCAGGGCAGGCCTGCTGTGCCCACTACCGGTAAGCGGATCCTGCACTGCAACGTACGGAACGTCAGAGTCTGTGAAGAGCTAATGGGGGCAGGGGACATATGTCTGTGATAAACGGGTAGACTCTCCTTTATAAATATAAGATAAAGGGATCTAATTTACGGATCTGGAACACGTCTAGTTAGACGCCTAAAGATGGCATCTAGATAGACTCAAGCGTTAGGTCAACGGTTTGTTTTTGTGTGTGTCGACATAGTGTACAGTGTCCCCTCTCTACGTTCGCCATGCATTGGGTACGGTGCCTTGCTACGCTTGGCACACTATTGTAAACTGACTCTATGACCACTTGGGTGGTAAAGTATGAACCAAGGTCGGTCTTCAGCAAAAAAAACATGAAAAACTCGTGTTGATCTTGTGACAGTCGATCATGTTCCCATCGACCTAACGATTGCTTCGGTCTTCCGTGATTGTCGATCTAGATGCCATCGACCGGATACGGATAGAGATGTTAAATACCACCCAGTCGGCAGGTAACTGCCATGCTACAGGTATGGTTAGATGAATGACCGTTATGAGTTACTGGTACTTTATCTCTCGCCAAGGCTTAATATATAGACATCTTAGCTCTTTAAACACGAGGCTACAACATGAAGAGAAGCTGCAGCTCTCTAGTTGCTCTCAGACATCGGCAACACTTGACGAGACAGGTCGGTATTGCTTCCTGTGCCATCCCCACCCCCTTATCCCGTGACCTCATGACGTCACCAGCTCTGAGAAGTAGGACTATCTCCAGAGGCTGGAGGGTGATGCCTGGTGATGTGCCTTGGTCATTCCGGGTGGCTCTAGAGCAACGCTACTGGCTGCAGGGGGCCATTCCAGGCAATATTGCTGGTATAGAGCAGCAATGGTGTCGCCCCCTGGGCCCCTCACCATGTGTGAAATAACACTTGCACACCCCCAGTTATTCCCCTATTTGGGTGGCACCCCTCCATCCATCCACTATACAGGCTGCACTGGTCCTCCCCAGTCACTGAAGCTACACCAGTACAATCCACCAGTACAATCCACCGTCCACCTCGCATTGGATAATAAGGTAATAGTTTTTAAAGGGCCAGATGTATCAAGCTTCAAAAAGTGATAAAGTGGAGAGTGATAAACAGCCAGCCAGCCAATCAGCTCCTACCTGTCATGTCACTGGCTAGGTTTAAAAAATGACAGGTAGGAGCTGATTGGCTGGTTGTTTACCACTCTCCACTTTATCAATTTTTAAAGCTTGATACATCTGGGCCTAAATGTCATATTTCAAATAGCCTGTAATGTGGCAGTTATGAGCTGCTTAGCTGGTACTTTATCTCTCTCCATTTCATAACTCCCCCCCATTCATAATCTCCCCCATTGATTCTCTTAACATGAACATTAGAGCAGTCTATTACATAACTCTATATACCTGGCCAACCTGTGGCTCTCAAACGGTTGTGCAACTACACTTCCCAGCATGCATTGCCACAGTTCAGGGACTGATGTGAATGTTCAAATAAAAAGTGCTGTGGAATATGTTTGCCCTATATAAATAACTGATGATGGTGGTAATAATGTGTTGCTCCCTGCCACCAACAGCCAGTAATCACAATGCTCAATCCCATTTCAGCGCACTCCCAGCTGAGTAGCGGGCGGTGTGTGTGGTTAGGATGAACAGCCTGCGTCGGTGGGGTTTTGCTGTTCGCCCCTGTGACCCGGAGCCGGTCCGCACCTATGGATGTGGGGTCCCATCGGTTGTTCCCTATAAAAGGAACTAGCATTGCTTCAATAATGTACAGTGTGTGAATCTGATTACACTAGACACTAGCGCCCGTCCCAGAACGGGTGGTCGGAGGGCCAGCCGGTCCGACCACCTAGTCGGGTCCGATGCGCACAGGACCGCGCATCGGACCCGACTACATGTCAGGGAGAGGCAATTTGGTCCGATTTAACGGGCCGATTGGTCGCAATCGGCCGAAATCGGACCAAATCGCCTTGATGTATGCCCAGCTTTACAGTACATGACGGAGGAAATGAAAGCCTGGGACATAAGGGTGGAGGGGCGCATAGACAAGAAAAGCAGAGAGAGCGAATGGAAGGGGGCGATGGATAAATAAATGCCCGACCACAATGCAACTACCGATGTAGACCACACTTTGCTATATACATTCTGCATGACCTGAATTCGTGTATAGAATTCTTCCAGCGTTTCTGTAATGAATAAGAACATAATCTGCTCCCTGAGACACTGAATAATTATATTTTTCTGCTGCATGGTATCAAATGAGATGCCAATCACAGCCCTATTGTACCAGAGCAGGCAGTGCCCAGACAGATGAAAACCGAGTTATGTTAGTACAAGGACAGGCAGTTACATTTCCATGCAGGACCTCACACACCTGTTCTCATATCGACATGGGGTTTTTCACGATATTTTTGTCCTGAATGTCGACACAGTGGACATGAACACCAAAACAGTCAACATGGACACCGTGCTTGTGCTTCGGGCTCGGCACACTATTTTTTTTTTCTCCCACCATGCCCTAGTGGATGGTAGGGCATGAAATACCGCCTGTCGGCACCAAGAACAGTGAAAAACCCCATGTTGACCTTTTGACTGTTGACCTGGCCCATGTTGACATAATGCTGTGTTGACATTATGAACCTGTCGACCTAAAGCTTGAAGACCAGGTGTGGAGAACGGTGCTGTAAATCCCATTATTGGGGCTTCTTACTATTTTCAGATGCCTTGGACCATTCCCTACGGGGCAGTGGTGGATCTGGGATGTTGGTATATGCTCTCGGGAGTGGTTGACCTCTTCCAGAAATCCGCCAGTCTACCAACTCTTGCAGTAGTGTACAAATTTGTGCCATAGAGATATACAGCAGCATACATCATATTGGGAGAGTTATCAAATCTTGGAGAGAGAGAGATGGGGGTATATTCAATATAGGTAATTCCCCGTCAGAGTATTCAACGGCCTCCTCTTCACTTGCCGTGTCCACCTCGCCGATTCCCTGAGGCAAGGTGGAAACGGCGAGTGTAGCCAACAAAACGGAGGGCTCGCTGCATTTGCGGCAAACCTCGCCGTTTAAGGGATTTTTGCGAAATATTGAAATATTGGGGGGGGGGGGTGGCTGGAAGGCGAGGATGGATTTTCCTTGCCCCAGCAAAATGCGGGGGATGCAGTAAAAAGCCCATAGGCTTCTATGGGGTATCACCAGCTTTTGCTGGCGATACCCTCCGCAGTGGAAACCAGGCGTGCGGGTTTTCCTGCATACCAAAATGCGATAACAAGGTTTTTCCCGCGTTTTTGTGATAGTGCATCACGTCCAAAGTCTATAAATTGACAGAAGGTGATTTGGATACTACTTTATCTCACTCCAAGATTTTATAAACCTTTTTGCGCTAGGAGACTGTGTGGCGGTTATGTCGCCACTGCAGGATGTATTTCTCCTGTTAATGAAACGCAAGGTCGTTACTGGCAGTAATGTAATTGGCTATTAAGCTTTCCTCGGCGGTGGCTGCTGCTGCGCCAACCATGTAGGGGGGGGGGGGGGGGGGAATCGCTAAGCATATATAAACATACATGTACTATTTGTGCTGGATAAATCCCCAGGCATCGCTTTGTGCATCACTCCTGTGAAACCAACCAATGGGAGTCCAGAGGCGGGCTTCGAAAGCGTGTGTACAGGCTTATGCTGATGGTCCCGTTATAAAGACTTCTGCACATTATAGAAAGAGCGTAAAAACAAACAAACATACGCGTAAAATGTAATTATTTCTTAATCCTTCAGCCCTCATGGTGAAACATAATCACATTTTCTTCTTTACCTGTACAAAATGGGGGAAAAACCCTGAATAAATCTCCTCTCCTGCACAAGATTCCAAGCAGCCAGCATGGGGAAAACACTTCTGATTGGCTGGCAGTGATGAAGAGTCCCAGGGGAATCGCCTTGCAGTGTTAATTTGCAGTATGCAGATTCCTTGGTCATTATCCTCGGCCCCCTGCGATGTCACAGTACCCCCGCCGGGTGTCCTAATGTGTTCATTACTTCCATAGACCTTTATTCACCTCCAGTATTTAAAAGAACCATTTAATCATAAGCAACCTTCATAAAAGCATAAACCCTTTGATCTTAACTGCATTAAAACATGAACCCCTTCACCGTCGTAATAAAAACCATAACAAAGTTTATGTTTGGGGCAGCATGGACGGTGTAATGGTTAGAAATACTGCCTCATAGCACAGAGGTCATGGGGAATACGGTCATTAGGTTGAGCACTGAAAGTTGACTGGGGCTTCGGTCGACATGCGCCAACAGGTGATATTGCATACCCTACCATACACTATGACGTGGCTGGAGAATAAAATCGGGTGCAGGTCCGCTCTTTTCCTCAGTCATTAAAACACTGGGGCCTGATTGCCAACATTCTGGGGGAACCCCACCCCCCCACCCTGGGAGAGGGCAGCCAGGTTGGCACAACAGGATGTATGGTATAATCATAGGTTCAGGGGCATGTTGGTGATGCAATTGCATTATCGCAGTCCTGCCCATGCTGAACAATTCCCAGATTGCCAAGCATTCAAGGGCTGCGATGACACAATTCCGTGCAAGATATATCATTACTCCTCCCACTTTTCCTCTATAAGCAGTGGCTGCAGCAGGGGTATGTGGGTAGTGGTGCGTATGTAGGCTCCAGGAGATCTGAAGGCTAAATAATGCCCCCACCACCACTCCTTCAGGGCGGGAGACTAAAGGTGCTCACACACTGTAAGATTTTTATTTTTATTTTTTAAACCATATGGCCAATCGTTTCAATTTTTTTCCGTGTGTGGGCATGATCCCGATCCAATGCGGGCGCCCACCGTTCACACATCGAGCCTGGTGTTCCTTTCAGCAGGCTGAAAGATTAATGTGCCGTGTAAGATTATCTACATCGCTCAGTGCGTAGGCATGATGAACGATGTGGCAATGATTTGCAGTCTTTAAACGTCCCATCTTTACCCTCTGATCGCTATCTCTGCCGTTCTGCGTGTGGGCATGATCAGGAGTGTTCTGGATTTCAATGGAAATTGAATTGTACATGAAAGCTATCCGTGTGTTGGCACCTTTAAGGTCTCCACACATAACTGTGACACTTCTGCGAAGGGGGGGGGGGGGGGGAGGTAGGAGGGAGAGTCGCAACGATCCCCCTTGAGCTGACTAGAACCTTCAGTCCTGCAGTCCTTTTTGCATGTGATAAATATGTCACAAGACCTGGTTCGCTGTCGGTCAGTGGTTGGACGTGCAAGCAGATCCAATCTCCGGTATGATCTAAATAAGACAGCGCATCGGATTGGATTTAATGTCAGATACATTTGATTTGGACACTTTTCACCTGATCCATCACAATCTGGTGAAAAGTGGGCAAATCGCACTAGTATGATTTGGCCTCCAGACAAGTCTCGCTGGGTGGCCTATTGCCTACCATGTTCCATCAAAGCAGGACACTGAGACAAGGACCTTAGGAAAAGGCGTGCCACCTGTGTACTCAGATTAACAGAACAGTGAAATATTTGGTATAATTTTACCTTTTTACCCCCCAACCCCCTTAATAAGTATGTCATTTTTTTTCTGCAATGTTAAGTGACCATAATACACAAAGGGTAAATCAATGTTCCTGCACATCTCTGATCTCTGTCCCTGCTAAGTGCCTTGTCGTGGCTCCTGTAAGGATTGTTTAGGATGAAATTATGTCATTAAGCTGCAGCACATACAGAATCTTTCTAAAGATCCAAACCCTAATAACTGTCGTCGTGGTGGAGCGGTCTGGTGCTGGATGAGTGACCGACAGTCGGGCTTCCGACGGTCGTTTCTCCGGGGAAGGAATCCCGGCTGTCAGTAGTCTGACAGTCAGAATCCTAACTTACATGGGCTATATTCCCTTGTGGGGGTCCACGACCCCCATAAAGGAAGAATAGAATAGGTGGCGGATGCAGCGAGCCCGCAAGGGGCTTCAATTCGCTCGCTCCCCCTGTCATGCTCCTGACCGGCGGGATTCCGTTGTTGGAGAAACGATCGTCGGAATTTTATACTGTACCATACCCGGTGGTGCCTTCAGCCAGTGCTGGATCTGTATTCCTCCATACAAGCTAAGTGCTGCGTTTGTCATCAATAATAACATGTCTGTCACTCTTGTCATGTTAGATCGTGTTCTCTACAGTTCATTGGGTGCAGAGGATCTCTGTGGTTGTCTCCGGTTCCAGTGATTATATTATACGATTTATAATACACTCGTTATTCTCCATACGGTTTTGGAGTGCTGTCTACGGCGCATTGCACATTATACTGTGGCATTTGGCGTCAGTAGGGGATTATATTCACCTCTCGGATGTGATTTATTATCCGCTTACATAAATGTCGGGTTTTATGTCCTGCTCCATCCAAGCAATAAAGTTACGCAGGAAATATACCGTAGACGCCTGTATTATATTATGGAGTACAGGAGCACTACACACGTGTTATAAACCTGTCTCATATGGGCAGTCGGGGGTTTATCTGCTAAGATGGGAGTTCTATTTCAGAAAACAGTCGTTGTGAGTGGCGTAGACATTTTTTTTACGGATATTTTGAAGATCGCTCACGGCGACATTGGCACTCAAAGGGTTAATCTGTGCAAAATATCATTAACCGTATGGACAATATTGATATCGTTAACAGTATATAGTGCAAATCGTCCATTGTGTATGCTCAATGTTAATGATGCAACACACACACACACACACACACACACCATCATCATCTGTACATGCAGCTCAATTTGACAATATCATCACAGATTGAGTGCGCTGATTGTGGGGTGGGTGACGTTACTGACTGATATCGGTCAGTGTGTGTATGCCCTATATTATTCTCCCGCGGCATCGCCGATATAGTTAACTGTATCGACGTGCCGGGAATCGCTAAATGTGTACCCAGCATTAGAAATATTAAAGGAGGAGTTGGGCAATATTGGTACCAAAAACCCCCAATGTTCTTACACTACATAGAAACATTTGCACAACTGAAAATCCTGTAGAAATTTAATTAGAAAATAAACAAAATCCTATTGGGGCAGATTGAGATTCGCAAGGTTCAAAATCTTTCATTATATCGGTTATAAATACTTTGTTTGTTAAATACATTTTATAAAACCGTAGTGTGTTGGGCAGTCTTGTATTATAATAGTTTTTTGCTTATAGTTTTTTTTCTGTGTTATGTGCAGCTTTGTTAGCGTGGCAGCTGTGATTCTTATCTAGGGCGGGATGTTCTAACATCTGCAACCCTGATAACTGGGTTTTTACCGCATTTCTGGTTTAGAGCATCTCGCCCCTTGTCCCTTTTTGCGGCTTTGTGGACCAAGATTACACACTGATCACGTGGCAGGAGGTCCATAGTACAGCACAGTGCTACGAGCCGGCATTCTCCGTGGTCATGTCACTGGTGTAGTTACTTAAGAGTCTGAAGGAGTTGGACAGAAGCTGCAAGGCTTGATCTAGTTCTGTCTCATGATTTTAATGATGGGCATCGGGTACACAAACAATATAGTTCAAGAGCTGAAGTAATTGGGAGCGTTTTAGTAGAGGAGGAGGCTCAAGTGCAGCTTCCTCCATCCGGGCCCCCTCCCCTATGCACGGAGTAGTGCAACGCAGTAGTCTGAGCACTAGTGCACTTGGGCCCTTCTACGCATGCACAGATCTATGAAAAAAGACAGGGTGCTCATTTTTCCGGCAATTACTGCATAGTTGTGAAGTCTGAGCACTGAAGCTCACAGAATCCACAGTGCATCTCACCGGAAAAATGTCGCAGTAGCCATATTTTCAGCGATTTCCACAGCGCTGCTGCTGCCGGCGTTGTATTCCAGAGGGTGAGTATTTATACATATGCCACTGGAAGGACTACCTACAGTAGAATTCTGGGCCTTGGCGTACAGCCTGATCTGCAAGGCTAGATACAGAATATCCATAGTAACATACCATCTCCAATAGAACTCACATCTTAGTAAATAACCCCATTTATGTGGTGGTGGGCATGGTAACGCTTGGGACTGAGTTGCTTCTGATCTTTAAAAAAGAAAGGCATGGGGGGGGGGGGAGATAGATACACATAATAAATTTTGAAGCGTGAGGGAGTGTAGCATAAAGGAGTTGATAAAGACAGTCCCACATAGGGGGAGCAGAGACACAGGGCGGGATGTACTAAGGGAAAAATGCGGTAAAACCCCAGTTATTGCCAGCCACCGCCTCAGCTGACCCCTGCCCCAGAGGCCAACCCCCCTCCTCTGGTATACCTTCCTCCAGTAAGCCTTGGACCTGGAAATTAAAATCCTCCCCACCCTAGCAACACAGCCGGAGGTCCTTCCTGCTGCAGGGGGGAGGAGGAGGCACCTTGGAGTTCCTGCTCCTGCATCACAGTGTAGGGTGAGTGAGGAGATCCCAGGGGAGGTGACTGAGACACCACACATAACACCACCTCACAGGTATCACAGGGGCCTCCGTCACTGCATTGCGATATTGATTGCATATGTGATCGACAATGGTGCAATGAGTGGCCATGTATTTTAATACATTCCGCCCACAAACTGATACTGTGGTAAATATGGAGGGGGGGGGGGGGGGGGGGGGGGCAGAGCAGTTGAGTAGATGCACCTGTTGTTCCCGTATGGTGGAAGTTGAGTTGGTTCTGAGACTCCGTAGAGTGTGTTTCCTCATGTAGCCTGTCCTGTAAGCAGGCCACTTCAAATCTTGTGACCTGGATAAATCTGCAGGTATGACTTCCTGGAGACTTTTGAATGCAGATGGTCCAATTACTTTCACTATATAACTTCTATCTCACAGCCCAGCAAAGTACAGTTGTACTAATATGTTTGCCTGGTGGTATCTCTTTGGCATCAGCCCACCCATCTCCATCTTGGTTCTAGCTGTGGTGGCCACAGGTTTTAATTCGAGTCACCTGGACATAAGAACTAGATTAAGAACTCGTGGGATTATAATCATTTGAAATGTTTAAGCCCCTTTCAGCCCCAGTAATACCGCATTCTAGACCCGGGTTATTGCCGTGTTCTTGCGGCCCCAACACGGGTCGAGGTGCGGTCTGAAAGGGCCACCACAGGTCGAGCAACGTGGGATGACCAGGGTTGAACACGTCTCTGACCCCGGTCAAGTGCAGTGTGAACGGGTGCCTGGGTCGGGCGATCAGTGTCTCGTTCACAGTATGGAGGCGGCAGCACTGTCTGCTCCAAGTGCTGCCTCCTCCCAAGCCCCCGGTGACGCGCCGCCACTCATCTCCGCCCCGTGTGACGTCAATAAGCCGTATCGGAGCTTTCAGACCGCATATGTCGTTTCGCTCTGGGGATGGGACCCGTGTCCTAATCCCGGGTGCGACACGGCATTTGCGGTCTGAAAACGGTATTAGTCAGAAAACCCACAGCCTAAAAAAATGGAAGAGTAATCCAGTTCCATCTGGGTAAACCGGGCCCGTCTGGAGCTCAAGTGGTTGGGGGAAACCGAGCCCGTCTGGAGCTCAAGTGGTTGGGGGAAACTGGGCCCGTCTGGAGCTCAAGTGGTTGGGTAACCTGGACCTATGGAGCCCACAGGGCCCTAGTTGGGAGTATAGGTTACATAATGGATGATCCAGCTTTGGAGGGTAGTAGAGGTTCTTGCAATATGGGGCATTTCCCAAATGACCGTTCTACTAACTGGTGGTAAAGGAGTTAAAAATTCCCTTATGCCTGGAGTTACCCTATAGCCAAGTGATGCATGTCTGCTGGTGGTCCCTAATGCTGTGTACACACGGGGGCGATAGGGGCTGAAATCGCTGGGAATATGGTCGCTGAGCGACCATATTGCCAGTGATTGGAGTGTGCACCAGCGATAAATCGCCGGGTGCGCGCTCCCGTTTTCAGCCTCTGAATGGTCGCTGGTCGGAGGAACATGCTCCTCCGACCAGCGACATCCCCTGCCTCTTCACCCAGCAGTGTTTAAATTTTCATCTGCGACCATCTCTGGTCGCAGATGAAAACGGGACATGGGGCAATATGATTGCTGAGCAATATATTGCTAGCAATATATTGCCAGCGATCATATTGCCCCGTGTGTACGCACCTTTAGTTCTGTCTAAAATCTCGCTCCCCTGTAGCAGACCCAGCGTTTGCAAAGCTCATTTTCTCTAGTGTCTCTTATTTACACATTACTAATGTTCAATCCCTTTAAAAACTGATAACATTTTAAATGTACATTTTTAATATTTTATTAGGAGCTTGCTGAAGTGCTCATTTACCATGCCCAAATGCAGATATAAATTATGCAGGCACTACTAGCGAATGCGGGGATTCGTAGAACTGTTTGTTCTCGATTAACATCCATTTGTTTTTTCAAGCACTGAAGCCAAGAAAGAGGGTAATCAAACATCAGTCTCCGATCTCAGGGCGAGAACCGCAAGATGCAGGCAAAGCGTAAGCGAGAACATCGGATCGTGCTTTATTTTGATACAAAATATAATCATCGCCTTCTGCGGTAATAATAATAAAACAAGCCATCCCTTCCGGGCATTTTCATTTTTCACCGGTTCTTTGAACATGTAATTAGTGTTGCGGGAAAAAACCTGGAGCAAATCGCTGAAATCTTGTTATCAGGA
The DNA here is from genome assembly GCF_055691185.1 of Crinia signifera. Classification (NCBI taxonomy): domain Eukaryota; kingdom Metazoa; phylum Chordata; class Amphibia; order Anura; family Myobatrachidae; genus Crinia; species Crinia signifera. The sequence continues at coordinate 457,936,558 of NC_139217.1, forward strand.
GGTGGTGGGGTAGAAGTAAGAGGAAAGAGGTTTTTTATTCAAGAAAATAACTACCGTATGCAAAAAAAAAGTTGTATATTTATTTTTCTGCCATAAGGGACCACTGTGCTTAAAATCATTTACAGGTCCAGCAATCCCACTAAGCTGTTACATGCAGCAGTAGTGCCAGCCATATACAGTGATCTGGTATATGCAGCAGTAGTGCCAGCCATACCTAGTGCAGTGTGTGTGTGTGTGTGTAATACATCAGACATATACAGTGATCACAGTAACCCGGTATATGTGGTAGTAGTGCCAGCCATACGTAGTGCAGTGTGTGTAATACTTAAGACATACAGATGGAGCCGGGCTCCCTCTTACTGGCGAATCGCCAGAACGTCACCGCTGGCGATCCGCCAGCAGCCCGGCTCTCCATCTGACTGAGACGCGCGTGCGTCTCAGTTTCCGTGCGGCGGGGCGACGGGACCCTGTCTGTCTCCGCTTCAGGGAGACAGACATGGTTAGGGGGGGTGCGGGGAGGCGGTGGGGACCCCGGGTGACCGCCGGCGGGGAGCCAGGGGAACCGTGCGAAAGGGGACGCGCGCATCTCCTTTCGCATATACAGATGGCGGCGCCATCCCCTGCAAAGAAGAGACCCGCTCCATCTGTATACAGTGATCACAGTAACCCGGTATATGCAGCAGTAGTGCCAGCCATACTTAGTGCAGTGTGTGTAATACATCATACATACACAGTAATCACAGTAACCCGGTATATGCAGCAGTAGTGCCAGCCATACATAGTACAGTGTGTGTAATACATCAGACATATACAGTGATCACAGTAACCCGGTATATGCAGCAGTAGTGCCAGCCATACATAGTGCAGTGTGTGTGTGTAATACATCAGACATATCCAGTGATCACAGTAACCAGGTATATGCAGCAGTAGTGCCAGCCATACATAGTGCAGTGTGTAATACATCATACATACACCGTAATCACAGTAACCCGGTATATGCAGCAGTAGTGCCAGCCATACATAGTGCAGTGTGTAATACATCAGACCTATACAGTGATCACAGTAACCCGGTATATGCAGCAGTAGTGCCAGCCATACATAGTACAGTGTGTAATACATCAGACATACACAGTAATCACAGTAAACCGGTATATGCAGCAGTAGTGCCAGCCATACATAGTGCAGTGTGTAATACATCAGACCTATACAGTGATCACAGTATCCCGGTATATGCAGCAGTAGTGCCAGCCATACATAGTGCAGTGTGTAATACATCAGACCTATACAGTGATCACAGTATCCTGGTATATGCAGCAGTAGTGCCAGCCATACATAGTGCAGTGTGTAATACATCAGACATATACAGTGATCACAGTAACCCAGTATATGCAGCAGTAGTGCCAGCCATACATAGTGCAGTGTGTGTATATTACATCATACATATACAGTGATCACAGTAACCCGGTATATGCAGCAGTAGTGCCAGCCATACATAGTGCAGTGTGTAATACATCATACATACACCGTAATCACAGTAACCCGGTATATGCAGCAGTAGTGCCAGCCATACATAGTGCAGTGTGTAATACATCATACATACACCGTAATCACAGTAACCCGGTATATGCAGCAGTAGTGCCAGCCATACATAGTGCAGTGTGTAATACATCAGACCTATACAGTGATCACAGTAACCCGGTATATGCAGCAGTAGTGCCAGCCATACATAGTACAGTGTGTAATACATCAGACATACACAGTAATCACAGTAAACCGGTATATGCAGCAGTAGTGCCAGCCATACATAGTGCAGTGTGTAATACATCAGACCTATACAGTGATCACAGTATCCCGGTATATGCAGCAGTAGTGCCAGCCATACATAGTACAGTGTGTGTAATACATCAGACATATACAGTGATCACAGTAACCCGGTATATGCAGCAGTAGTGCCAGCCATACATAGTGCAGTGTGTGTGTGTAATACATCAGACATATCCAGTGATCACAGTAACCAGGTATATGCAGCAGTAGTGCCAGCCATACATAGTGCAGTGTGTAATACATCATACATACACCGTAATCACAGTAACCCGGTATATGCAGCAGTAGTGCCAGCCATACATAGTGCAGTGTGTAATACATCAGACCTATACAGTGATCACAGTAACCCGGTATATGCAGCAGTAGTGCCAGCCATACATAGTACAGTGTGTAATACATCAGACATACACAGTAATCACAGTAAACCGGTATATGCAGCAGTAGTGCCAGCCATACATAGTGCAGTGTGTAATACATCAGACCTATACAGTGATCACAGTATCCCGGTATATGCAGCAGTAGTGCCAGCCATACATAGTGCAGTGTGTAATACATCAGACCTATACAGTGATCACAGTATCCTGGTATATGCAGCAGTAGTGCCAGCCATACATAGTGCAGTGTGTAATACATCAGACATATACAGTGATCACAGTAACCCAGTATATGCAGCAGTAGTGCCAGCCATACATAGTGCAGTGTGTGTATATTACATCATACATATACAGTGATCACAGTAACCCGGTATATGCAGCAGTAGTGCCAGCCATACATAGTGCAGTGTGTGTAATACATCAGACATATACAGTGATCACAGTAACCCGGTATATACGGCAGTAGTGCCAGCCATACATAGTGCAGTATGTGTATATTACATCAGACATATACAGTGATCACAGTAACCCAGTATATGCGGCAGTAGTGACAGCCATACATAGTGCAGTGTGTGTAATACATCAGACATATATAGTGATCACAGTAACCCGGTATATGCAGCAGTAGTGACAGCCATACATAGTGCAGTGTGTGTAATACATCAGACATATATAGTGATCACAGTAACCCGGTATATGCAGCAGTAGTGCCAGCCATACATAGTGCAGTGTGTAATACATCAGACCTATACAGTGATCACAGTATCCTGGTATATGCAGCAGTAGTGCCATCCATACATAGTGCAGTGTGTAATACATCAGACCTATACAGTGATCACAGTATCCTGGTATATGCAGCAGTAGTGCCAGCCATACATAGTTGAGTGTGTGTAATACATCAGACATATATAGTGATCACAGTAACCCAGTATATGCGGCAGTAGTGCCAGCCATACATAGTCCAGTATGTGTGATACATCAGACATATACAGTGATCACAGTAACCCAGTATATGCAGCAGTAGTGCCAGCCATACATAGTGCAGTGTGTAATACATCAGACCTATACAGTGATCACAGTAACCCAGTATATGCAGCAGTAGTGCCAGCCATACATAGTGCAGTAATACATCTCATGGAAAAAGGATATCTCAAAAATGAATATGGGGGCTTAAATAAAAGAGGCTAATACTCCCCTGTTAATGGATTGAATCCTGATGAATCTCTTCACTCAGCTTGTTCCATATAGGTATAGGAAATGACAAGAAGGGAGAGATGGAGGGCAGATCCCCTTGTGTAATACTGTTTATCTCTAGAACAACACAGTATAGTCAAATACCGATTTGCGGTATAGGTGAACATTTTCTATGGGGGTTATCCCCCTTTAAGTGACCACTCACAAAATCTGTGCTTTAACAATGCATACTGTATCACACTATTAATGGTGCATCAGGAACCGTATCTGGTTTGTATATAGTGGGGTGGACCCCGTAATAGAATTACTCTCACAATGATGAATTTTTGATTGCATATATAGTGGTTCTTTCTCCTTCCGTCCTCTCGGTTATCATCCAAATAGAGTGGATTGTATAGAATAATACAATATGGATACTATATTTATAATTAAAGCAAGTATTCTTTATTGTTCTACAAAGTAGTTAAGAGATAACCACAATGGAGCCACTTACTGTAGCTGTGCAGGACTGGAAACAATGGTGTTCAGCTTGTGGACCAAGGAGAATGGGGCCCCGTTTCCTTGTCCACTTTGGACAGATCTTTTCCGTCCTGCCAGCTGTTGGTCTCCACGGGTATATCAGTGCAGAGAGAGTTCCCACCGACGCGTTTCGATCCTTAGTGGATCTTTATCAAGGTCATCACACAAACAATCGTCACACTAACTTGGTATATGCGCAGTAGTGCCAGCCATACCGCGATCATAGTAATTTTGGCATGGCCGGTATGATGCAGTTTTCTCTTCCATCCTGAAACTCCAAAATTTAGAGTTAAGGGGGTACATGTTACTCCCTACAAGATGCGTTCATCAGCATGTGCCGGGCAAGACTACCCAATGTTATAAAATAATAATTTAATAAGTCAAATGCTAATGGAGTTATAAGCTGGGCCGAACACTATATACTGTACATATTACTGGATACAGGAGACACCCACATTACCTTCTGCAGTACCTGGTACACAATTTGTCATATTGACGTTCTCTGCATGCCTGCTAATACTGCTGCGCATTTATCCGCATCCATAAGCCACTTAGCATATCTGTGTGATAGCCACGTTCTCTACTACCAGCTTTTAGGACCAAATACAATTTTTAGCTATGTATCGGAGTTCACCAAATCGGCAAACATTGCCAGCTAATACTATTACACCATCTTATTGTTGACTTCTGCCATCCTTGTGCTTCATTCATAGCAAGTGACTCGCTACCCCATCTATTGTGTACTGTGAGGGTATCCGGGTATTGGTTTCCTCTCCTGGGTTAGATTGGCTCCTCCAAACACACATCAGCCTGGAAAACCACACGCAGTACTGGTTTTAATGCAAACTAGCCATGGCCATTTTTATTTTGCAGTACATAAAAATTAATCCTAGCCCTTCTGGGCCCTAACTAATTGACTCTCGGGGTGGGGGGAACGAATGCCCCTACCACAAACACAGGCATATGCCAAAGCTGCCTACCCTCCTGCATTCTGCAGGAGACTCCCTGAAATAGCAGCAATCTCCCTCTCTCCCTCATTAGTCTAGCAATCTCCCTCATTTCACCTAGCCCACATTACACTGTTACATCATAGTTACCTCCCCTCCTGCATTCTGCAGGAGACTCCCTGACATAGCAGCAATCTCCCTCTCTCCCTCATTAGTCTAGCAATCTCCCTCATGTCACCTAGCCCACATTACACTGTTACATCATAGTTACCTCCCCTCCTGCATTCTGCAGGAGACTCCCTGACATAGCAGCAATCTCCCTTTCTCCCTCATTAGTCTAGCAATCTCCCTCATGTCACATAGCCCACATTACACTGTTACAGATAGATACATTTACATTGAATCATCAGCACCATTTCCCAGCACTTTAGCAAATATAGTATCTCTTAAGAACATCGTACAAGTCCTTTTAAAAGATTCCTCTCAGATGTAGCAGTACAGACCCACGCTTCTAGGTGCCACGTTCACAATCTCTTTTCACAATCTCTCCATATATGGAACTAGACACACCCTTTGGGTGGAGCATGACACGCCTCCTCAATGGGGGTGCTTTGCAAAATTCTATTACCAACTATAATCTCCCTGAAACTCGTTTTCAAAAGTAGGCAAGTATGGCATATGCACAGTACTTACAGTCAGTAAACCAGTGTCTAATAACAGTCCTGTTTCCCTGGGTAGTGAGACCCTGAGCCAAGAAATTGTCAACAGGGGCAGGCACTAATCAGGCTTCCCTCAGACTGTTGGCCTAAAGACCTGAAATGGGCCTTGTGCATGGAGCCCCTTTCTCCTTTCACATCCACACCCCAAGACTCATTATCCGGCTTTTACTGAAAGTCCAAACTCAAGTCTGTTTAACAAAATAGGCATTTCTGGGGGTTTATATACATAGGCCAGAAACCTGGGACAGACATATCCTATCTTTTATCACTTTAATAGTGCTTCTATCACATTACATAAAGCAAGCGCAATAGGCATTTGCAGGTGTGATAAACATGGAGGCTCAGCATGTCTCTCTCTCTCAGCGCCAGCTGTGTGGACTGGTGAGGTTGATTGTGTGCCTTTCCTAGAACATTATCACAGATGCGTACGTCACCGTTCCATCCTGATTGCGATCTGCCTGTGTGTACAGGCTCGAGGTCAGGAAATAGGTTTATATACAGTGGCATGTGTTCTAGAATAACGGTCTGTGGTGAATTTAGTCACAGTTATCAGAGTTACTGTAGCTGATAAGACAGCGAGGGGTGAGAACAGGATGGGTTAATATGATCAGCAGTGTGTGCGACTGTGAATTACACTTGGATAAAAGCACACACGGTACAATTCACAGGTCCGGTCACTGAATGGAGGCTGCTGTCACTTCACATTTGAGAGCCGGCGACCGGGGTGAGTGCGTTTTCTCTTACTGTGTACAGCTGTGATTGGCCCCTTTAACCTTCCAAAAGGCTGTTATGACACACAAACTAACATTTAATAAAAAGAAAGAGAAACCACATTTATTTATTAAAATGTATTTATATAGCGCACCCGCCTGCCCAGCAGCGTTTCACAGAGAATATTTAATCATTCACAAAAGTCTCTGTGGCAGTTGAGCTTCTAACTAACTATGGCCCTTATTCTGATCAGATCGCAGTACAAATTTGCTCTCAAAATGGGCAAAACCATGTGCACTGCAGGTGGGGCAGATGTAACATGTGTAGAGAGAGTTAGATTTGGGTGGGGTGTGTTGAAACCGAAATCTAAATTGCAGTGTAAAAATAATGCAGCCGGTATTTACCCTGCACAAAATAACTCACACAAATATGTTGTTGTAATTTCTCCGGTCCCCGTGCATTCGCATGGGGGACCAATGTTTTGCATCTGCGCTGACGCGTTTTTGTGCATGTGCAGACACATATGTATTCATATCAGTATTTGTCCCAGTGTATCTGACAGTCTGTATTCCTATTATTCCCAACACGTGCAGTGTTGCTATTGTCAAGAATTAGGGGGAGATTCTCTAAAGCCGAAATGCGGTAAAAAACCCGTCATCGGGGTTTTTACCGCATTTCTGTATGCTCTATTGCTCCTCCGCAGTGGCAGCGCTGCGGAGGGAATCGCCAGCAAAAGCTGGCGATTTCCTGCAGAAGCCTATGGGTCCCTCCCAGCATGCCCTGCGGCTGCCGCCGTCACTCTGCGCATGCGCAGATGGACTCCCGGGTCACAGACCCGGAAGTCCAGTGCAGGCGCCGCATCGCAAGGGACAGCTCTTATCGCAAGAGATGTCCCTTGCGTTAATAACCGCATATATTACAGCATACTGTATGCCGTTATTAATAATGCGGTGGCCGGCGAAGGGGGGCGATAATGGGCAGCGGATTTACAACATCCCACCCTTAACCTTTACCCAGCAGAGTGTTTCTGGATTGTGGGAGGAAACTGGAGTGACAAGAGGAAACCACTGAAACACGGGGAAAACATGTACATTCTAAAAAAACAGAAGGAATGCACAGACTGAAAGGTATATAGGCCCTTATTCTGATCGGTGCGGCCGGAGCCGATTATGCGGCCAGGACCGTGTGTGCGAAACCCCGCCTTCCATACGGATCGCCAACTCCGTCCGTATGCGGTAAGAAGCTGTCCGAACGGACCGCACGTGTATTTTTCACGGAATACGCCTCCTCCATCTAAGGGAACCTCCCCCATCATTCGATGGTCGCAGACCATCGAATGCAGGACCGTGTGCTCCACCAGCTCCCGCAATCTCAGACCACACGGGCGATGTCATATGTCCGCCCCCTACACGTGCGTCACGGGCGCATTACCATACGTACGCCCAGCGTTTTCATGGGAACTCCCATGAAACGCGGGGCGTATGCATATGGTAATGAGCCCAAATAGCCCTTCACGCCCCTCTCCACCCCCTGTTCGGAGTGTTCACATATCATGCGGGATTTCGCCGTACGCCCCGCTCGCACATGCGCAGAGACGCCTCTGCACATGCGCAGACACAAAACATCGGCGGCCCGAACGCACGCGGATATATCCGCACCGATCAGAATAAGGGCCATAGTGAGGAGTATCCCCCAACAACACAGTATAACAGATGAGTAGTTTGTCAGTGAGGACAGGGCTGCGGGAATCCACAGACTGAAAGTTACATGGTGGAAGAAGCAGGGTCCCCCAACAGCACAGAGTATTGGTGGGAGAATCAACATATTTTGTGGCCAAAGCTCAGAAAATGCAGTTATGGGCTTCTGTTAGCATTAGCAACAGAATCCACACACTGAGTGTTATATAGTAGAAAGAGCAGGGCCCCCAACGGCACAGAGTATATAATAGATGATTAGTGTGTGAGTGTAGGGTTGGATGTAATAGGGGCAGTATAATGATGTGAGGAGGGGAAGTGAGGCATTGGGAAGACCCAGACTGAGAGTTATATAGTGGGAGGAGCAGATTCCCCCATGCGTCACAGAGTATATCAGGAGATGTGTGATGTGTCAGTGAGAATAGGGCTGCATGTGACAGGGGCAGTAACATAATGTGAGGAGGGGAATGGAGGCAGCAGGAAGCCACAGACTGAGAGTTATATAGTGGGAGGAGCAGGGTCCCCAGCAGCACAGAGTATATCAGGAGATGAGGGATGTGTCAGTGAGGACAGGGCTGCATGTGACAGGGACAGTGACATGATGTGAGGAGGGGACTGGGGGCAGCAGGAAGCCATAGACTGAGAGTTATATAGTGGGAGGAGCAGGGTCCCCAGCAGCACAGAGTATATCAGGAGAGGAGTGATGTCAGTGAGGACAGGGCTGCATGTGACAGGGGCAGTGACATGATGTGAGGAGGGGACTGGGGGCAGCAGGAAGCCATAGACTGAGAGTTATATAGTGGGAGGAGCAGGGTCCCCAGCAGCACAGAGTATATCAGGAGAGGAGTGATGTGTCAGTGAGGACAGGGCTGCATGTGACACGGGCAGTGATCTGATGTGAGGAGGGGACTGGGGGCAGCAGGAAGCCATAGACTGAGAGTTATATAGTGGAAGGAGCAGGGTCCCCAGCAGCAGAGTAATAATGTGACTCTCAAACTGAAAAATGTGTTGTCTGCACTTATTTGTATCAGATGAAATAATCAATCAAATTGACAAGTACTGATGGAAAGGTAAATGTTAATCAATTTTCAATTAATTTTGTGTTTCTGGGGATGAAATACAGTTAAAAGGCCTACACGGGGAGATGGGTGATGCTGGAATGCTCAGCTGAGCGATCTGTCAGGGACAGTGTATAATCAGTGTCAGGGGCAGGTGATAACACATGTATCCAGGATGCTGGATATTAATCGCCAAGGTTATAGTGACACGCATACAGTAGCTATTGCTGTGGCCCCTACACACAGAGAAATGCCTGGGAATTGCTACGGTGTAGGCCCCATTACACTAGCATTTAAAAATGAATATTCAAAAAGAATTGGCTTTTACATGCGTGTTCTATCCCCATGACTTCACTGGTATCGTTGTCATGTATGCCCCTCTCACTGTAGTAGCGCTGTTTAGTAGTGTGAGGTTTTTATCATGTAGTTAAATCAGTGTATTTATTTAGGATTTTACTTGTTTTTTTTGTATTAATTCGTATTTTACTTTTCTTTTCTCGGCTGTTAATTTTATTCTTCTACCCCGGCTTTTCATACCGGTCAGATTCACATGGCCTTTATAGGAACCGCTGTGCTATTTATCAAGAAGTTGCTGCATAATTGAGTCACAGGACGAAGGAGATCATCTAAACAGCAGGCCCTAAATAATTAAATTGCTGCTAATCCTCAAGAAATGTCAGAGCGTCCCTAAGATATATCACAAGACATCCTGCTTATTATAATAACAAAAGTAATGGAAGCGACGTAGCGTGACATAACATTGTTACACAGGGAAGATGATTCAGTTGGAATGTCTGTGATATACAGCAGATATTAACTGGTCTCAAAAATACAGTTAAAGCAGCACTCCGGCCAGAGTGTTGTCCACATACCATAAATAAGGGGGTACCCCAGCGTTACTTCCATCACCCTGCACCTGTCGCAACCCTTGCAGTCCCAATTTCCTGCGTGAAGTGTTTCTTTCTTCTCTGGTGGTTCAAGCACACTCTGGTCTGTATCTCATTGATACAGACCAGAGTGTGCTAGAAGCACCAGAGCAGAGGGAGACATCCCAGGCAGGAAGGAGGAATTGCACGGGTTGTGGCAGGTTCAGGTTACCAGAATGAACACTAGTATCCTTTTACAAAGTTAACCCGTCTTGTTAAATATAGGGCGTGATTCAGGTTGTAAAAGCAAACTCCTTCATTAATGGACAAAACCATGCTGCACTGTACTGGTTTTCAAGGAGGGGGTGGGGCTAAATGCATGATTTGCATATTTAACAACCCCCCCCCCCCAATCTACGAATCGCTGGAAGTGACGGCTGCCGCGGAGGAGATGCGGGGAGGCCCACCAGTATCCTGGAGGATTGCTCACCTTTCGGGGAGGGTAGGCAACCCCGAAGTAGAGAGAAGGTAAATATAAAGTACAGTGGAATTGGAAGTAAAGCTAGTGTGCCCGTCCCCCCGCAGAACTCCTATATGTCAGTGGCTCAGTACCACCCACTATCAGCTATAAATCAGGTAGGATATGAGTTTATCTTGTCAGTCCATTACAGACACCAGCACTTATCCGTGCAAAGGGGATGCTGTGTACAGACAGCAGACAGCGTGCGTACTGTACTAGTCATAGAGCTTAATACAGTAGATCGTCTTTTGTGTGGTTCAGCTGCTGGAAATCCAGTTCTTCATTGAATTTTTTGCCTCCCTTTAATAAAATTAAATGCAAAAAGGCAATGTACATAACAAAAGGCAACTGTAGAGACTCCAATGCAACCTGCTTTAAAAACCTTCATAATTGTGCATGAGCATTGCGAGTGGGCAAGTTTGACTTGTTTGGTCTGGGCCCACCCCGAATGTATTACCGGCTATGAAATGATAATCTGAATGTTCCAAGCAGTAGGTGACATTGCTGAGGTGATACTAGCCCAGGTCTATTCTCTCCTGTTACTGAGGACAACTCCCATCTTCCTCCTACGCCACCTGAGCCTCCACTTACAGCACCACGGCTCCCTCCTTCTTCTCTGTCCTATGTGTTTGAGTAATGTGCACAGTTATTAAGGGTTAGGCGGCTGCTCAACGAGACCTACAAAGTGCCCCCAGTGGTTTATTACTGCCCTAGGCTGTAAGCTCTCGGGTGCACGGGCTGCCCTAGGCTGTAAGCTCTCGGGTGCACGGGCTGCCCTAGGCTGTAAGCTCTCGGGTGCACGGGCCGCCCTAGGCTGTAAGCTCTCGGGTGCACGGGCCGCCCTAGGCTGTAAGCTCTCGGGTGCACGGGCCGCCCTAGGCTGTAAGCTCTCGGGTGCACGGGCCGCCCTAGGCTGTAAGCTCTCGGGTGCACGGGCCGCCCTAGGCTGTAAGCTCTCGGGTGCACGGGCCGCCCTAGGCTGTAAGCTCTCGGGTGCACGGGCCGCCCTAGGCTGTAAGCTCTCGGGTGCACGGGCCGCCCTAGGCTGTAAGCTCTCGGGTGCACGGGCCGCCCTAGGCTGTAAGCTCTCGGGTGCACGGGCCGCCCTAGGCTGTAAGCTCTCGGGTGCACGGGCCGCCCTAGGCTGTAAGCTCTCGGGTGCACGGGCCGCCCTAGGCTGTAAGCTCTCGGGTGCACGGGCCGCCCTAGGCTGTAAGCTCTCGGGTGCACGGGCCGCCCTAGGCTGTAAGCTCTCGGGTGCACGGGCTGCCCTAGGCTGTAAGCTCTCGGGTGCACGGGCTGCCCTAGGCTGTAAGCTCTCGGGTGCACGGGCTGCCCTAGGCTGTAAGCTCTCGGGTGCACGGGCTGCCCTAGGCTGTAAGCTCTGGGCTGCCCTAGGCTGTAAGCTCTGGGCTGCCCTAGGCTGTAAGCTCTCGGGTGCACGGGCTGCCCTAGGCTGTAAGCTCTCGGGTGCACGGGCTGCCCTAGGCTGTAAGCTCTCGGGTGCACGGGCTGCCCTAGGCTGTAAGCTCTCGGGTGCACGGGCTGCCCTAGGCTGTAAGCTCTCGGGTGCAGGGGCTGCTGTCTCGTGTCTCAGATGTCTATCTTCCATTGTGTGATCTGGCTGTCTGCCTGTATGGACCAGATAGGTACGCCTGTTCAGCGGTGACTGGTAATCACATTAGTCAGATGGCTTTTGCTGGGAACACTGGAGAGGAATAGCATTAATAAAATGAATAACTATAACACGTGAAACAAAGAGCTTGCTGACACATCATGACCAGACAGCAGCGCTGTGCGCGTTCGTGTGGGATGTATGAAGGTATAGATTCATTTGTGGCAGATAACATACGCTGTGTACCAGGGCTGTGGATTTGGAGTTGGAGGAAATATCGAGTACCTGGAGTCGGCAAACAATGCACCGACTCTGAAAATGATAATTAATGACTTCTCTACTGTAAGAATAAAGACCAATGCATGCAGTGCCTCACGTAACCGCAAAACGAACACGTTAAGTGACCGTGAAAAAGCATGCTTTACATGTGCTTCACTATATGGCACGCAACGCCCAATTCGGAGCACCAATACTTATAAATGTATTCTCCCTTGTAGTTTACAACTCATTTCCAACGTTCAATAAGGTTTTCAATACCTCGTTGGTAGAAATCACCCACCATACGCACAACATCTTTTTACGCGGATGAAGATCTTGTTTCATGCGCGGGGTCGTTTGTTTACCTTGGCTAAGCCATTCCTTACGCTGGTTCATATTGATGTACAGGCACCATTTTTTCGTCGCCAGTAACGATTCGGTAAAGAAATCGTTCCTTGTGTCCATGAATTGAACGGTGACGAGCAAGCAAACCAGCGGAGATTGTGGCTCGTTGATTTTTGTTGTCGTCACAAAGCATGCGGAACTCATGCTCCACACTTCTGAACCTTTCCTATTGTTTTTGTTCCCAAAACAACCAAATAATGTGGTTTTTATCTTTGAACTGGTAAAGTTCCTGTTCCTGATGTTTAGGCCTACTGCTACTATCCAGCCATTTAATTAATTCATAAAAAAAATGAATAAAACTTTGTTTTTATTGTGTTTGTCATTTGCTTAAACTGTTCAATACAGTAGACTGTTGGCTTCCCAGCCTGTAGTTTCTGTAGTAATAATATGTATGTTGCCTTTCTTTCCTTCAAGGAATGTATCAAATACATTTGCATATTAATACAGAGGAGTCGGAGTCGGAACATTTATCTACCGACTCCACAGCCCTGCTGTGTACCCATATTCTTTCCAGTTTCCTGTAAATGTGTGATCAATGGTGACATGGTGACAATGGTGACATGGTGACAAAGGGATCCCTTTGAAAAAGTTACCAGTTAGGGTAACGAAACGCGTCAGGATACAGTGGTTTTGGGACCTGGAGCTACACTGCGGGACACTCCTTATTATCTACCTTGCCTGGTACCACCTGTACATAACTTTATTGCACCCCCACATTGGAAATATCCTGTTTGGGACCCCATCACCAGCCATATTTGGGAAGCCGATCATCCATCTGTGCAACCGTCATTCCATCTAACGGACAGTAAGCTCTGAGACACAGCGGCCAAATTCATCCCTGCGTGGTTCATGGACACCCATTTATCTGGATCCCCAACCAACTAAAGGGGCAACCAAGGGGCACCTTGAGATCTGGACAATTGGCAAGCAGGAGAATGCATAAGTATATAGCTCGGTCCCATTTACACCATTTCATATCTAATTGCTTTTATGGTTCATATACCATTGTTCTTAATATTCATTGTATGAGCATAATCGATTATTGCCCTTTTTTTATATGTGCTTAATAAATGTATTTTTATTGTGATACCCAATTGACCATAATCAATTTTTCAACCTAGCGCTCCACTCCTTGTTTTTCTTTTTATCATTTATTGTTTCAAGGAACTGACCTTCCTTGGTGTGAGCTGCTCAGGTCACATACACCCCATCCCTGGCGCCCCTCTCTTGGTAAGAAACCCAATTTTTTCTATCCGCTAACAATGCCATCATCACTCACAGCGACTGTTTTTGTTGGGCGCTATATTTAAACCTTTGGCACTCAAAGGGTTAATGCAAAAGTTCCGAGTTTGAACCCGGAATTGCAGCCAGTCCTGCGGCTAACTGACTCTGCACCCTGCTGCAACTTTAATCCTATACGGAGTATGAGCTATGTGTAATTGTATTGGGGAAGTGCAAACATTTTGAGTTTTTTGTTAATCGTTATAATTAGTTGACTTAATTACAGGCATTGCATTTACTGAATAACACAATAAGGAAATTGGTGTAAGGAATCCGACTGCCAGTGTTAATTGCTGTGCACATATGGTGGGAATCTTATTATTAATTAGTACCGTAGTTATGATTGTCAGGAAATGCAACTGTATTTTATCATTATGCGATATATGAGCTTACTGCGGCGCTGTCAGTGGGTGGGGGGCTTTGCATAGCGCAGTGCAATGCAAAGCCGTCCACAAAGCCGCTCATCTGCTGGTAATTCCAGCAGATGAGCAGCTTTCCCGGCGCGCATCACTGCTCATCGCCGGGCCATACACACTGGGTGACTTTGAGCTGAAAGCCGCTCAAACTTGCTGTTTTGAGCAGCTTTCAGCTCAAAATTCGCCCAGTATGTATGGGCCTTTAGATTTGGATGTTATTTTGTTTCTGTGCAGAGTAAATACTGGCTGCTTTATTTCTACACTGCAATCTAGAGATCAGTTTGAAGTACAAACCCCACCCAAATCTAACTCTCTGCACATGTTACATCTGCCCCACCTGCAGTGCACATGGTTTTGTCCATTATGGTCTTTGACCAATTGAGAATTTGCTTTTGCAAGTGATCCAGAATCAGGCGCTGTGTGTGTGTGTTTTCATCCCTTAGAGAGATTGGCTGGAAGGTTTACATTAGGCCTCACCCATTGTGGCATAATGATGTGAATTGTGCATCTATAGAAATTGTGTGATGCCCAAATGGCACAGTTCTCATAAATACACATTATATTTGCCTACCCACCTATATCAGTAGGTGGGTGGGATTGAATATGGCCACCTACTCTTCCAGAAGTCTGTGGAACTCCCCGAACATCCCTAGGATATGATCTGCTAATATTTCAAAATACAGAAAAAATAAAATAAACTTGAGAAATACTGGTCCCGAATATATTATTGTCGACCAATGGTGCTTTGAATCTCGGGTAGAAAGACGAGGGGGTGTGTTAAATCACATTTTGGACTCTGGTTTCATTTCTTTTTAATGAAGTAACCGTGTCCCTTGTCATGACTATTGGCTTGGCCGTAAAATGACAGGGACAGAACACACACACACACACACACACAACGTTGAGGTGAGGAAATGACACAGGGCCAAACTCTGACTGACTGACAGACGTTTCTCGATACACGTGTTGCAATAATTTCAATCTAGGTTCTCCTGTGAGCAGACAGCTGACGTGATTTACAAAGATTTTTCATCCATATCCTATAAATACAGAAATGAACAGCTGTGAATTACAGATTAATTAGACCAGCTGCTGGATTGACGTTGTTGTGACACTTTGTGTGTTTACATAGGAAATACTGTGGGGCGGATAAATGTCTTGCACGAAAAAACAACCATGTATTGTAGAAGCTTACTGCATTCAGTGTAGACTTTTACAGGCAGTGACATTAACATCACATCAAATACATATCACCCTTCACTGCAAATACCACCAAATACCCTGTCACAGGCCTGTGGGAGATGAAGGATCCGGCCTTTATCACACAAGCACAGCGCACAACCCATGGGTGCCGAATGACCCCCGACAGTCGGGATTTTGACGGTCAGTATCGGAATCCTGACTGTTAAATGCCCGATAGTCGTAATCCAGACTTGCAGGGGCTATTCTCCCTCGTGGGAGAACAGAGCCTGTGGTGAGCGCACAACGGGACCGTCGGAATCCCCACTGTTGGGCCGCACCCCAACCCAAAATTTCAATATGAAGGGGATATGTATCAAATTTTTCGAGAGGGATAAAGTACCAACCAATGGTCTGTCACCTTTCAAACACAAAATGGGATGTACTGTGTAATTCATTGTATTTTACATACCGCCAGTCATTGCGAGCTAATGCTGTTTGTTAACGCTGTATGCATGACAAAAATTTGCACAGCTCTCCCTTTGGGCGGGATGTACTAAAGGGAAAATGCGGTAAAACCCCCGTTTCACCGCATTTTCCTATGTACTATTACCCGGCCGCACCGTTATCGCAGGGCAGGGTATCGCCACCTTTGGGTGGCGAGCCTATGGGCTTCTTTTCGCCGCCCGCCGCGTCGCCGCAACCCCCCCTCTCCCCCTCCCTTGGGCTTACCTTCTTGCAGGTCCTACTGGACCCCTGAAGGTAAGCCCTTCCTCCCCCTATCAACGCAGCCGGACGTCCTTCCGGCTGCAGGGGGAGGAGGAGGCGCCGGGGACAGCCTGCTTAGCTGTCCCCGGCGTGTAGGCATTAGGAGCCGGCTGGGAGGTGACGGAGACCCCCCGCAGACCAGAGTACAGGTATCGCGGGGGGGCTCCGTTACCGCACCGTGATGCCAGTCGCATATGTTAGTACATATGCGCTGGCATCGCGGCGGACAGCCGGCGAAGGGCGGCGATGTATATTAATACATCCTGCCCTTTGTGATAGAAGGATTTCTGTGTTTAGGACCCACAAGTTCTTCTGTCCATTCTCATAGTACGGAAATGTTCCTTACGGGAAGCTGGGGGTGGGATCTGACTAGATCCCTTTCAGGGGAATACAGGAAAAGCAGGCCATAGGCTTCTTTAGGGTAAAGCGGTGAAAAGATCATTGCCCGCCGCGCCCAAGCTCCGTAATGTATTACATTCCATACCATGGTGGATATGTGTAGTTGTGTGTGTGTGTGTGTGTGATGCCACATGGGCCAGCGGGCCGTCTCCTCCCCTTATACATTGCCACAAATACCAGTATTGTGAAACTGGGTCAGGGCCACAACAGGAAAATGAATTGTTAAATCGCATCATGGGAAGTTGTAGACAGGGCCACGTTTATGTGATTGCAGATGTGCTGGCCCTGTACCACCCCTGCACCTACCAGCCGGCGGACCCTGTCCCAGGGGTGGACAGCTAGGATTTCGCCATGCTCTTGCATCAGTGTCACAGGGCCAGTTTGGGCTTATCCAGCAGTGCTACGAGATCACTGCCGGAAAATATCCGCAGTCCCCAACAATAATGGGAAATGGATTGAATAGTTTTTGGGCCTGGCGCTTAAATGCTGGTGAAAGCTGACCAACAACGGTATATCAATAATGGCTGCAAGCTGTGCTTGTATACCTTATACTTGTCTTGTACTGTAAATCACTGTTTTCTTCTCATTTCTGTATATACTTAATTAGGCGCTGCTGATCCCTTGTGGCGCCATATAAATCAAGGGCAATAATAATAATCTCCATAGACTGCAGACTTGTCTGGGTTGAGACGCACTTATTCCCACTCTAATGCGCCAGTCTATATTTTGAGTAGTGGTGTTGTACATTGACAAAGCGGTTTCTTTTCTGCCACATTAATCCTACACAGGGGTTAGCGAGGATTTGGCCCATACATTGAGGATGGCTTGTTTTCAGCGGGGAAATGCCATGCTTGTAAGAAGTAAATAAGAAGAGTTTCTTTTCGATGATTTATAAGCACAGATAAATATTAATGGGTGGTAACTGAAATAAGTCTACTTTGATTTAATAAAAAAAACCTGATTGCATTATTGTTTTGCTAGATGCTCTTTTACACCTGTTTAAAAAATAAATATATATTATATTAATTTTACAGTTTATTTATTAAAATACATTATCATTTCATCAGGAAATGCAGCTAATCTCCAGGAAAGGCACAGCTGTCCCAGCGCCATCTGCTCTCTGAAATTAATTTCCAATGCATTTCCAAATACTTGTAAATTGAAAAGGGACAGCTTTTAATTTAACATAAAAAAGTGTGTGTGTGTAAACCAGGGACTTGCTTCGCTCTGCCCACCTAGTGTCTGCAGGGGTATGTCTTGCCTAGCAGGCATATGGGTCATTGGGTTGACCAAATTAAGGTAGACCTGCATTGGGTTGATGCAGACAAAAGGTCGACAGAAGCATTATGTTGACACTGAAGGTGCCTGTCTCTGGAACCACATCGCACTACACAGTTAAACTCCATATAAACTACAACTTTCATCCATAGCTGGTGACACCCCAGGCAGGGAAGAGGAACTGCATGGGTTTTCAAATACAGCGGGTGCTAGAATGAACACTACATAGAGGAAGAACCTAATAGTCTGTCGAACGTACGCTGATAAGTCGCCGTAGACACCCCCAAAAAAGTGAAAAACTCATGTCAACCTTTTTCATGTCAACATTTTCTTTGTTGACATATTGCTTGTGTCGACCTCTTGACCGAAGCCATGTCAACCTTTTTGTAAGGTTTCGCGCTATGATCTGTCGACCAATCATCATCAACGTGATTTGAACGTCGACCTTAATTGGGCCTAGTGACCCATACCCTAGAGTACACCCTCCCTCCGACATATGTAACGTTAAGGCCCATGTCATGTCAGCAAATGGGAAATTGTCACTAATTCACTACAAAAACCAAATGTAGTAAAACCTAAATAAAGTACAAGTTTATCAGAAAAAGTGCTAAAAAACACCAAAAATAGGGCAAAGGCATCAATCCATATCAAGGAAAGGTCAAAGAACAAGATTAAGTCCATCGAAGTTCAAGCCATAAATACCAGCATCAACATTTCTTGGTATAATAGTAGCGATGGCTCCAAGGTTAATGAGCCAACTGATTGCTGTCCTGTTACATGAATGAACTGTAAATGAACACAAAAACAATAAGCAGAAAACTCTGGAGTCTTGGGGGGGGGGGGGGTAGATTTATCATTTTACTAAAGCTTCTAAAACAGACAATTGCTTATGTTGCCAAGAGCAACCAATCAGATTCAGGGGGGTATTCAATCACGGCCGCTATTTCTATTGGTGGAAATAGCGGCACTCACCTATTCAATACTGCCGAATTCATATCGACAATCTGTGGCAGTTTTTGCCGATCCGAGGAGTTTCCAATACTTGACAGCCGGCTGGCGAGTTACAGTCGAACGCAACAAAAACAGCCCGGGATTCCGACTGATTTCCCGGAATGAATAGTCTCAGTCTATCATTTTCTAGAATGCAATATAATAATAATAATAATAATAATAATAATAATATTTATATAACGCTCTTTCTCTAAACGGACTCAAGGCGTCTAACAGAATGAATGTAATACAGTACAGGAACAATGAAGTACAGAAAAGCTTTTCCTAAAGAATACTTAAGCAATTACGAAAATGCTTGAGTAGATAGGAAAGTCTTGAGTCTGTTTTTGAAAGATTCTAGAGATGGGACCTCTCGGACTGTGCGTGGAAGTGAGTTCGGAGCCGCATGAATAAAAGCTTGACCCCCAGGTGGCCAGTGGCAGTACCGGAGGGAGGGGCTGCAGCACAGTTCAAAATTCAAATAGGGGGCCCCGCAACTGCCATTCCAAACTGACTCACTGGCAGTTGGTGTCCTGTGACACTACCTCCCAGGGCTTCCACTGCCTGTATTCCCCTGACAGGAAGCGGTTTAGTTAAAATGTCTGTTTTAATTGCTTGTTTGAGAATATTTTTATTTAACTACTTAGTCCATTGATGGTCCCACTGAGCCTTATGTGTCACTGGTTTGTGCATTTCTCACTTACAACTGTGTATTTTAAGGGGTTGCGGTTGTTGGTCGACAATAAATAGGTTGAAAGTCAATACTGTAGGTCGACTATATTTTTCGACAGTCCATAAGGTTGCCATACCTTAGGTGGAGCTAATTACTTCACTTGTGATCCTGTGTGGAGACCTGCAAAACTTGAACTGTTGGGGGGTCCAGAGGACCGAGGTTGAGAACCACTGCCTTAGGCCGACATGGTCAAAAGGTTGACGCATATAATTGGTCAACATGGGAAAGGTCAACATGAGGTTTTTTTTTTTTCATACTGTACTATCCAAGTGGACACAAAGCTTGAACTGTTAATGTAATACTTTAGCAACCTTTGACCCCCTTAGCTGTTGTATCCGACACGGCACGGGCCACTTTAATCAACTCAAAAGTTGACTATAGATATTTTGTCAGATTTTAAAGTAGGGAGAAAACGGTTACATAGCTTAAGCCTGGACTTAGCCTGGACTTAAACTGGACAGAAACTGACAACCAGCTTGGTATCTTGGAATGCCATGGTTTGCATACTTTAATCATAACTGCAGCATTACACCAAAGTGACACAGAAGGACAGAAAACAACAGAAACTCAGAAAACCAAGGGACTGCTTTGAGTGAGCTCACTTCATACTCACAACATACTACTCCTGGCTGCTTAATCTGGCTATTCAGCCATAATATCACCATTTCTACAACTGCTGAATATCACTGTTAATGCTTGTATTTGCACTGTTTTGAAAATGCCCAGCTCTACCTCCTAATGCCTTCACCTCTCCTGCTCTTCATTGATAGGTGTCCCCCAAAATGTTATTCTTGGTCCTCTTCTTCTTTATCTCTACATGTCCTCTCTGGGTGAGCTCATTTGCTCACTCGACTTCAACGATCACATCTATGCTGATACTGTAATCTACCGCTCCTCTCCTGATCTCTCTACCTCTGTCCTAACTCACCTCTATGCTGATAATACTGTAATCTACCGCTCCTCTCCTGATCTCTCTCCCTCTATCCTCACTCACCTCTATGCTGATAACACTGTAATCTACTGCTCCTTTCCTGATCTCTCTCCCTCTATCCTCACTCATATCTCCAACTGTCTCTCTGCTATCTACTCTTAGATGACCCAGCGCTTTTTTAGACTTAAAATATCTAAGACTAAAGCCCCGTGCACACTGAGGGATATATCGCTGAGCAATATATCACTCGTGATGAGCGATATATCGCTCAGTGTCCCGTTTGCATCAGCGACCAGAAAAAGATGAAAAACTGATGAAAAAGAAACTGCTGGGGGAGCCCGGCAGTGGAAATCAGCTGGTCGCAGGAGCATGTTCCTGCGACCAGCGATCACTACGGGGGAGAAAACAGGAGCACGCACCCGGCGATATATCACCGGTGCACACTTCCATTGCGGGCAATATGGTCGCTCAGCTACCATATTTCCTGCGATATTAGACAAAATCTCCCCCCCCCCTGCCGTGTGTACACAGACTAAGCTAACCTCTTCCCACCCTCCTGCATAAAACCTGACCATTTCTCACCTTAACCTGTTTATGCCCACTTCTTTCCCTTCTGTGTCACCCCTGTCTGTCTAACCCTCCCCTTTAGAATGTAAGCTCTCACGAGCAGGGTCCTCTCTCCTCATGTGCCTTTCTTAGAATATATAAACCCCTGCCACCCTGATGATTGCTTCAGTGTCCTGTTCAGGGCTGGCGCCTCCTCTAGGCAGCTTTAGGCATTTGCCTAGCGTACCGGCCACTGGAGGACGGCAGTTCGGAGCAGCCCCCCGGATAGCGCTATCTGGCGGGGGCGCTATATGCAGCAGGGGGGTCCGCGAGGTCTAAGGGGTTCCTGCGGTGCTCCTTCTACCCACAGCAACTTACAGAGCCCTGTCGGGTGCCGCCGTCCGGCCAGAAGAGAGGGAGCCGCCCGCTGTACCGCCCAGTCGGAGTTAAGTGCTGCCGCTCCTCATCATCGCGGGAAGCACTTCTGGGTTTGAAAACAGTGGCCTCACCCTGATTGGCTAAGATTCAGGCAATCAGCGTGCGGCCAGTGTTTTCAAAATGAGAAGCGCTTCCCGCGCCGCTAGCCGGCGGATGATGACGGGTGGTAGCACTTCACTCCGGCTGGGCGGTACAGTGGGCGGCTCCCTCTCTTCTGGCCGGATGGCGGCACCCGACAGGGCTCTGTAAGGTGCGGTGGGGGCACCGCAGGTACCCCTCAGACTGCGCGGACCCCCCTGCTGCATATAGCCCCCCCCCCCCCCGCCAAGCAGCCGAATTGCCAAAGACCCCCCCCCCCCCTGGGTAGGCCCTGGTCCTGTCCCTTTATGTAACTTTCCATATTTGCCATGTACTTGTCCTAAATTGTCTTGTACTGTAATTCGGTACTGTATGTGTTTTTGCTCATAACTATTCTCTGTAAAGCGCTGCGGTATATGTGTGCGCTATATAAGAACCTGTTAATAAATAAATAAATAAATAATAACCATATAATGGGTACAGATAAATCTGTTCCATTCCCCAAATCGTCCTTTGTTACATTCCAGAGCGAATGCTGGGGGCGGTCTTACATGTAATTAATATATCTACTTGTACGACACTAAGACATTTCTTGGTCCCATAGGGGCTCACCGTTTCCTCCTAGATGATGGGTCCTGTATTTATTAACGCTGCATCGATTTAGTCTCTTGCACAGCTGAACAGATCCCTATGACAGTATGTGCGCTGGCCTGGTTACCGCGTTCTAGTGACTCCAGTACCAGCATGGCATTTTATTTAAATGTCCATAGGCTCTATGTTCTTGGGGGGGTTATTCAGAATGCAGCTGTGATTTCACAAGGCGGATAATTAGCGACCGACTATGCATCCGTACAGATAGTAGCGTGCATGCGCGATGCCTTTGTGAAAAAAATCCACTTTTTTTTTTTTTTTCGCGCTAGCCGTATGCAGGTTGATTGACAGGAAGCCGCCATTTAGGAGATGTACCCGGCCATTTTCTAGGAGCGTCCGGAGAAACTTTGGCAAGCTGGATCGTTTTCGGGGTGGGCGTGGGAGGCCAGCTCTAGCCTCCATCAGCCTGTTTCTATCGCACAGGCAGAGTAGGTTCTGGGTTACTCACTGCGGGTGTGGAGTAGCCTGTAAGGAGGGCGATTTGGATGAGGCCGCGGCAGGTTTAGGGGTTATATAGAGATTTCAAGATCAAATTCAGAATTCGAATGGAAATTTTTAACTGCTTTTTTATTTTATTTTATTTTTCAAATTATACAATTCCTGAAATTGTTGTTGTTGCTGCCGGTTTACCGTCTTTCCCGTTTCGGCTTTCTTTTATGACAGTATGATCTTCCTATCCATAAGCACGTTTCTAGGTAATTGTCGTCTTTGACATATTTACCGTCAAAACACATGGTAATCGGGGCTTAGAAAAGGAATGGTCATGAATAATGCAGAGTGAAGCTCGCGCACGTTTCAATTTAAATAATTTGAATATTGCAACTTTTCTTGATGATTCTGATGGGATTTTCTGCTGATTCTGTAGAAATGTATGAATAGGTCAGGGAGACACAGAACTTAACTGAGCTGGCAAATTCAGTATGCCTATTTGCAACTCACGAGTAAAGTGTACACTGTCAGTAAAAGTAGCAAAAACATCAAAATAGGACTCGATTTTTAAATACTATGGGGGAGTAGATATGTTGAACCAAACTAAAAGCTGCTCCACCAAATGAGTAATGCGCCTTTGGGCCCTTATTCAGATCGGATCGCAGTACAAATTTGTTCTCAAAACGGGCAAAACCATGTGCACTGCAGGTGGGGCAGATGTAACGTGCAGAGAGAGTTAGATTTAAGTGGGATGTGTTGAAACTGAAGTCTAAATTGCAGTGTAAAAATAATGCAGCCAGTATTTACCCTGCACAGAAAGAAAATAACTCACACAAGTCTAACTCTCTCTATGGGTAGGAATGGGGTGGCAAACTTGCAGTTCGTGTGCACATGCATAGACTCCAAACATCGGTCCCCCGTGAGAACGCATGGGGGACCGAACAGACTTGAATAAGGTCCTATAACTGGTTTACATTTGTGTTTGGAATTGACCAAGAACAATGGTCTGGAATTGAGGTCTGTAATTGAGTTTGAGCAGGTTCCATGCTTCCTATGACGTTCTCCGCTAGAAGAAATTACATGACGGTACGCAAAGAGGAAAACCGCCTGTAGAGCTACTACTTCATGGGGTAGGGATGTACTTTCTATAAAACCATAGACTGGAGTTCTCCACAAACCACATTTTCGGATATGTGTGGCAATATTTGCATGAAGTCCTGAAGCAATGTTCTGGGTTTCAGATGTCATTATGTATCTGAAACCTGTAATTGTCACATCCTGCTGGTCCGCGCCAAGTGCTAACACATAATTATAAGTGTCAGTCCATTAAGGACGCGCACTGAAAGTCCAAGTGTATGAGAATACCCTTCAGACATCCTCCATTTCTCCCACACATCTGTCCACAAGCATTGTCATTTCACTCCATAATCTCCAGCTCATGTAAATACAGGGTGCGGAAAGGAAACGATACATTTTAAAGGTTAACAAAAAAAAAACACCTGGTGGCAGCACGGAGAGTGTGATGGTTAGCATTACTGCCTCACAGCGCTGACGTCATGGGTTCGATCCCCACCATGGCCCAACTGCGGAGTTTGTATTTTCTCCCTGTGCTTGTGTGGGTTTACTCCGGGTGCTCGGGTTTCCATCCACAATCCAAAAATATACTGGTAGGCTAATTGGCTTCCAACAAAAATTAACCCTAGAATGTCTGTGTGTACATGTGGTAGGGAATATAGATTGTAAGTTCCACTGTGGCAGGGACTGATGTGAATGTTCAAATATTCTCTGTGAAGCGATGCAGAATTTGTATGCGCTATATAAGAAACTGTTAATAAATAAATAAATGTCATAATTTTGGTTTATAATCTAAAAGTTCAGGGACAATGTAATGGGGGTTATTCAGAGGGGATCACTGCTGTGCCAATTTGCAGAAGCTTGTGAGCCAATAGTTTCTGCCCAATCACACCCTGTACAGGTCTGCGGTGACCTTTTAAAGCAATCAACACCTGAGTACGTGGATCCCCAAATATTGTATCGCGTATGCTCACATTGCTGTCTTCACTCGCCATGCTTTTCGGCCAGGTGACTTGCTGCACACTTAACTGGTTTCAATCTGTACGATCAAGCATGATAAAGTCCCCCAAAAATGGAAAAAACTGAAAAATTCACATTGACCTGTCCATGTTTTGAACATTATCACATTAACACTTTGCTTATGTTGATATCTAACTTCTGCTTGTCGAGCTTTTGGTGTTGACCTTTTGATTGTCCACCTAGAATGCCCTCCTGCTGTACGGCAGGGGGGCATTTGTTTGTGAGCTCGCCTTAGCACCCAGATACCAAATCAGTCCACCACAATAATGACCCCCTCTGCTCTTTGTGGAAAGGCACCTGGTTTTTCGGTTGCTGTCATTGTATTTGTAATGCTTACTAGAAGCTACACGTGCAATGTGTTTATAAGCTCAGACAGGTTTAGAGTTTATACATCACACGGGAGATGAGTTTTCCGCCTGGGAAAACTGAAGCTTCTCTATAGTCCGTGTGATTCAGGGACTGCGGAGAACTTCTTAGATCTGCGACGATGTGGAAAACCGAGCACATGACACAACTTTGATACTTAAAGCAGAAAAGTCTCCTCACATGATCAGAGCTTTTCAGGGTTATTCAGATTAAAAACGTTCCCAGGAAATTATCTGTCCACCTTAATTTAGCTCTACAGGGAAGCGTTATGAAACCATGAACAGTTTTAACCGGGTTTTTGTCTTTTTGGTTTAACAAAGGAAGTAAAGTCTTGAGGGGAAGACCTATATACAGTATTACATTTCTGACTCGAGCAAGACCAATGTGGAGGAGAGGGAGCTATGACACTAGTTTGAAGGTAGCAGAGGTTACTGGATAAAAACAAAATCAGAAAAGTTCAATCGGTTGACCGCTATCGTATCAACATACATCAACATTTATTCCTACAACTAATCCCCACCCTATCTCTTTCCCAAGTTCCTAATTTCAATCTACCCCTTAAAGTCTAACCCTCACTGTCCGCATCTTCCAAATGTCAACATTTCACATGGCCACATTTCAAATGATGACTTTCTGAAGATGTCAATATGGTGCCTATCAACCTTTTGCCTCATGTCAATTTTGTAATGTTGACATTATGAATGTTGACATGGCTTCTGTCAACCATGTGAAGGTTTCCCCTTACTCAGTGTGTAAGCCTAACCTATTCTCTTATGATCTACCTTGACTACCGGGATGTACTACAATATCTTGTACCATTGTCTCACTTTCTTCCTTCTACAATCCATCCAAAATCCCATAGCATGGCTCTTTCTCCCTGTTTGATCTTCCACTGACCTGTCTTCCTCAATGATAACCATCACACACTCTCTTTCTGGGACTTCTACGTGCTTTTCCCCACTTATAAATCTTCCTTCCTACCTTAGCGCACTCATCTCCAGCACTCAATCAAAACCGTCCCTCTTCACTTTTTCCAAGTGATAATACTCCTGCTTTATACAAGTTACAGTCCCACCTTGATGTGGTCATGCCTGACTGTCTCAGTCTGACTTTCATACTCTAGACCAGTGGTTCCCAACCCTGGTCCTCAAGTACCCCCAACAGTGCACGTTTTCAAGGTCTCCACACAGAATCACAGGTAACCTAATTAGCTCCACCTGTGGATCTTTTAAAATGTGTCTGAATAATGAGTGCACGTGCCGGGTGACCTGGAAAACGTACACTGTTGGGGGTACTTGAGGACCAGGGTTGGGAACCACTGCTCTAGACCAATGGTTCTCAACCTTGTTCCTCAGGAACCCCCAACAGTTCACGTTTCCAGGTCACCCTGCAGCTGCACTCATTATTCATGGACACATTTTAAAAGATCCACAGGTGGTGCTAATTACTTCACTTCTATTGGAGACCTAGGAAACTGTTGGGGGCTCGTAAGGACTGAGGTTGAGAACCACTGCTCTAGGCTTTCACTATAGCTTTTGCAAGTGGGGCCCTCTCCACTCTTAGGGGTTTAAATTTACTAAGATGGGAGTTCTATTGAATAAGAGATGTTGCCCATAGCAACCAATCATCAAAATATTTATCTTATTTATTTAGCACCTTCTAGAATAATAGATTCCCATCTTAGAACGGACAGTGTAATGGTTAGCATTACTGCCTCACAGCACTGAGGTCATGGGTTCCATCCCCACCCATGTGTTATATATACGGGGCAGTACGGATGGTGTAATGGTTACATTACTGCCTCACAGCACTGAGGTCATGGGTTCTATACCCACCATGTGTTATATATACAGGGCAGTACGGATGGTGTAATGGTTACATTACTGCCTCACAGCACTGAGGTCATGGGTTCCATCCCCACCATGTGTTATATATATATATATACAGGGCAGTACGGATGGTGTAATGGTTACATTACTGCCTCACAGCACTGAGGTCATGGGTTCCATTCCCACCATGGCTCCAACTGTGCGGAGTTTGTATATTCTCCCCGTGCTTGCGTGGGTTTCCTCCGAGTACTCCACTCCCGGCCGCCCGTCTGCCAATGTAAGTAAATCTGCCGGTCGGCCGGGGTGGGGGTGGGTATCGGGCACATGCCTGCAAACTAAGGATGCCAATCCCAGAATCCTGGGATTGAGCATTTTTCAATCCCGGACCCCGGGATTGAAAAAATGCCCCGGTATTGCATCCCTAGGTGTGTTGAAACTGAAATCTAAATTGCAGTGTAAAAATAATGCAGCCAGTATTTACCCTGCACAGAAACAAAATAACTCACACAAATCAAACACTCTCTATGGGTGGGATGTACTAAGGGAAAAATTGTCAGCTGCCCGCCCCCGGCAGCCGTGTCACTAGCTCATTTCCATGGGACCGCCCAGCGTTTTCATGGGAACAGCCGTGAAACACTGGGCTTTGCCATGGGTGCGTCCACCTGCCACCACCCCACGCCCTCCGCCCACACTGGTGGGTGCGAATGGGATAGCAAACTTGCAGTTCGTGTGCACATACGATCCCCCGTGAGAACGCATGTTCTGGTTAGAGCTGGCCTTGCAATGATAGGTCTTCCAGATATTGACCCTAGGGTCCCATCCGCTCATGAGTTTAGTGTGTGTGGGGGGGGGGGGTGTTGCTGGGAGGGATCTGAACAGATATCTCTAAGCTTTGAAATTCTAAAGAAGCTCATGTGCTTCTAAAGATGCCGTTGCCCGCCACACCGTATCTATTGCATTCTGCGGCTTGGTGCATATGGCCTTGTTTTTCATGAGGATCAATGGACAGATGAAGCCATTTGCACTAGCGAATTATCAGTCGTATTCTTTGTCCGGCCCATTCTTTCCGTGTGATCTACATCAGACTCTGAATCATGTCTATAAGGAGCTGGATGTTGGAAGAGATGATGTCCATGAGGGACACAGTCGATAGGTGGACACTATAAAGTTTGACATACATTATGGCAACCACTAAAGGTCACGAGGGCTTAGGTCATCTCATAATATTTTTTGACTTGGCTAAGGTCAACACAAGCAATAAGTTGACAATGGGAAGGTTGTCAGTCAAAAGGTTGACTTGTCGCTGCGCCATCTCGGCAGCGCACAGACTGTACTGCCTCTGCGGCGCCGAGTTTCTTTGCCTGTCAATGTATACCCATTTCTAGTCTAGGGAAAAAAATTGCATGGACTGTCACTGTATCGTCTTGTAATACTGACACTAATAGTGGCCTGGACATCTCATTCTCAACGGCTGTACCACACACAGCCTGGCAGCCATTGTGGATGATGATTATCATGTACTGCATGGCACAAATGTTGTACCACACACAGACATACATGGTAATCACCATCATCCATTGCTGCCAGGCTGTGTACCGTACTAGCAAGACAAGGGTGTAATTACCATAGGTGCAGGGAGTGCAGCTGCTATGGCATACCTCCCAACAGTCACGATTTTATCGGGACAGTCCCGATTGTCAGGGCCTGTCCCGATGTCCCACCCGCGGGCGGCAGTGTCCCGCGGTGTGGGGGGGCTGTTGGGAGTCCCCCCGTCAGCTGCTAAGCAGCGGGGAATAAACGCTGTGCGCATGCGCACAGCGTCTATTCCCGCAGCCGGTGGGCTGGGGGCATGGCTAGAGGCTCACAGAGCCTCTGGGTCATGCCCCCATAGCGGCAAAATTGGGGCGTGGCCTCGCGGAAGAGTATAGGCCACGCCCCCAAATTACGCCGCGCCTCCGGCGCGCAGGAGCATCGTCCCGCCTGCAGGGCTTCAAAAGTTGGGAGGTATGCTATGGGGCCACCTTCCCTGTCACAGTTACATGTGTTATACACAGGGTGTAGCTACCATAGGTGCAGGGAGTGCAGCTGCTATGGGGCCCAGAGCTGAGAGGGGCCACCTTCCCTGTCACAGTTACATGTGATATATACAGGGGTGTAGCTACCATAGGTGCAGGGAGTGCAGCTGCTATGGGGCCCAGATCTGAGAGGGGCCACCTTCCCTGTCACAGTAACATGTGTTATATACAGGGGTGTAGCTACCATAGGTGCAGGGGGTGCAGCTGTCAAAGTATTATATGCTATATACATTTTACAGCATTAGGTGCTAAATAGGGGCTTTTGCTATGGGGCCACATTTTAAAAAAATACAGTTAATTTAAACATTTTAAACTGGACTGTTTGAATTGGGAAAAAAATAAGAAAAAAATTGGACTGCAAAGGGTTAACCCTCTGAGTATACTAGTGTACTCCTGCTAAGGAACTTTTGTAAAAAGTGTACAACCGAAAACAAAAGTACAATAGTTCTAAATAATTAATTCTGTGAAAAGTAACTTTTCCTTGACCATTGCCCCCACGTCTGGTCTCACAGGCCTTGGCATTTCTGGTAATACAGCTACACTGAGTAAGTGAATTATGTTTTTATAACTCTTCGTGTTGGGTATTTGTGTAATACAGGGACTGGGTAGAACATCATCTTTCCTGCAGAAAATAATTCATCACCTCTTGGCAAAGTGATTGTTTTTTCATATGTGGCAGATGGAAGAATCCGATCCGTCGGGCAGGAAGAGGTAAAGCCCTAGAAAGGTTTATTATTTTTTTTCTTCCTGCTTTGTGCAGCCGAGTCGGGAATAATTTAATTGGGAAACTGGCAGCTTAATCTGAATAATTGTGCACTTGTGTATAAAGACGGCGTTGGCAGAATTCATTCCGTCCTCATTTCCAGGAAAATGTATTCTGCAATAGGGGACAAACAGGTGTGTTTTAAGATAAACAATTTATTCAGTAGAAGAATGAGAAATTAGCTAATGTTGTGGTTTTGGGGCCAGGGCCCCTCCCCTTCTGGAGGAGGGGCTATGGCCAAACCCACAGTAGGGATACAATTGTTTTGCCATAACCCCATAATGCCCCCAGAGTACCCTTCATGTGCCTCTTCATCTCTAGCATGCAGCTTCCCCTTCTCCAACAATGCCATTTACATGCCCCTCTGCTTGCCTTGTGGTACTTTTTGGTGAAGTACTGCCGCTGACCACTAGAGTGTACTAGCGAGTAACTCTTAACCATAGACAGGTCGTTCATGCTGCATATAAGATAAATCGTATGTTCAGCCGTCAAGTTTACATCGCTGGCGCTTTTTACCACCCGCAGTTTATCGCTTACAATTTCCCCTGTACTCCATTGGCAGCTCCCCTGGTAAAATGTAACAATTGGTGGATAGCAATAGCCATTCACTGCCTTGCTACAGGCTGGGAAGCAGGAAGAGGATGCTGGCTGGAATTTCCGATTTTATTGCATGTAAAAACTAAAAGTGGCACATGAAGTGCCAAATCTTATTGAAGCCTTCCTGGGGAGCTGCCGGGGGAGTTGCTCTTCAGACAAGTCAGACTAGTGTATGGGGGCCTTTAGTTTGGGGTCTGACCCACAGTCATAGCGTCAAAACCATCTTCTTCCATGCCGACACGTCGTCCCTTCCTGTGCATGTGCCTCCACAGATTGCTGGTGAGCATGGTCTCAGATGAACTCTAACTGCAGCTAGGAAGCAGCCGCTGTACTCCCATGCCATACAGCCACACATCTCCATCAGCAGCACTGGCACTGTATCCATGACAGCATGTTCCCAGGGTCACATAATTAATAGATGGGTCGTCCGGAAGTACGTTTTTTTCTGGACATTTTTATTATTGAATGTATTGTGTAGGAAATCTTATTTCTTGAAGTACAGTAGTTGATTCAGAATTTTTTATTTTTTTTCCGTAACTCATAGTTGCTTGGGAAACATTTCTTTCTAGCACATAGATTCTCAAACTCAATCCTCGGAACCCCAAACGGGTCATGTTTTCCAAGTCTCCTCCCAGAGGGTCTTATTCTAGTTCACTCTTTCTGTCAAAATCCTTCTTAGATGGACAAAACCATGTGCACTGCAGGGGGGCAGATGTAAAATGTGCAGAGAGAATTAGATTTGGGTGAGTTATTTTGTTTCTGTGCAGGATAAATACTGGCTGCTTTATTTTTACACTGCAATATAGATCTCACTTTGAAGTAAAACCCCACCCAAATCGAATTCTCTCTCTGCACAAGTAACATCTGCCCCACCTGCAGTGCACATGGTATTGTCCATCTAAGAAGGATTTTGACAGAAAGAGTGAACTAGAATAAGGCCCAGAATCACAATTGAAATCGGTATCTTCACCTGTGTGATCTTTAAAAATGTGTCAGTGGGTAATGAGTGCACCTGCCGGGTGACCTGGATCTGTTTGGGCTCCTGAGGCAGATCCGCAGTGCGACTGAATGAAATTGATCTTTTACAGGAACAGCTAGTGAAAGTGGCATCTGATTGGCTCCGCTAGTTGCTTCCTGTTGGCGTATTACGGGTGTTCTGCAGGAAATGTTTGGGGTGTCTTGTGATGTCATTGTAACCCTTTATGCGCCACGTGCCTGGTTTGCTGCGTCGGCATTATTCATGTCTATGCTGTTCCTGCGTCAGATATATGTTCCTATTCTTCAAACTTGCTCAGCAAAATGTCATGTGAAATGCAAAGTACACAAATCTATAGCCATTTATCTTCATGAGTATATTAAGTAAGTGTTTATCGACGGCGCATCTGGCAGGCGGGCTGTAATCTGTTAATCAGAGGATAGATAAACCTGAAACAGAACCCGGGTCAGTCTCCGATATGGCTGCAGCCGTCAGAACGCGTGCATCTATTCATCTGAGCATGAGAAATAGATTCGGCTTTATCTGGTGTGCCGCAGAATACGCTGCAAATGTGACTCTATCATTCGGCCTTTCAGTGATAAACTGTATTGTGAATAACTTATTTTTAGCTTGTGGAAATAGCATTTATTTAAAGGTATTTACAAGATCAATTGTTTGAATATTTATTTAGTCAATTTCATTTATGAAGCTAAAACATTTTTTTAAGGGCCATACACAGTGGGTGTAGTTTGAGGTCTGTCTATCTGTCTGTCTGGCTGGCTGGCTCCGAAACACTGCCATCTGTTGGCAGGGAGTGAAACTACATCTGTTAGCTTTGGAAGCATTTTCTTCGAGCGGACTTACTAGTATGGATATATGTTATAAACTATTCCTCACCTCTATGAGGTGAAGTTCCGCCACTGACTGCTAGAGGCCATTGGACGGACCAGATTACTTCTTTGTGTGCTAAAAGATGTCATAACAGAAATTGAAAAATCAGTTTCCCTGCCAAAATTGCTTTCAAACTTGCAGGATATGGAGAGAGGGGGCTGTGAAGAGAGATTGGAGGTAGGAGCAGATAGGGACTGGGGTTAGGCAAGTGCCCCTGACCCGCTGCAGGAGAATAGACCAGGCATGTCCAAAGTATGGCCCTCCAGCTGTTGTGAAACTACAAGTCCCATCATGCCTTGCCACAGTTTTGCTATTAGGAAATGCTAAAACTATGGCAAGGCATGCTGGGATGTGTAGTTTCACAACAGCTGGAGGGCCACAGTTTGGACATGCCTGGAATAGACACTGTGCTCCTGCGCACAGCATCTATACACTGACAGAGGATAGAGGGGGCATGGCCAGCTGCTCTGTCTGCTGGCCATGCCCTCACAGCTGTAAAATGGGTGCGTGCCTTCACGATCACAGACATTCTGCAAAGCCACACCCCTTTTCCCAGGGGGAAGCGAGTCCGCGTATATCAAAATGATGGGCGATATGGACGCTGGACTATGGAATTGCAGGTTGGGCCTGGAGCTAGTACTTTCCGTGTTACTTGCACAGTTCATAATATAATAGTATTTAAATCTCTATTTTTACAGTTTAAGCTTTGTTTTGAAGCGAATGTGCATTTAGGATATAAATGTGTTCTATGGGCCTGTCACTCTCCACATTACCAATATGCAGCAAACTTCAATACAATAACAGACCGGCTTGTTTGTTAGTCTCCCAAGGACACCTCACATTGTGTGTAACACAACGGAACATGCTGAAGTGGTTACACATTGAATGATGACATAATGATAATTATACGCTGGTTTAGCTGCTGAAATCTCTGCACTGCTGCGCTTAGTCATCTCGTATATATGTGCGCGTCGCTATAGTAAAAACTATAAATGGGGATAGTTAGGGCCCCATTGTGTTCTGCTTTCCCAGCACAGGCCCTGTTTTCGCATTGCAAATCTTTCTACTCACAAAATAATCCAGGAATCACAAAATTAGCAGCACCGGTGGCGTTAGATTTATGATTTTTTATTTTTTGTT
Organism: Crinia signifera; assembly: GCF_055691185.1. NCBI lineage: Eukaryota > Metazoa > Chordata > Amphibia > Anura > Myobatrachidae > Crinia > Crinia signifera. The sequence goes on from NC_139217.1 coordinate 457,970,110, forward strand.
GGGCTTTATTTTCAGACTGAGGGGAAGAGTGGGTGTGTCATCTGATGAAACCTTAGCACACATGCGTTATCTGATTTATTATTGAACTAGATCATGCGGGAACCTTAGGTTAAGTAAAAATGGAAATTTGTAATATATAATATATAACAAATATTTTAACTGAGAAAAAGGAGTTAGGTGGTGTATACAGATGGTGGTGTGGTTATCATTACTGCCTCATAACACTGAGGTCATGCGGAGTTTGTATATTCTCCCCGTGCTTGCGTGGGTTTCCTCTGGGTACTCCGGTTTCCCTCTCAAATCTCAGCCAATCAATGGCTTTCTAGTCATCTGTATGGGCATTTTTTTCTTCTCCAAGTTCTCTGCTCCTCCCGCCGCTGCTCCTCCCGGCAGCCAGCGTCTTCTAATGCCCGGCGCCCTGCTCCCGCTGGCACCGCAACAGCTTCCTCGCCTGCCCAGCTCCCTACGCAGCCTGGCTCTCTATTATCCAGCATCGCCTGCTGCCGTCCCCCGCACGGCTTCGGGGCCGGGCTGCACATAAGATTTACCAAATCTTATATGCAGCCCGTCTGACCTCCCGACTCCGACCTGATGCGCAAGGGACGCGCATCGGGTCGGACGGGATGTCTACAAGTGTGATTTGGGCCGATTTCGAAATCGTGCCCAAATCTCATAGTGTATGGGGGCCTTTAGACAGTGGGGGTTAAGGTTTGGCTGCAGGGTAGGAGGGCTAAGTTTAGGCGGCAGAGTAGGAATGTTAGCAACTAGTGGGAACAGTTAAGTGGGAGGAGTTAACCTGTAGGAAAGGAGTGACAGGGTTGGGGGGGGGGGATAGTTAAGTATACTTGCTGGAAACCTGTTGGGATTCTCTCCATCAGGATGCCTCCATTGATATTCTGACCGCCGGCACCCTCACCGTATCCCTTAGTGATGATCACCTTTTCAGATGGAATAGTCGTTAGTCTAATATTACAAAATAAAAAAGCTGGACCGTAAAATGTGTTCGCCGTCCCTACTGACTTTAAATAAAATAGGTCAATGAGACTAGGAAAAGGAAGGAGGTTTTTTTTTTTTATATATAAATCTATTTTATGAGACCGCTACATTTCCCAATCGTCAACAGACCAACTAGGGGCAGTGTGGCCGGAGGTGATACTAATAATGCAGATACTTTCTAATGTACGGCTTAGAGAATGGTGGTCAGAACATGGGACTTCACTTTGTTTTAATAAAACATTTTTCGAGGGAGCTCGAAAAATTGAAAGAAACCCAGAAGCTTACGGAGCTGGAAAGTGCGTCCTCGAGATGTATCAAGCTTCAAAAAGTGATAGAGTGGAGAGTGACACACAACCAGCCAATCAGCTCCTTATCATTTTTTTTTTTTAAACCCGGCCTTTAAAATGACAGGTAGTTGCTGGTTGGTTATCACTCTCCATTGTATCACTTTTTGAAGCTTAATACATCTGACCGATAGAGGCCCTTATTCTAGATCACTCTTTCTGACAAAATATTTCTTAGATGGACAAAACCATGTGCACTGCAGGTGAGGCAGGTGTTACTTGTGCAGAGATAATTAGATTTGGGTGGGGTTTTACACCTGCCTCACCTGCAGTGCACATGTTTTTGTCCATCTAAGAAATATTTTGTCAGAGTGAACTAGAATAAGGGACAAAGAGAGAAGTTTTTACAATTCATACATTCTCCCGCAGCGGAATACCATATGGCAGCACTGTTACTAGGGATACGATGACAACTTGTTAAAACTGGAGCGGACTCGAAATAAGTTATGGAAACAAAAGCTCTGGAGCAAAGTATGTAAATTGCAAATCAGGTTAGCATAGATTTAAGCTGACGAAAGATGTGAAATCTAATATAATAGTAAAAAAACAAACACATTTAAGTGCCTACACAGCAGAGAAGACAAACTTGGAAGGAATCTAAATGATAAAATCAATCCATGGAGAGAGAGGAAGTCAAGTTACGCTTAGCAACCAGTCCCCTCTTCTCTCATTTATAGATTATGGGGGTTATTCTGGTTCACTCCTTCTGGCAAATTCCTTCTTAGAGGGACAAAACCATGTGCACTGCAGGGGGGCAGATGTAAAATGCGCAGAGAGAATTAGATTTGGGTGGGTTATTTTGTTTCTGTGCAGGGTAAATACTGACTACTTTATTTTTACACTGCAATATAGATCTCACTTTGAAGTAAAACCTCACCCAAATCTAACTCTCTCTGCACAAGTTACATCTGCCCCACCTGCAGTGCACATGGTTTTGTCCATCTAAGAAGGAATTTTTCGGAAGCAGTGAACCAGAATAACCGCCTATATTAGATTAATGACCGCTAAGGTCTAGTCTTAATTGCAAAATGGAACATATAAGATGCATCAGCAGCTTCTGCTGATTAAAATGTAATGTAGCATTTAGTATGCATATGCAGCCGCAGTCGGACACTGAATATAGCAATGCTGCAGATCATTTTATTCAGCAGATGCTGCTTGTGCTAAAAAAAGTTGATTTGTTTTTTAAATAAGATGCAAAAGGTCTAAAAAAATCAAAAAACATGCCTGGTGATACAGGGTCACACAGATCTCAGGCATTATGTGTAATGCGATTTGTATCGCATGGAATATAGATGTATGTGAATAAATCTTAGTGAAATGTTCATTTACTCTAGGGATGTGATTCCTTATGGCATAGACCCAAACACAAGTTACTGTAGTTAAAAGACAGTCAAAACGACGGCTTCCGCAAAGGACTTTCACTTTGAGCTTTAACAGTTTTTACTTTCACTATGGGCTGTGACAGGTTTTTAGCCCACAAACTCTCCACCCCACCCCAAGTCCCTACCTCCAATCTCTGTCTTCACATGTCCCTCTCCCAATATCCCGCAAGGTTGAAACAGGCCAGTGTCCCTGCAAAAATTGCTTTATCTTTCTGTTATGACCGCTTTTTAGCGCACAAAAGAGTAATTTGATCCGTCTAGTGGTCAGTGGCGGTACTTCACCTCCATAAAGGTAAGATGTAGTTAGATATAGATATTAGATGGATATAGATGTCTTTCTTACTGGACATACAGTATCCTCTGTAGTGACTGACCTTCAGTATGAAATGTATCCAGTTCACCAATTTGAGGCCGGAGAGGTACTCCTTACTCCTCCCTGCCTAAAATCGCAGTTTTAAAATTGCTGCTTTTCACTTTCTTTCCCTTAGATCACCACAATTAGGATTAATCAAAGGTGAACTGGCCTCTTTTCATCCTTCCTAGCTGTGTGCCTGTTGTATCCTCAGAGGGGCAGATGTATTAAGCCGGGTGAAGTGATAAAGTGCAAGATGATAATGCTCCAGCCAATCAGCTGTGTTTTGAAAATAAACAGTTATGAGATGATTGGTTTGTGCATTATCTAACATTGTATCTCCTCTTTATCACTTCACGCAGGCTTAATACATCTGCCCCACTGGAATATGTGTGGAGAGGGGAGCGATGTGCGTTTTGGGGAGCACACAAACAAGGACCCTGAAGTTATTTACGAAATCATCAAAGTGATTGAACACTGCTCCTTGAGAACCACTAAATTGTTTCCCTGAAAGTGGAGTTGGCCTTTTACTGGGTAATTTCCTGGCGTAAAAAATCTCGTCTTTCTGCAAAGTTGTGTAATCACTTGGCAATAAAGGATGCAGAGAAATGCATTATCTACTGAGCAGCCGTGATTGGGGATCAATAAAACACCATTAACTTTCAGTCTTCATAATCACTTGTCAGGATGCACCTAAACTTTACACGTGAAATATATCCTCTCAGTGCTGGAAATGGAATTATATCCCCACGTAATGCGGCCTGTATAAGTTATTAGCTATATTGACGTAAATAGGGCTGATCGAGCGTCCCACTTTCAGATTTACTAATTGTAATCGAACACCGGGTTTAGTGTGTTAGCGGTACTATATCTTCTTTGCAGAGCCGTTTTAAATGAACAATACTTTTCTAACACTCCTTAATTAAAAATGTGATTAAAAGTCATTTTGCTCTTTCATTGCACGCTGGCATTTTCTTAAAATAGGTTTCTCAGATTTAAACTGGGTGCAAACTATTATATCCACTACACGGCCGATATGAGCAAATTTAGCGTTCGCATCGGTGTAGTGTGAACTCATTACTAGCTGCCCCCCTTGGCTGGTCTGTGGGGCTGCCATTTTTTGGTTCGCAGCTGCTGTGAGTGAAGTCTTGTGGATTAAGCATCACTATCCCCCTTTGAATCGTCCAGACACTCCCCCATTGTCTCAACCATGCCTAGAAAAGACACTGTAATGGAATCTGCTGCTCTATATATAAGACTCTGTAATGGAATCTGCTGCTCTATATATAAGACTCTGTAACGGAATCTGCTGCGCTATATAAGACACTGTAACGGAACCTGCTGCGCTATATAAGACGCTGTAACGGAATCTGCTGCGCTATATAAGACACTGTAACGGAATCTGCTGCGCTATATAAGATGCTGTAACGCAATCTGCTGCGCTATATAAGAAACTGTAACGGAATCTGCTGCGCTATATAAGACACTGTAACGGAATCTGCTGCATTATATAAGACATTGTAACGGAATCTGCTGCGCTATATAAGACACTGTAACGGAATCTGCTACGCTATATAAGACGCTGTAACGGAATCTTCTGCGCTATATAAGACGCTGTAACGGAATCTGCTGCGCTATATAAGACGCTGTAACGGAATCTGCTGCGCTATATAAGACGCTGTAACGGAATCTGCTGCGCTATATAAGACACTGTAACAGAATCTGCTGAGCTATATAAGACGCTGTAACGGAATCTGCTGCGCTATATAAGACACTGTAATGGAATCTGCTGCGCTATATAAGACAATGTAACGGCATCTGCTGCGCTATATAAGACACTGTAACGGAATCTGCTGCGCTATATAAAACACTGTAACGGAACCTGCTGCGCTATATAAGACACTGTAACGGAACCTGCTGCGCTATATAAGACACTGTAACGGAATCTGCTGCGCTATATAAGACACTGTAACGGAATCTGCTGCGCTATATAAGACACTGTAACGGAATCTGCTGCACTATATAAGACACTGTAACGGAATCTGCCGCGCTATATAAGACGCTGTAACGGAATCTGCTGCACTATATAAGACACTGTAACGGAATCTGCTGCGCTATATAAGACACTGTAACGGAATCTGCTGCGCTATATAAGACCCTGTAACAGAATCTGCTGCGCTATATAAGACGCTGTAACGGAATCTGCTGCGCTATATAAGACGCTGTAACGGAATCTGCTGCGCTATGTAAGAAACTGTAACAGAATCTGCTGCGCTATATAAGACACTGTAACGGAATCTGCTGCACTATATAAGACACTAACGGAATCTGCTGCGCTATATAAGACACTGTAACGGAATCTGCTGCGCTATATAAGACGCTGTAACGGAATCTGCTGCGCTATATAAGACGCTGTAAATAAATAATAAATAAATAAACACAGAGTGGACATAAAAACCCCACATAAATTCCGCCACCGTGCCACCATGCTGTCGCTATTATACAGTCATTTTTTTCCCTATTCCTTATTTTCCTAGTACGCTACCTCTGGAAGTAGCAGTAAATATATATGTATACAGGATGTCACATAACATTAATATTTTACATGTAAGTGAATGGTAACTCAATAAAAAACATCTTAGCATTGATTTTTTTTTAGTTTGTAAATAATGTTAAATAAGTAATGTGAATTACGTATGCGAACTGTTTAGGCCGAGGGTGAGAAAACAGAATCGCTTATTAAAACACACTTTCATGTTTAACCCATTCATGATCAGTGAGTATAAAAAGCAGCACCAAACCTCTCCTCTCTGTTATCTAAGCTTCAGTAATGATAAACCTCTCCTCTCTGTTCTCTAAGCTTCAATAGTGATAAACCTCTCCTCTCTGTTCTAAGCTTCGAGAGTGATAAACAGCCAGCCAATCAGCTCCTGCCTGCTATGTGACATAGCAGGCAGGAGCTGATTGGCTGGCTGTTTATCACTCTCCATTTTATCCCTTTTGAAGTGTGATTTCCCGACATTCAACCTACTGTACCGAAAACCATTGGCAGAAGATTAAAAGGCCGACGATTAAAATGTTGACAAGTCAGTCAACGTTTTTTTTTTTTCTTCTTTCTATGTCAACATAGGTTAGCATGGACACCGCCGTGCTTCGGCCTCGCTGCAGGAGGCATACTATTCTGACGTAATTCTATGCCACTAGGATCGTGAAGTAAGAAAAAGTCTGTTTCAAAGAAATTAATCGTGAAAAACTCATGTCGACGTTTTGACACATTGACGTTTGAAATGGCCCTTTGACCATGTCGACATAATGAATGTCAGCATTTTGAACGTGTCTGTATTTTTTCTGGCGCTAAATTGACTGCATCCCTTCCAAAGCAGACGTAGAAGTCTCTGTGCATAGGATTTTGCAGGAGGGCGTACAGCGGATATAATTATTAGCATTACAGTATCTCCATTACTGCGGCACACCTTTGAAGCTCCTGGTGGAATAATCCGGAACCCAGGCCCAGTTGGGGGTGGGGGGTCCCAGTGTCTCAACTGTAATGATGATAAATATGGACTATTTCTGAGACCATTTGTTATTTCTGCTTAGAAAAAGCCGACGGCTGCTGTCCACATTTGTCCTTGCGTGTTTCGATAAAACCGCACCACAATCTGCATCCTGGGCACCGTATAGTAATGCATATGCTTAAAGCCCTGTATTGAAATCTTGCACTATAGGTTCTCTTTCAATGCCGGTATATACCGAGAGCAATGAGGATTAATGCCAATTATAAGGCTTTACCCGGGCTGGCAATTTTTAAATCTACCAACAAGGTCTTCACATACATGCAGCGGGTCATCATTTGCTTGATGAGGCGGTAGAAGCAGGGTAGGCCGATGGCTACTCTCTGCAGGTACGTCTGGCCTGCACTGCGCGTGGGTGGGCAGAAGAAGGCCCAGGTGGGCAGCATCCAATGTTTTTCTGTTTTTTATGGATGCAAGAAAGATTCTTAATGTTGGCTATTGATTTCTTTATGTTCAGCTGTAGACTCCGTGTTATCCTCTGTTATATCCCGCTTGTCTTGTGTTCTAGTCTGTGTTACTGTCAATCTCCTGCATTTAGCGTTTCTGATGGAATATGATGCCTGTGATGATCTAAACGTCTTTAGGGGATCAGATGTATTGTAGCCATGTTATGTGGAAGCTGACGGGTAGAGTTAAACCTACATTTAAATATCCCTATTTTTCCGTATTGATCCACTGCACATAACATTCAGGATCAATATGCGTGACCGACAGATGGGATTCTGCTTAGCAGGTTGCCACTGTTGGTCTTTTGACCCCTGGCATCCCATCCGGGATGGGGTAAATATACTTACCCTCTCCGCTGCCCCCTTGCCCTCCCTACCTGCAGCCTAACCCCTCCGCATGAGGCTTAACCATAGCCCCCTCCACAGCCTAACCTTAACCCCCGCCCCCTCACACACAGACACACCCTAACCCTATGTCCCCTCTAGTTCCTACACCTAATAACACCTCCTGGCCACTGATGTCGGTATACCATCGCTGGTGTTGTGGTTACCTGTCGGGATTCCAGCAGATGTCATTGTGTATTCTTATTCACTATACCAGTTGTATTAATATTTTTAGTGACTAATCCCCCCCCCGGATTCTGTAAGACGCTTGCAGGGGTGCATCGTGGTGGTGGAAAAACCTGATGCACTAATAATTTATGGTCAAAGTGATGGGTAGACCCAGTGCTTTAGCTGCTAACCATAAAATACGTGGACAATTAGAACCACAGATATGTCCACCACCACACAATTGACCCTAAAGCTGGGTATAGCTGGGCGATATATCGATGTATCGTTAACGATATGTACGATGCATATTGAGGATGGATGCATCTGTATGTGTCGATGTTTTACGACAATTACAAATCTCTGCTGTTTGTCAGTGACCTAGCGACCCATTATTACCAGCCAGCAGTGCAATACTGACCATGTAGCTAGAGGAATTGAATAGTGAAAATGTTTTTATGTTTTCTGCAGGTTCCACTACTCCGAGAAGAGAAGGCAACAGACAGCCAACTGTCCAAGGGATGAGGAGCAGCTGGCAGTAGACACGTACTGAAAAATTACACCGGTACGGGAGTCATTCTGTTATAAACTGTTGTCTGTTGCGCTGTCTATATGTTTTTCTTTTTTGGGGGGCAATTTATCAAACCTTCTGAAGAGGGAATAGTGGAGAAGGTGTCCATAACAACCCACCAGATATCATTTAGAGGTGGGAATTCAATTGTTTGTCGTCGTCCCCCAAACTCCTATCTTAAGTGACAGGAGATTGCTGGGCGGTATTCAATTGATTTTGTGGATTGCGCCTAAACTAATAGGCACAATGTGAAGTCCTGGTTAACCGCTGAAACGGGTCACTTTTTGATTATTTCAGCTCGCCACCCCCCCACGTGGTGCCAGTTAAAATGTCGGCGCCGGCAGGCAATTGCGCACGAACAGAGCTACAATTGAATAGCTCCGTCGTGCGCCATCTGCTGGTTGCCATGGGGAAAACAACTGAATTACCCCCATAGTGTTTACTAAATCAATGAAAGCTGATTGGTTGCTACTTGAAAATTAACATCCATCCTTTTTTTTTTATATACGGCATCCCGCATGGTCATTCCTCCATAGGATGTATAGTAGACTGCAAATGTTTGTAGACTCTCTGTAAGTGACCTCAATCACACTGCTGGGAGGGGCCAGAAGTCATACCAACTGTCATCAACTGTCAACATGATGACATCATTTTTTTTTTTTTTTTTTTAGCAGCCCTTAATATTATTATGTAGCCTAAAATAAATCAAACTAACATCTGTGATAATGTGAGATGACGGTCATTGTGTTATCTATAGTAGAACATTTAAAGTTCAGATTTGCATCTGTCACTGAGTAATGAATACTCCGTATTAAGGAGAGTTCTGGGGATATCGGATAAAGGTGTCCTTTATTTCTGAGCAAGGTTTCTGTGGTGTTATGGAAGGACTAGCTCCGTTTCGCTCTGGAGATCTGGTTTTTTTTTTGTTCATTTATGCCATCAGATTATTTGCTATGTTATGTGTTGTTTTACATGTGAATATTGGTATATGTATGTGTCTTTAAGGAAAGTACTTATTTTGAGATGGCAGGAGCATGGGGGCGGGCTTAAGGGTGTGTGAAGGCTTATGCTGATCTCCAGGGACTGCATAACATCTGGTGCGTACAACGCTGTCGATCCCTGGGGATCCCTCCAGCACAAATATTAGGTACTTGGTAACCTGTTTATATGTGCTTAGCGAATCACCCCAACCCACCCCCCTTCACTACATGGTCGTGTACCTGTTCACTTTGATCAAGTTGCTACTGCATTACTGTCAAAGTTTTACCTCCTTTGTCTGCACCTCTTACTTGTGTAGGGTGGCCGTAGTTTTGAAGTGGGCAGAGATAGAACAAACTGTAGCCAATGAGATCGTCAGAATAGTCAAAGCAGCAGGAGTTGAGTCTTATGGGAGAGTGAACCATCGATATGTACAGTATGCCTGTGCGAGGTCAGGGATTCATTTAATGAACAGTGGCATCATGAGAGGAAGCCAGTGGAGGCAGCAGGAAGCCACAGACTGAGAGTTATGTAGTGGGAGGGGCAGGGTCCCCAGCAGCACAGAGTATATCAGGAGATGAGTGATGTGTCAGTGAGGACAGGACTGCATGTGACAGGGGAGGTGGTATGATGTGAGGAGGGGAATGAAGCCACAGGCTGGGAGTTATATAGTGGGAGGAGCAGGGTCCCCAGCAGCACAGAGTATATCAGGAGATGAGGGATGTGTCAGTGAGGACAGGGCTGTATGTGATGGGGGCAGTGACATGATGTGAGGAGGGCAATGGAGGCAGCAGGAAGCCACAGACTGAGAGTTATATAGTGGTGGGAGCAGGGTCCCCAGCAGCACAGAGTATATCAGGAGATGAGTGATGGTTCAGTGAGGACAGGGCTGCATGTGACAGGGGCAGTGACATGATGTGAGGAGGGGAATGGAGACAGCAGGAAGCCACAGACGGAGAGTTATATAGTGGGAGGAGCAGGTACCCAGCAGCACAGAGTATATCAGGAGATGAGTGATATGTCAGTAAGGACAGGACTGCATGTGACGGGGCAGTGACATGATGTGAGGAGGGGAATGGGGGCAGCAGGAAGCCACAGACTGAGAGTTATATAGTGGGAGGAGCAGGGTCCCCAGCAGCACAGAGTATATCAGGAGATGAGTGATGTGTCAGTGAGTGACATGCAGCTTGCACATCCCTAGCATGTACAGTATGTTTGTGCTAACACGTTAAACAATAAACTGCTCTGCAGGTTGTAATAAGCCCGTATGCCACTGTTGTCTGATTACAGCTTTGTGGCTAATACTACATCAGAGACCGTGCAGCTGAAATGTAATTAATTGCTGTCGTATATCCAGACGCTTCCTATTGTCTGTGCCCTGTGGCGTGTGAACACCTCGCGGTACTACGGTGCCTTCTTGTATTGTGCGACAGAACAGTGAACTCTGTAAATTGTTGTCACATGGGACCTTATTCTGAAGTCTGTCCAATCGCACCGCAAAATCTGATTCACGAGCCGTAGAACAAATGTACAGACGGAATCTGTATCCTTGAACTCCTCGTCTTGTATTAGTCCTAGCGGCAGAGCTCCCGGGAGATTCCACCGTCAAAGCCGCCGTAGACTCTGCAGATAAGAGGAATACTTTTGATCTATATTTAAAACTGTTACAAATAAATATCCCAATATATTTTATGGCCACTACATTTTAATAAGCGTGATCTACATTGGTGGGGTTACAGCTACTATACCACTAGTTACTAATACCACTTTTACACCAAAACTGCCGGGTCGCACCTGGGAGTTGTCCCCTTTTACACCGTTGTCCCCCGGCATAATGCCGGGCAGGTGATGCCTGACATCTCCAAGCACCGGGAAATCTGCCAGCCGGGAGCACGCTGTGGTCCAGACGTATGGGCTCCCCTATTGGTTGGAAATGGGTCCCCGGGTCGGATGACCTGGGTTACCCATTTACACGGCCCCTGACTCCAGGTATGCCCAGTGTCCGACCCTGATCATTTGCAGGGTCTTATTCCTGGGGACCTGGATTATTTTTTTATCCCATTTACACCAAGCCCCGGCCTGGAGTGGAGCCGCAATAACCCGGGTCGAGGCTCTGGTGTAAAAGGGGTATAAAGAACCAATATAACAGCGTCTTGTATATTTCTGTGCAATATGGTCTCTGCCAGAGCAATAAAGCAGCGTCCTTAGGTTTTTCGGATAAATGTTTCATAATGCTCTGTGTACAGACTCAGTTTGAAACTTATTCAGCAGAGTCTCCTGGTGCATCCTAATCACATTACGTTGCAACTAAGAGGGCCTGATTAACCAATAGGGTGGTTCGGCTGCAGCCTGAAGTGCTGGATCCCAGGGAGGGGGGACGGCCTCGCACCGCCGTCCCAATAGTTTGCACTGGGATGAGAGCGCTTCTTGGTGCCGCTGGAGTTGAGGCCTTGCAAGGTCGCAAGCATCGGGGAAGGGGACGAATTCAGCCCACTAAGAATCGGCAAAATGTATGAGGACACATCTGTATTTAAGCTACTAATACATAATCAGGAAACTAAAGCGTTCACTTTCTGTAACCATATAGAGTATTTTATTTTACTGGGTGCAATTCTCAGTGCATGTTCTGTCAGTTGTGCAGTACCACTTCCCTTTTCCTGTATAAAGGATGGAACATTGGATATTATCTGTACTTATCCTTTAAGTATATCGTGAAAGCTGCACATTATTACTGATTAGAAATTTGGAATACCCAGGGTATAGGACGTACAAATCGGATCAGGTCTGAATAACCCCCAATATTTTATTTAAAAAAATTTTTTCGACCACGTCAGTGGTATGCCTGGAAACTGTACGGGCTCAGCTACTGCAGTGGGCTGTCCCGGAAGATTTCCAGGCATACTACCAGCAGGTAGCTGTGCGCCAGTGGTACCTCCAGCTGTGCACCACCTCTAGCGGCAACCACCCCCGCCCTGACCTCCACGCTCCACCGATTGTATGCTCTCCTGCCGCTGCCCGGTTTGTGGGGACTTGTGAGAGCTCGGGAGTTCGGGCGCCCGAGTCCCCCCGAGCCACCCCGAGTGTGGCCTGCCACCTGGTCACTGATGCAGTGTGAATAACAGCAGGGAGCTCTGGCGTAATAACGCAGGAGGGCGGAGGTCAGGAATGAGGGGGGGGGAGAGTCAGGACTGGCTGCTGCACCTTGAGTGGTGAGTATTGCTGGGGCTGGACCAACCTGCCCTGGTAGCTTGGTCCTGCCCCTGTAAATCCCACCACTCAAGGGGTTAATTGGTTTGTTTTAAAATAAATCATTACAAAAAAAGTTCACATTAAAAGGGCAATTTAACCAAATCTGGACAGCCACTATAATCACAACAGCCCCCAAAAGTGGGTCTGTCCAGCCTAAACTAGCGTAGTTGGGAGGTAGGTTATTTCACCATTTCTCTTTATTCCGGCGGAAAGCCAATGTCCACTGTGAATGTAAAAACAGAGGTTGATATTGCTCTACATACGGTGTAACTAGTTATTCCTAGGCCTCATAGCAAAAGTTTGAAAGGGGACCATATTTAGCAACTGATGGTGATAAATGTATGTAAAACAAATTACTTAGACAGGAAAGATGGGCCCCATTCATCTCTGGGCCCCATAGCAGCTGCACCCCCTGCACCTATGGTAGCTACACCCCTGTATATAACACATGTAACTGACAGGGAAGGTGGCCCCTCTCAGCTCTGGGCCCCATAGCAGCTGCACCCCCTGCACCTATGGTAGCTACACCCCTGTATATAACACATGTAACTGTGACAGGGAAGGTGGCCCCTCTCAGCTCTGGTCCCCATAGCAGCTGCACTCACTGCACCTATGGTAGTTACACCCCTGTATATAACACATGTATCTGTGACAGGGAAGGTGGCCCCTCTAAGCTCTGGTCCCCATAGCAGCTGCACTCACTGCACCTATGGTAGCTACACCCCTGTATATAACACATGTAACCGTGACAGGGAAGGTGGCCCCTCTCCGCTCTGGGCCCTATAGCAGCTGCACTCCCTGCACCTATGGTAGTTACATCCCTGTATATAACACATGTAACCGTGACAGGGAAGGTGGCCCAGCTCCGCTCTGGGCCCCATATCAGCTGCTCCCCTTGCACCTATGGTAGCTACGCACTACTCTACGTATTAATCTTTTCTCTGTTACTTTTTAAAAACTGTTCTGTTCAGTGACCCCAAACGGTGCTTACTAAACATTTGTAACAAGCTTTAAAAATGTTTAACGTCATGAAGTGACTGTACCCTTCCTTCCATCTGCTAAAAAGTTCACCATGAGTGTGAACATTTGTATCCTTGTCAGTAGGTGGCGCTGTTGTCACTAGTGACTGGAGTGAAGTATACAGTAGCAGCCGTTTTTATTGCACTGGTTTATAACTTTCTGGGTGTCAATACCAAAAGTTATGACAGGAGTTTTCTTTTCTCTGTTCACATGTTTTCACTACATTGAGTCAGTCAGGGTGAGCTTGTAGTGCATATTAGTGATCAGTCTAACAGCAGATGAGGCTGTCCAGGTGGTGTTGACCTATTAAGGCCTAGCAATGCAAATAGAGGAATCTTGTGCCTCCATAGTTGTGGGGAAGCTAAAAAAGGCATGCTGGGACTTGTAGTTCCAACCTCAGCATCTGAAAACCAACAAATTGCCTAAGCCGCCGACAGATGGAGGGTCCCTCTTACTTGCAGGGGCTGGCCACCGGAAGGGGGACTTCCTGGGACAGATGGGTGGATATTTATCAAAGCGTAAAGAGAGATATAGGGCCAGATGTATCAAGATTCAAAAAGTGATAAAATGTAGAGTGATCAACAGCCAGCCAATTAGCTCCTAACTAGACTGTTACAGACTGGAATTGAAAAATGACAGGTAGGAGCTGATTGGCTGGTTGTTTATCACTCTCCGCTCCATCACTTTTTGAAGCATAGATGCGGATTGCTTGATACTTTGGGCCAGATGACATGCTGAGAACAGTGACAGTTAGGGGCAGCTTGGTTCCTACTTTATCTCTCTCCAATTGCCGTAGAGGCATCCTATGCCAATACAGAAGAACACCGTAGATCTGTTCTGTCAGGATTCTACACCTAACACCTTCGCCATTCATATTGGCGCTCTCCGTTCCCAGCCCCACAATTCTCTGACAGTGACACAATGACAAGGGTGTGGTGAGATCTTATGTTCATAATATCACGTAATACATTTGGGAGAGCAGCGGAGAGAGGTCCCATTGTGCCTAGGGCTGACATCTGTACGGAGAGTCGGGAGCGTGTTGGGGTCATTAATAATGTGACAGTCAGTCATTGCTCGCTCCTGTGTATTACATAGTCCTGCAGCGTGTATACCAAGGGAGGGGTCATTAAATAAGGGCATGGCAGAATATACTGTACACATTACAGGGCAGGGACGATTCGGCTATAATAAGGTTATTTAGGACTAAGGTGAAAGTACAGTATGTCCTGTGTCATGTGACCAAGTAGCCGGTGTGAGTTACTTTAGGGGAATGCTAGGTTAGGAAAGCTCCCCTGTCCTAATCGAGGGGTGCATTTACTAAGATGGGACGTTGCCACAGCAACCAATTAGATTATATTTATTATCTTAGTGCTAAATAAATAAGAAGTAAGATGTGATTGGTTGCTATGGGCAACTTAATAAATTTACCCCTGAGACTGAGCTCTGTCCAGTAAAATGAATTCTGAGGTTAGGGCCTAGCAACGGAATACGAAATCAGTATGTATCTTTGGTCAGGCGAAGGCCGCCACTAGAGGTGTTCTTGTTAAAGGTCAGGGCAGGTGTACGGCAAGACAAGAACTCCATTAACGAGACATGGGCCCTTATTCTGATTGGTGCGGCCGGATCCGAATATGCGGCCAGGACCGTGCGTGCAAAACCCCGCCTTCCATACGGATCGCCAACTCCGTCCGTACGCGGTAAGAAGCTGGCCGAACTGACCGCACGTGTATTTTTCACGGAATACGCCTCCTCCATCTCAGGGAACCTCCCCCATCATTCGATGGTCGCAGACCATCGAATGCAGGACCGAGTGGTCCACCAGCTCCCGCAACCTCAGACCACACGGGCATTTTTCCGTGCAAAAGCAGGGATCTGGGCGGGCAGCTGACATCCGGCGATGTCATATGTCCGCCCCCTACACGTGCGTCACGGCCGCATTACCATACGTACGCCCAGCGTTTGCATGGGAACGCCCATGAAACGCGGGGCTTATGCATATGGTAATGAGCCCAAATAGCCCTTCACGCCCCTCTCCACCCCCTGTTCGGAGTGTTCACATTTCATGCGGGATTTGGCCGTACGCCCCGTTCGCACATGCGCAGAGACGCCTCTGCACATGCGCAGACACAAAACATCGGCGGCACGAACGCACGCGGATATTACCGCACCGATCAGAATAAGGGCCATGGTCAGGACAAGACGACAAGGCGCGTTATCTTTTAACCAAGTTGAATGAATCTGCCCCTTTTATCATTCTACACTTGATCACTTCTCAAGTCTTAGTACTTCTTGCCCACTGTCCTACCACCATTGGGTAAATTTAGGGACGCTTCTAAGAATGAAAAGAGCTGATGTTGCCGATAGCAACCCATCAGATGCAATAAAGAAATAATAGACAGAATCTTTTTTGGTTGCTTTGCACAACATCGCCTCTTAATTTTTAGAAGTTTCCAGAAAATTACCTCTAAAAATGTGTTTTATTTAATCAGATATTCATTCATTATAGAACCTAAGCCGCCTATTTAGGAATACAAAGACAGAACATTATTCAATGCAGATTAGTATGACATAAAGGCACAATGGGTAGGGAAATGTATATGTTTGGCCTCCTTATGGGCAAAATGACATGAGAAATGATTAGTTGTACAGTATGTGTTTTTAAGGGAACCATACCTGCACTAATATGGTCCTTTATGTCCAAAGGAATTTCCCACATTCCTTTGACCATAGAAGTATGTAAGTACACATGGTGATATCTGACCTCTATGCTGGTATGCACATGTCCATAGGTCGTAAATTATATTTCTAACTAAGCAAAACCATGCTGCACAGCAGTGTGCACCCTCAAAATTGTTATCGGTGGGTCATTAATGATCGCCGTCTTCTGTACATGCAGCTCAATTTGAATATATTGTCAATGACTGCACTCTACAGAGCAGGGACTCAATGATGTCACTGAATGATATCCTTAGCGATATCATTCAGTGTGTATGCGCTATATTCTTTGTCCTGGAGTACAGGCCGTTCAAGAGAAAACCGTTGACGATATCGTTTGTTAAACGATATCACCTAGTCTGTGTATGGGGCTTTAGATTTTAATGGGGTGTGCTCCAAACTGAAATCTGATTTGCAGTGGAAAAAATAAAGCAGGCAGTATTTACCCTGCACAGAAAAAAATGATAACCCACCCAAACCTAAAAATCTCTCCAAGCTGGTTTGCCCATGTGTGTGCTTTTTTAGCCTTGCTAACAATTGGGCTCACTTCATGTATATGTGTTTCCCTTTGACAGCACCTGAAAGATAGTTCCTGCTGTCAATGGTATTTTTGCTGCATGTAATGTGCAGACCTTATTTTCTATGTATGTGTGGACAGCACCGATATACGCCCCCCCCCCTTCCCTTACTACAGTATGCATGACAAGTCTCTGAGTGTAATTATAATGCAGCAAGATAGATCAGCCTTAAGGAGATGGAGTTCTGAAAACCCTTCAGGTGGTCTCCAAGCTGCTAGAAGATGGTAGCGGAGAACTGTGCACAGCGCCTAGAGATGCTCTGCTAGGTCAGACTAGTTAATCAGTATGGAGGTGTAGAACTGAAGTATTCCAGGGCTTGGGCAGAGACCCTTTAAACATTTTAAATTGTTTAATTCTAACCATTCCTAGGATAAGAGGTTCCCCAGCCATAGTGCAATACTGTGACCAATATGTGGCTTTTCTCCAATGTCTGTGAGCTACGTGGGTGGACTACAGCCTTCGGTATACTGATTCACAGCCGCCGCAGATCTCAGGACAAGCACAGTGTGCATTAGTTACAGCTCAGTGATACCAGCATTACCAGAGCACACTGCAACCTATCAGTGCAGGTTTACTATGGTGTAGCAGAGTCACATGCGCTGCGTCCAATAGGAGCCTCTCTAGTGGACAGTACCGAGTCTAATTGGACATTCTGGAAGAAATGGACCAGGGGCGATGTAGAGTAGATTCCACACAACAAGATATCACCTCCATTTAATTTCCATACGATATATTTATATGAAAAGAAGAAGACATATATACAAAACCACGTGTGATTTAGCCGGACTTAGAATAAGTTCATACCGCACTTATTCTAAGTCCGGTTCAATCACACGTGGTGAACCCTGAGTGTGTGTGATAAAGAAACCTTTATACACCTACACCCCCGTTTACAGCGTGAGTGGGGTACGCGTTGGGATATATACCCCTTTTGTGTCGCAAATTCGATTTATTAGAAATATTTACACATTTGTATATATATCTTCTTCTTTTCATATAAATATATCGTATGGAAATTTAACGGAGGTGATATCTTGTTGTGTGGAATCTACTCTACATTGCCCCTTGTCCATTTCTTACAAAATAGCCAGCAAACACAGGGATTCAGTGGTGATCCTGACTTTCCGGACCCGGCTATATCAGAGCAGTTTGTGCCTGATATTTTTCTGCTCCGATGGGGGGGTGGGGGGTGCTGGCAGACCCGCTGCTCCAGAGGGGGGGGGCGGGTGTTGGCAGACCCGCTGCTCGCGCGGAGGGTTGCGGGTAGACCCGCTGCTCCTGGTGGGGGGGAATTGCGGGCAGACTCGTCGCAGTTGGCTGTGATGTCAGCTGCCCGTCCCCGCGTCATGAAGTGCTGGGTATTCCCATATGCTAATGGTTCCCATTGGATGCGCAGGACCCTGTGCATGCACAGACTCAATACATTGGACCCCTTGCGAACAAAGCCTGAATAAGGTCCAAATACCGCTTCTCCCCCATGTAAGAAGGAGGTGGTGTGCATTGAATGATAACACATACATATGCAGGGCAAATGTATGACCGGTCAGCAGCGCTGTCCCTGCTCCGGCGGTCAGCGATGTGCTGTCTCCTCAAGGGGACATTGGTGGAGCAGGAAGTGTAATAGCGAAGCGATAAGCGCCACTAGAGTACATCTGGCCCACTGGGGCAGATGTAGGGATGGCCATCTATGATTCAAAATCATCGATGGTTCATGGCCGAAGTCGAATACTTTTACCATCGATGGGGCAGATGTATTAAGCCTGAAGAAGAGAGAAAGTGGAGATAAAGTAGACAGCGATAATTCACCAGCCAATCGGCTATGTTTGAAAAATGACAGTTAAGAGTTGATTGGCTGACGCGTTATCTCCTTCTGCTTTAACGCCACGTTCTCTCCACTTTGTCTCTTCACCAGGCTTAATACATCTGCCTCACGGTTTGGAAAGCGACAGTTGGTACTTTGGCACTCTCCACTTTATCACTTTTCAAGACTAAGTGGTCCTATTTACTTAGCCTTGATAGGTGTTAAAGCGGAGAGAGATACAGTACGAGCCAATACGCTTCTCACCGCCATGTTACAGGCTGTGCTTGAAAAGTGACAGAAGCTGGTTGGTTGGAACTGTATAGCCATCCACTTTAGCTCTCTCCAAGTCTTAGTAAATAGACCCCTTTAGTACTCTATCACTTTTCAAGGCTTAGTATATCTGCCCTGATCATTTATTATGGCTATGAATGGATAATTCATGAACATTACCTGACTGCATTGTGCGATTGAGCATTGTAATTCGTACACAGTTCTGCCCCACTAAAGCAAACATTGTGATGTCACCTACCCTCTCACCTTCAGTTTATGAAAGCGTCACGCGGATAGCATTGTAATTCATACACAGTCCTGCCCCACTAAAGCAAACATTGTGATGTCACTTACCTGCTCACCTTCAGTTTATGAAAGCTTCACGCGGATAGCATTGTAATTCATACACAGTCCTGTCCCACTAAAGCAAACATTGTGATGTCACTTACCCGCTCACCTTCAGTTTATGAAAGCGTCACGCGGATGGCATTGTAATTCATACACAGTCCTGCCCCACTGAAGAAAACATTGTGATGTCACTTACCCGCTCACCTTCAGTTTATGAAAGCGTCATGCAGATAGCATTGTAATTCATACACAGTCCTGCCCCACTAAAGCAAACATTGTGATGTCACTTAAACGCTCACCTTCAGTTTATGAAAGCGTCACGCGGATGGCATTGTTGGTCAGAATTGGAGCCTGGGCATCAGATTGGAAACTTCGCTATGCTAACCACTGTGCTACAATGTTCTGTCAGGTGTGTGAGGCTCGGCATTGTATATTATAAGCATATACTCTATATACTACTGACAAACGCTACATATCTATAAACTATATACTGTAAGCAGAAGGATTTGGAATATAAGATTGTTGTGACAGCGTGAGAAAATAATTGCAATCACAGTATTATTGCATTCGCCCACAGCTACCCTGCACATTCTGATTTTCTAATAGCATAGTTATTATGCAGACACATCAGCCGTGATAGTGGAGGGGGATCGATACAGGTGGAGGGGGGTCGGGGGGGATTTCCACCTCCATAATTTTATAAACAAAAACTGTGAAATTTTTATGTTTTTTTTTTTTTATGCATATCATACATGCGGGATCACGTAACACTTCTGCTGCCAAATCCAAGGCCAATTTTCCCTCCCTTTGCTGGACACATTTGTTAAACTTTAGTCCGTGTCAGAGGAGATGCTCAAACAATTGTAGACCGTTCGAATATTAAAGTCTTTTGAGTTGAAAAGAGCATTTTCAAAAACATTGCAAAATATTTTTTCTTTCATCATCATCAAGTTTACCGTTATAATAATAATAATAAAAAAAAAAATCTATATGATGTTACTTTAGCAAAATATCAGAGCATAAATAGATTTTTAGCATTGTTAACTTTTTAAATACAAAAATTTAAAATGAGTGGGTTTGAGCATGAATTTGCAATAACAAGAAAATTCCAGTCTGTGTTGGTTTTTCAGCTCCGACCTGTTTGTCTCGCTTGCGTTCTTTCCCTCTTTTTTTCGGGGGGGGGGGGGGGGGTTTCTAAACTAAGACAATTGATTGGGAAGGTTTAAACTGCTTTAAAACAACCTAGAGCGCGCAAATGTGGGAGATTGCAGCGTCCTACGCAAATAAAACGCATCTCTGCGTACGACTGAAGGAGCGCATGTTGCTTGGACAGATCAACCTTTCTTTTTGCAAAATAATCCATCTAACCACCGTCTTATTTATGGCAATTACTGTATGTGGAGAAAATCAAAGTAAAAATCCTTCTACAGTAGGCTCGTTCCCAATGTCAATTTTTCAGTAAATTCAACCCTCAAGATACAGTATTTAGGGGGGGGGGTTCAATCTGTTACACTCTCTGCCGGCAGAAATAGTGCCACTTGCCTGTTCAATGCTGCCATATGTGACCGTATTGAAGACAATCTGAATTGTCGGAAACAGCCGCTCGACAGTTGGAACATTGAATACCAACTGTCAAGTTACAGTTGGAATGGGTTGAAAACGGCTTTGAATCCGACTGTCAGGAACGTCCCAACGGGTCGGATTCGGGATTGAATAATAGGGATGTGCACCAGCCACTTTTCGGGTTTAGGGTTCTGATTACCTTGAGGTTTTGGATTCTAATGGGTTTTGCCAAAACAACTCCTAAGTGTTTTGTGTTTGGATTTCTTGGGTTTTGGGTTCTGATTTTTTTGTTAAAAAAGCATAAAAACTGCTAAAATCGCAGAATTTCAGGTTTTTTTTTGCTCCTACACTATATTAACCTCAATAACATTCATTTTCACTCATTTCCAATCTATTCTGAACACCTCACACCTCACAATATTGTTTTTTTAGGGAAAAAGGTTGCACCGAGGTTAGCTGGATAACTATGCTAAGCCACACAAGTGTGCGGCACAAACACGTGGCTCATGTAGGAGTGGCACTGCAGCGGTAGATACGGCAGTACTAGGCACAGGTAGATGAGACAGTACTAGGCACGAGACAGGTAGATTCGTCAGCAATACTAGTATTGTGCACCAGCAGAATTTATAATAATTAATTTTATTACTAGGTACTGCTTGGCCGTGGCACACGTCAGTGCACCAGCAGCATGGAATTATTTTTTACAGTCCCACACAGCACAAGTATTATTTTTTAATTAAATTAGATATAGCAGCCTAGTATGTAGTTGTACTACTAGGTAGGTACACTTAGGCAGTAACACTGCCAGTGGCAACAGTGGACTGAGTAAATAATACTGGCAACTTCTATTCACAGTATTCAGTGCAGGCAGCACCAGTGGACTATATATAATTCAATTAAGTATTAATAATATAGCAGCTTGGTAGGTAGGCAGGCAGGCAGTAGCACTGCCAGTGGTCACCACAAAAGGTAGTTATATTACACACCACCAGTAGCTTTATGCAGTGCACCAGCAGAATTTATAATAATTTTATTATAAATTCTGCTGGTGCACTGCATAAAGCTACTGGTGGTGTGTAATATAACTACCTTTTGTGGTGACCACTGAGTGCCACTGCCAAGCAAGTGGCACACGTCAGTGCACCAGCAGCATGGAATTATTCTTTACAGTCCCACACAGCACAAGTATTATTTTTTAATTAAATTAGATATAGCAGCCTAGTATGTACTAGGTAGGTACACTAGGTAGGCAGTAGCACTGCCAGTGGCAACAGTGGACTGAGTAACTAAATAATACTGGCAGATTCAGTGCAGGCAGCACCAGTGGACTATATATATATATAATATAATTAATTATTTATATAATATATATCACAGCACCAGAGGTAGGCCCCAGCACAGAGGAGACAGTAGTACTACAGGTACACAGTTAGACGGTCCTCCTTGCTAGGGAGAGCCCACCCTAAGCAGAGAGGAGAACAGAGTACAAAGCAGCACTGAGGGAGACAGCCCCAGCGAATAAAATAATTACAGCACAGCACACCAGAGGTAGACCGCACAGAGGAGACAGTAGTACTACAAGTACACAGTTAGACTACACAGCAGCACTGAGAGGCAGCCCCAGCGAATAAAAAATATTGCGTTCAACCAACAACACCCCCTCTCCCAACCCACTACTAGACTGGAGTGAAGATGGCGGGCGCAGCAGCCGCTATTTAAAGCCTCGCAAAATCACCGGGAGATGTCGTTCTGACCACGCGGACGGACCGAGTCAGGCGGGAATTTCCGAGCGCTGCTCGGAACCGGGCTTGGAATGATGACGTTCATGGGGGCTCGGATCTCTGGAATCCGAGTCTACACATCTACACATCTCTATTGAATACATCCCTTGATCATTCCATTTGCAGTATTTATAGCATGCCTGACAGCCCTACTGGGACTTCTACTGATTTTTATTGTGTCCCCAAAGATTCCCAGAGGAGTAGACGCCACTTCCTAGTAGACGCCACTTCCCTCATCTGAGCTTTCTACTGAGGGGTGTAGAAAGTTCAGTGCACTACTTTGTAGACTCTATAGGGTCAATTTACTAAGATAAGCGTTCTGTTGAAGCTGGGATGTTGCCTATAGAAGCCAATCAGATTTTATCTTTTATCTTCTAGAAGGTTCTAACTAAATAAGAAGTGTTGGCTGTGGGCAACATTTCATCTTCCATAGAACTCCTATCTTAATAAGTTAACCGCTATGTTGCTGTTCCTCCAGGGAAGTTTCATTCCCTGTACCAAGATGGCCGCTGTGTCTACTACTGAGCATGTGTGAAGTCAGCTTAAAACTTTGTAAGAGTCGCAAAAGGAGACGGCGAGGCCCAAGTCTCCTGCGATATAACTGCTATTCCAGCAACCTGCTGCTCAGTAGCTACATACTCACCAGCTGGTAAACTTTACCATTCCATCTACCAGTGTGTGTAACAGTGAGTACAACTTACACGCTTTACACTCAATGGTTAAGTAACGGTGCTGTTTTATGGTTTATAGGGATGCTAAATACCTATACTTTTATTAGAGCTTAAGGGTAGATTTACTGAAACTTTTTGGATAGGAAACCAATTAGAATCTAGCTTTCAACATAATAGGTTAGGGTTAGGTAGACTCTGATTGGTTGATTGAAGCAGCACCTTTTATCTTTTTAAAAGTTTTCGAAAATCTACCGATTGGCCTACATATGTGGACCTCTGTAAAACAAAGTCTAAAGGTGGCCATACACACGCAGATTTGTCTTCAGATCTGGCTGGTTGGAACAAAAACATGGTTATGGATGAGAGCAAATGACAGTTGACCATTTGCTTGGAAATGCTGGAAAACTGACAAACTGGAACAAAAACATGGTTATGGATGAGTGACAACCAGCCAGATCTGAAGATAAATCTTACTAGTGTATGGGCACCTACCTCGATGTATCGTAATAGTGTATGGCCACCAGTCACCCCTGAGTCGCCGGGTACCTTCCCGAGCAGCAGCATCGCATGCTGTGATTTTCACATGCGATTTATTGCATGTAATCCCGTTCCCCGCCACTGGGGGGGCAGAGTTAGGTCGGACAGGCGATTTTGGATCGGGTGAGATCCAACTAGTCTATGGGGTACCTTTTTAGCGTGTGCACACTTTTACTTTACACCTTTTTTTTATTTTTTATTCACCAGCTTGTAGCGTGATTATTTCTTACCCAGCACTTCCAGGCGTTTGTTACCCGTACTTACTGACATCGGCCCCTCCATCTACGCCTATAAACGCCCTTGCATGATACATAACTGTTTGGCTTTTACGTTCAAACCGAAAAAGGATTTCCACTTTTTTTTTTTTCATCTTCCAGCGAGATAAAAGGAAATCGTTTCCCTTCGAACTTGTTGCCGTAGCGCCCCTGATCTTCTCCAGAGCTATATATAGGGCCAGTAGCACAAGTCTTTGCTGCGCAGGTTGAACTGATGGATTTGTCATTTTTCATCCTTGTCAAGTTCTGAATGCGAATGTGACTACGTATCCGGCTGCAATTTCTCCTGTCATTTTCAAGGCAGTGTTTGCTCTGACTCCTTATTATCCCGAGAGACACAATCTCGCACTGTGCCGTGAATAGGACTTAAAAGGAAAAGGATCTGCAGAAATTGAACTGAAAAAAAAAAAAACCTGATTGTTCGGATTCTCTGAATGACTATTGAAACAAGATAAAAGGAAGAATAATGAAAGCCAAGATGTAATCACCACGAGGGAAAAGCACAGGATGCGGGGAATACAGAACAATGGGGAACGGGAATGGAAAGGGAGCGTAGAAAGGAAAGGAAATAAAATTTTGAAAGTGGGAAATTAAAGGGACGAGAAGATGATGTACGGTACGTTGGCATTAAAGTGGCATTAACTCAAGAACATCCCCTTAGAAGTTACAGAACAAAACCTTTCCTTCATCGGCGAGGTAGGGTGGGCATAGCGACGACCCAGTTAGCTTTTAACCAGTGTCCCTTGTGCTTTGAAGTTCTTTGAAGTTAATTTCATAGACTTTTTAAAGGGGATTGTTACTTTTTTTTTAGTGATATATTTAAAGGTAGATTCCATCAGTCATGGTAAAGTCTTTGTGTTCTGCTCCCTGTCGCAATGACACTCCCACCCCTATAACGCACCCTAGATCCCCAAACCACCATCGATCTTACTGATTGTGACCACCGGTGCTGTGAAGTGAGCTGTCCCTTTGCAGAGTCACTTTACTGCACCAGTTGTCAGAACAGCAGGGACCCACAAAGACCAGCAGCGATCACCGAACCTGAGTAGGTGTGATTTTTATTTTATTTATTATATATTTATTACACAGTGATCAGGGTTTGTGTCCGTCAGCCACACATACCCGATCACACTGGCCCTGGCCCTGCGATGCTTTCTCTGCGCTGAAGAAGCCTCTGATACCCCTTTCAGACAGAAAAAAAGACCTGGGAATTTCCCTGCTCTTGCCGTGTCGACCCCGTTTTTTCTTCTGTCTGAAAGGGTCAACACGGGTCTAAAGTTCCGGGACTTCGACCCAGGTATTTACCTGGGTTTTTCCCGGGTCTGTATTCCAAAAACCCGGGTCGCCGGCTGTCTGAAAGGAAATGACCCGGGTTTTTGGGATTATTACACATTGTTAGGCACTAATTGGCTCTCCTGGTGGGGTGCTGGCTGATTGGTTGTGAGGATAGGCTTCTCTGATTGGCTGGGAGGGCATGGCAATGGAGCTGGCCTCTGAGGTCATTAGGGAGCTGAAAAAAGGATAGCATGGCCCACTGGTAGAAGCAAGAGGTGAGAGCTGCTGGCAGTGAGAGGGGAGGAGGATATCGGCAGATGACTGGGACAGTCAAAGATGCCACAGTGTACTCAAACATTGCAAATATACTGACAGCCATGTGAGGTAACATGTACCTTCCAGCATATAAAAACAATAAAACTTGTTTACAACATATCCTTGTGTCATGCCATGGTTAATGCAATGCAGTGAGCAGTCACCACCCACTTTTGATGACCTCATCTCTGTGTGCCTTTAAAACTGTCCTTTTCTTATGACACACAGTTTTGCAGGAAAATCCGGCTTCTGTGTGAAAGGGGTCGACACGGGAAATACCCGGGTTTTTGCTCCTGTGTGAAAGGGGGTCCGCCCCTTGCTGCCTAGTTGTACCCGGGTTTTTGTGTCCGGGAAATACCTGGGTTTTTGGGATTTTTCTGTCTAAAAGGGGTATCAGTTACATTTGAGCCCTGGTGATTTTCCAGCTGAAGCAGATTTTTGTTTGCACAGTTTTTGAAAAAAAAAATGTTATACCCCTATCGCACAGAAAATGAAATTCCCGGGTTAAGCAGTTTCACCCAGGAATTTCATTAAATTCACGGGTCCTTACTATGTGTGAAAGGGTCGATCCGGATCTTAAACTCCGGGTATCCGACCCTGCAAGACCAGGGTCGGAGATCCGGAGTTTAAGAACCGGATCGACCCTTTCACACAGTAGAAAACCCAGTGTAATATATCAAATCTCCAGGTCTAAATTTAAGACCAGGAGATTTGCTGTCCTGTGGGAAGGGGGGTCTGATGGTGGCGGCCGAATAACCCAGTGTTTTAAATGCCGGGTAATTGCTGCTAATTACTTGGTTAATCGCCCGCTGCTGTCTGAAAGCGGTATAACGGGCTATAATCACTGGCAATATGGTCGCTGAGCGACCATATTGCCAGCGATTGGAGTGCGCACCGATGATAAATCTCTGAGTGCACGCTCCCGTTTCAGCCCCCTAATGGTCGCTGGTCGGAGGAGCATGCAACTTCCCCTGCCTCTTCTCCCGGCAGTGTCATTTTCATCAGCGACCATCTCTGGTCACTGATAAAAACGAGACACTGAGCAATATGATTGCTGAGCAATATATTACTAGCAATGTATTGCCAGCGGTCATATTGCTCCGTGTGTACACAGCTTAAGATTTTGAAGTACATTTTTCCAGATCACATTTCCCATTCAAATTATTGGAAATGTGATCTGCTTGTTTAAAAAAAAAATGCAAATTAGAAGAATTGGAGCAGTTCTTCATGACAACTGTTCCAAAAGTAATTTAAAACATCCCAGTGATACTAAACAACCTTTTCCCTCATTATTTTAGTGAAAAATAATGCTAATAAATGGACCCCTTTAAATGTGGGGGGAAATTCTCGAGTCATCCTGTACCCCCAAAATATCCCCATTCAGCCTAAATTCTCTACCACATGTTCTGTAATTATCGCTGCCTCCGGCCCCCGCTCCTATATTCCACATTCTGTCACTGGGCACGGTGATAGGCGTGGCCAGCACAGGGCTCACAGAAACACCAGTTATGATACTGGTCAGCGGTAGCAGTCAGAATGGCATTATTTTTGTTTACAGATCTCCATAAAATAACCTGAAACGCTTTTTATTTTTTTATAGCGATACTACCTTACAAACGAATTTAGCTAACCAATATTAAATCATGGCAGCAGTTATCCTTCAGTTTGGATTATAATGGGTAAAATAATACATACTGTAATGGTATATGTGATAATGCAACATGTTTATTTTGTATCTGCGTTTTATCTTCTGCTATTAGTAATTATTGCAATGACTACAGTCTGCATTTCTGTCACTATTTCATTCAAGTCCGTGACTTGATCACTTCACATTTGTGATTCAGGGGAACATTCTGTTATGTCACAATCACTTTTCCTTTACTGACAGAGCGAAAAGCTCCAGATAAAAAATATATTGAATGTGTCCAGTTTACATCTAAATTGCTTTAATC
This sequence comes from Crinia signifera, assembly GCF_055691185.1. Taxonomy (NCBI): domain Eukaryota; kingdom Metazoa; phylum Chordata; class Amphibia; order Anura; family Myobatrachidae; genus Crinia; species Crinia signifera. The sequence continues at coordinate 457,997,653 of NC_139217.1, forward strand.
CTTAAACCGCTGGAGACCAGAGTTGCAACAGACAGGGACGTGTCAGCTTTTATGTAGACTAGTGTGGGTTGACATGCTTCATACACGTAATACAGTAACACCCACAGAACACACAATTATGGGGGAGATTCAATAAGCTATGGGTTGTCCCTTCTCCCATGTAAAGTGTCTGGTGCTATTCAGTTAGAGAGATTAGGAAGCAGGAAAATGATCACTGGATCAAGCAGGGACATTCCTGGGTTGGCCCCTTTCACACCACCCTAGTCCCTGCATTTTATGGTGTGAGGGGGGCAGCGGTGTCCAGTCAGTGGGTGGCAATCAGTGGGGTCCAGACTGCAGGGATCCGGGCAGTGGTGGCTGGGCGCTTGTAGCGTTATTTGCAAGGCAGCTGGGCGGGAAGCACTGCTAAATTTGAAAACATATTGAAGACTGGCCGGACGCTGATTAGCTGAGAGCATCCGGCCAAACTTTTCAATATGTTTTGAAATCCAGCAGCGCTTCTCGCCCGCTGCCTGGCAAATAGCGCTACAAGCGCTCAGCTGCCACTGCCCGGGTCCCCGCCGTCTGGACCCCCCACCCGCTGCCTGGGTAAGTTCCTTTCACACCAGCCAGTAACCTGGACTGGTCGCGGGAGCAACCCTGCTAGCTAGCAGCAAATTTCCCCGGGAATTTTGGCTGGTGTGAAAGGGGTATAATAAATGCCGAGTGCAGAGCAGTGGTGATCACAGGCTCAATCAACTACCCCCCAACACTGATGCTGCCCATACATATGTCAGATATTGCATGCATTTTTAAGCTGACATTCGACGCGATGCGCAGGCACGCCGTCGAATGTCACATCGATAAATATTATGAGCAATCGCATGTGGTTTTTAACCACGAATGCAATCAGGTGCGGGAGCGGGGCAGGGATGGGGACCGGAGCCGACGGCGGCGGACGAGGAGCGGGAGCCGGTACTTTAGCGGTAGCGGGGCAGGGATGGGGACCGGCGGCGGCGGAAAAGTAGCGGGAGCCGGTACCTTAGTGGGAGCTGGGGACCAGAGCGGTGGAGCTTTCAGGCGGCGGGACTCGGCGGCGGCAGCAGCAGATGACTTGAAAAACTGGACGGCCCTCTGATTGGCTGAAGCCGCTGAGAGAGAGAGCTCTCTCAGCCAATCAGTGGCCGCCTGAATGTGAGGCCGCTGATTGGCTGAGAGAGCTCTCAGTCTCAGCGGCCTCGGCCAATCGCATAAGTGTATGGGCACATCAGGACAATTAGCGGGACTGTTCCACTGGAATCGGGACAGTTGAAAGGTATACTTTATCTCCGTTGACTTTATCTCCATCCTTGGCTTAGACCTTTATTTTGTTCAATTAAGTATTTTGTAGACCATGATAAGTAATACTTATTAAGTAAAAAGATGCTAAAAAACTGATGTGTACAAATGCAAAAAAGTTTCTTTAAAATAAATATACTCTTGTCTAGTCTTCCGGATGACTAAGACTGAAGAGCAGAATCGTATCGCCCATCATACACCTAACGATCCGGGTTCAATCCTTTTTAGAATCTGGCTCAAAATGACTGGTTGGTCGACCTGAGTTATTAAGTTTGTGCACTGCCACTCGGCACTAAAACTGGTTATTTTTGCGATTTTTTTAAACGTGTATAACTGATGTTTGTACCAATGCCAACGTTTTCGCAATGAAGCGATTATCAGCAGACAGTGCACGTGCCGCCATAGCACTTTCACCAAGGTTATACGTGATTGACAGTAAGGGAACGTTTGGGGGGGTTTTAACTTGGGAGTGCCAACACGAGAGTTTGCCATGGCGTGTATATGCCTTCAGCTGCGATCATGTACTTGAGATATGGCGCCAGTGTCACTACTGCGGCCGGTCTGCGTAGCCATAGGTCAACACTTGGAGCCGATATTTCTTCTTTTTGTGCCACTGCTGCATATAAATAAACAATTGTGAAGGACTTTGAGATGGCGTCAGTTGCGGTACATCTTCCCTCTCGGGTGGCAGCTACACTTGAAAGCTAATCCTTAGCCAACGATCTCTAAATGTACCATCCACCCTCTGTTGTTTATTTAGCACATGAAATGTAAGAGATGCGGATTAGTTGCTTTGGGAAACTACTAGGTTTTGTCAGTCAGGATTTCTTTTCCAAGGCTGTACGGAGACTCCACTAAGTCAAGTGGCCAGTTATTGTTCCACTGCTAAGTGTAGAGGTCGCTGCTTACAGTATGTCACTGTAGAACATGTGTGCAGTGCTTTGTATCTGCGGAGTTGCATTTATATGCGTATAGGTAGACTGCCAGCACACATGTGCATGAGTTACCAGCCAATCGGCGGCAGCTTTCCAGGGACACCTGAGGTATAAGTGATGGGACCCAGGGGAGACCACAGGGATAGGTGACAGGACCCTGGAGAGACCACAGAGATGGGTGAAAGGATCCTGGGGAGACCTAAGGGATGGGTTACTGGACGCAGGGGCAGGACCAGATTAACAATGGACCTGATGGAGCTACAGCTCCAGGCCCACTCTACAAATAGGCCCATTTTGTAGCTGAGGGCCAGGGCTTTCCAACGAGCCCGGCCGCGCGTCGCTAGCCCACCGGGAACCAGAGATACCGCCAGGCAAACCTGAAACTTTTTCCCCATAACATGGACACGCTAATTCAGACCCCCACCTGGTTCCAATGGCTGCCAGGTCCCCCTCCAGCATCACAGAAGCTCGAGGTTGATCTCAGTCGAATCCAAATCGCTGGGCCTTCAATCTGATACCAGACTGGTCCATATGGGTTCATTGGTTCTAGAGATATTCCGGGTAAACCAATTTTTTAATTTCTGAAATGTAATTTCATGGCTGTTCATGTTGTTTGAGGACAGATTTCTCTGGAACCAAACAGCCCAGTTTCACAATAGCAAAATCATTTGAAGCCCACTTAAAAGTTCTTCAATATGATACTGGTCTCCTGTACATGGGCCAGTTGGTTCCGAAGATATAGCTGTTTTTTTTTTAAAGGGGGGGGGGGGGGTTCTCCCTCTCACACCAGAATATGCAGGGACTAGGCTGGTGTAAAAGGGGCCAGTCCCTGCATTTTCTGGTGTGAAAGGGGTATTATTTCAAATAGCCAGAACCTGAAGTGCTCTGAATACAGCCCCCTGCTCTCTGCCCGGCTGTCATTTCTGCCCAGTGGCGGCTGTCCCCCAGTTACCGCGAGCATGTATTCCCCCTTGGCAATGAGCATGTAATCCCACTTGGCAATGAGCATGGAACCCCTGGCAATGAGCATGTAGGTAAGCAGCACTTATGTAGAATAATTTTTATTAGCTCTGTCCCTGCTGTTAGCTCTGGGCTGCGCTGGGGATGTTGCGTGAGTAGCACATGTCCAGTCGGCCGGGGGAGGAGACAGCGCATCAGTGTAAACTGATGCGCTATCTCCAGGAGGAGACATCGCCGGAGGGGGGAGTTAGCACTCCCCCCGCTTCGGCAGACAAGATGTTAATACATCTTGTCGGTCTTCCCTCCTGCTTCGCCTCGCTAATGAGTCGAAGCATGAAGTATTATAACGGCACCATAAGCGCTGCTATAATACATCTGCCCCTTTGTTTGGTATAGTGTGTATTTTGGCTCAATCCATGTGTCAAAGTGTGAATTTTGCCTTAATCTGTGTGGCATAACGTGAAGTTTGGCTCAGTCAGTGTGAATTTTGGCTCATTCCATGTGGCATAATGTGTAAGAGGCAAGTACAATAAGGGGGTTACTATTGTGTTGCATGATATGTATAAGGGGTATATGGTGTGGTAAACTTAGGTGACCACATAAAAGGTGCTGAAATGTTGTGTACCAAGTTTCGGCTTTCAGTATTTTTTTATGACTGCAGTGCCACCTCACCCCACAAGTATCTTAGGACATTGGCATCCTGCGGGTGCACCTTTGGAGGGCACCCACCAATATATCTCCCTGCATTTTTCCTATGCCAGCCCCCTGCCTTTTCCAGGCATATATAATTAGTTGAAAGTATTTACACAAATAAAGACACACCCATGAGCAGACCACCCAAACAGAACACGGGTCACGTCCCCCTCCCCCCCCCCCATATTATTAGGTGTTGGCCACAACCCCTATTATTGCACATAATAGGCCCTTGATCATTTTCAGCTCCAGGCCCATTTAGACCTTAATCTGGCACTGCGCAGGGGAGACCTCAGGAATAGGTGAAGGGAGCTAGGGGATACCTGAGGGAAAGGTGAAGGGACGGTGTGTTTGGTGCGTGGTTTCAAGGGTCTTTTATCAACCCCGTTACCAGTCTTGCACATTGTGGTCCGTGCTCCTGTACAGCTCACAAGGTCAGTTCCTGCAGCTCTCATTTAGCAAATGCTCTGTGCTCCACAATTACCATCGCTGTACATTATCGCGTCGATCAGCCTCAAGCACAAGGTCATATTTCTGTTCTCAATAACGACAAACATCGTAAATCTGCAATTTCAAAAGGACTTACTGTATCCACTTTAAAGTGCGAGTGTAGGATGTTCCTGTAGGTGTAATAACAGTGGCGGAATAATGATGCAACAAATGACTTGTGAGCTGGCAAATGGAACAGCTAATTATAAGCTTACTTGGAGGAAGTGGTCATTTTAAAGCTTGTTGAAGCCTCGAAAATAATAATAATATTTGTATTTATAGTGTACTCTTTCTCGATGGGTTGGCAATCCTCAATGTTCCCGATCCAAATTCTTCCACATTCTATGCCGCCATCACGTTATACTGTACTCCCCCCGTCGGCAGCAGGAATTATTTGCTGACACTTGATATTTAATCAAATTTTTTTTTTTTGATCGATCAACCCGCGTGAGCGTCCATCATTAATAAAATTGGCCTGACTCAGCTTGGGATGTAGTTTTAAAACTACAACTCATGGCAGTACGGTGCATTGCTACTGTGCAAGCCCTTTGCTAGCCTTACCAGATCAGTGCATACACACTAGACCAAGGGTAGCCAACTCCAGTCCTGGAGAGCTACCAACAGCTCACGTTTTCCAGTTCACCTCACTGGTACACAGGTGCACTTTACTGACATTACTGACTGACACATTTTAAAAGATCCACATGTGGTGCTAATTATTTCACTTGTGATTCTGCACACCTCCCGACTTTGGCTCCCCCCTGAATTGGGACCCGTGCGCGGAGTGGCCTATGAAAAGGGGGCGTGGGCTCGTGGGTTGATTCGTCCTAAGGCCGCGCCCTCGGTTTTCGCCGCTTTGCGTCTCTGAATAGACGCTGTGTGCACAGCGTCTATTCTCTTCATGCTTGGGGGGGGGGGGGGTACTCACCGCGGGACAATGGCGGCCCGGGCAGGATGCGGGAACGTCCCAAATACCGGGACGTTCCCGCGGTAATTGGGACAGTTGGGAGGTATGATTCTGTGAGGAGACATGGAAAACTTTAACTGTTGGTAGCTCTCGCGGACTGGAGTTGGCTACCCCTGCACTAGACAATATGCACAAAAATGTCACCACATCATTATCGGTAATAGTAATAACTTCAAATATTGTCTAACATGTACGCACCCTTCGTTGCCCTTGGAAATGACAACGTTAAGCTTTGCTATGTACATTAATGTTGTGCTAGTTGTGAGATATATATATATATATATAGATATATCTCACAACTTAGTGTTTCCCTGGGCCATCCTGTGCCCAATGCATCTTTCGTCTCTCCTTACCCATCACAGATGCGTTACTGGGTGTCTGCACGTAAGAGAATGTGTACTTATCTTATTGCCATAGTTACCGTATATTCTGTGCGTATGCTAAGCAGGCGGCTGAGTCATATCTCTTGCACATAGGCCATTATTCAGATCTGATCGCAGTACAAATTTGTTCTCAAAATGGGCAAAACCATGTGCACTGCAGGTGGGGCAGATGTAACATTTGCAGAGAGAGTTACATTTGGGTGAGTTATTTTGTTTCTGTGCAGGGTAAATACTGGCTGCATTATTTTTACACTGCAATATAGATCTCACTTTGAAGTAAAACCCCACCCAAATCTAATTCTCTCTGCACAAGTAACATCTGCCCCACCTGCAGTGCACATGGTTTTGTCCATCTAAGAAGGATTTTGTCAGAGAGTGAACTAGAATAAGGCCCCATGTGCACTGCAGGTGGGGCAGATGTAGCATGTGCAGAGAGAGTTACATTTGGGTGGGGTTTTACTTCAAAGTGAGATCTATATTACAGTGTAAAAATAATGCAGCCAGTATTTACCTTGCACACAAACAAAATAACTCACCCAAATCTAACTCTCTCTATACATGTTACATCTGCCCCAGCTGCAGTGCAGCATGGTTTTACCAATTTTGAGAACAAATGAATAAGGGCCAGATGTTGGTGATGGGGTAGCAGTTAGTGATGATCACTACTCTGGCAGACAGAGGGCTGGGGTGATACAGCCTCAGAGATCAGTGCGACTCGGAACAACAGCTGATACTCACGTTAGACTTTCGCTTGCGGCCGGCGAATGGAATTTCGGTTCTAATCCAATTCGTTAGAGCATTTCCGCCTCGCACTGTAGGTGTAACAAAACCAATTGTCCTCCGGACGTGATCATGTGTCGGGAGATGAAGTACCAACCACCCAGCAAATAATTTTTCAAATGCAGCATGTAACATGGCAGTTAGGGGCGGATTGAATGTCTCTCTCTCTCTTTCTTTCTTTTTTTCTTTCTTTCTTTCTTTCTTTCTTTTATTACGTACACACATGTCATTATTTCATATATATCTCCTGTGAGGTGATATTTCATTGCAGACATAATGCCGGAGAGGCCGGGATCCCCACACCCTCCCGTGTTGCGTTTGGAGAATTCCGATCCGACCGGCCGGTCTGCTTTACACCTCGGGCCTTTGCTGAAGGCCATAAACTGCAGTATCTGTCTCTTTCAGAACCTGGGTGATAAATGCCAGCGAGGAAATAAATACCTGACATTGTTTGCTTTGTAGAACAACATTCTTGTCCCCTCCAATCGCCACCTTGCATGTACCAGGCAATACCACTAATATAATGTGATAGGGGTATAGGCATGATACAGTTAGCATCTTGCAAAAGGTTCAGCTTCTGTGTAAGCCGAATACTCCGTTGACATATCACCTTGTCCATCAGTATGTTGTCTCTGTCTCTCTCTGATGTCTACATTTTTGTGTAGACTTTCAATGATGTTGTCGTGCTTTGTACTTAAAGATAACATTAATTTCTGTATAGGCTACAGTTATGAAGTAAGGGATGCGGCCATTTGGTCTACAGCAGGCATGTCCAACGTTGGCCCTCCAGATGTTTTGAAACTACACATCCCAGCATGCTTTGCAATAGTTTTAGCATTCTTTAATAGCAAAACAGTGGCAAAGCATGCTGGGATGTGTAGTTTCACAACATCTGGAGGGCCAACTTTGGCCATGCCTGGTCTACAGCATGATGGTCGACAGTCATTGGGTCGACATGGGTCTAGGTCGATATGGGAAAAGGTCGACATGTTTCTAGGCTGAAAGGTCATTAGTTCGACAATGTCTAGGTCAACAGTCAAAAGGTCGACATGGAGTTTTTCACTTTTTTTTTAGCAAACATGTGCCGACAGATGGTATTTCATGCCCTACCATCCACTAGGGCGTGGAGGGAGAATAAAATAGTGTGCCTGACGCATAGCGAGCGGATGCGGTGCACTTGAAACTGTGTCCGTGTCGACTGTGTTGACATTCAGGTAAAAACCAGTGAAAAAAAACCATGTTGACCTTTTGACTGTCGACATACATTGTCGAACTAATGACCTTTCGACCTATAACCATGTCAGCCTTTTCCCATGTCAACCTTTTCCCATGCCGACTTAATGGTGTAGACCTAATGACTGTCGACCATCAAAAATATTAGGTGCCGATGGACTGGTGGGGTGATCCAGGTCTCTCTCTCTCTCTCTCTCTCTCTCTCTCTCTCTCTCTCTCTCTCTCTCTCTCTCTCTCTTTTTTTCTCTCTCTTTTTTTTTTTTCTCTCTCTTTTTCTCTCTCTCTCTCTCTCTCTCTCTCTCTCTCTCTCTCTCTCTCTCTCTCTCTCTCTTTTTCTCTCTCTCTCTTCAAAAACTAAAGAAATGGAGAGTGATAAACACCCAGCCAATCAACTTCTACCTGCCATGTTACAGGCTGGGTTTGAAAAATGGGAGCTGATTGGCTGGCTAATTGTTAGTAGATGGTTTGGATTGACAATGTCCTGAGCTGTCACACCCACAAACCCCATGATTGGCTTGCTCTTTATCACTTTGCACTTTATCACTTTTTGAAGCTTGACACATCTGTTCTGTAGATAATAGTGAGAAAGGGGGGATAAATGAAAACGTTTGCAATGTTAATGGTGACTCTTAGCAACCGTTGCCCAGGTGTCTGAAAAAGTGGGGAGAGATAAAGTAACAGCCAGTCAGCTCCTAACTGCCCTGTTAGCTTGGGAGGAGCTCCACTGTGCATGTTGGAGACATGACAACCATCCTGCATCTATATATCTATATGAAAGCTTAACTACTCCTCACCTTTTTTGAGGTGCAGTACTGCCAGTGACCACTAGAGGCCACCCGATGGGCGAAGTTACTCCTTAACTGAAAGTGAAAGTAAAATGATCTGTTTCAAACTTACCAAATATGGAGAGAGGGAGCTGTAAAGACAGAGATTGGAGGTAGGAGCAGATAGGGGCCAAGTCGTCATTTTGACAGGGTTTTAGCTAGTTATAATGTAAATATGTTCCCTTAGAGTGAAAGGTGGGATTCCTAGGTTTATTTAGTACTGGGATTCTTAACCTATCATTTGGGACCAAAGATATGGGGGAGATGTACTCAGTTCCATTTTCAAACATGTATTAAGCCAGATGAAGAGATAAAGTAGACGGTGATACTGCACCAGCCAATCAACTCCCAACTGTCATTTTTCAAACAGCTGAATGGCTGGTGCGTGCTCACCTTCCACTTTATCTGTTCACCAGGCTAAACACACCTGCCTCCATTTGTAAAATGGCAGTTAGGAGCGGTTTGGCTGGTACTTTATCTCTCTATCCCTTCCTCCAGACTAAAGCTGGCTACACATCTACACGTTGATTGTCCGATCTGGCTGGTTGGAACAAAAACCTGGTCATATTTGAGTGACAGTTTGTCGGTTTTCCAGCATTTCAATGCAAATGGTCAACTGTCATTTTCTCTCATCCATTACCAGTAGGGATGCCAATCCCGGGGCATTTTATCAATCCCTGGATTCGGGATTGAAAAATGCTCAATCCCGGGATTGACACCCCCCCCCCCCCCTGCCAATCCTCCCCAGCCCCCCTGATTTACTGTGACAGTGAAACAGTCCTGCTGCTATATCTCCGGCGGGTGGCTGGGGGGGGGGCATAGCGGGCGGCCGTTCTGTGTTTGGGACAGTGCGCTGTACTGACAGGCATAGCGGCGGCCAGGCTGCGCAGCGTGACGTAATGTCAGGGGTCACGCTGCACAGCCTGGCTGGGCGCCGCCATGCCTGTCAGTACAGCGCACTGTCCCGACTCCTCCGGTAGAGCGGCACCGTGGGTAAGAAGCAGTCAGCCGTGCAGCGTCTGACCCATATTCTACGCTGCCCAGCGTTTTTTTGGCCTGGGGGTTCTAATCCCGGGATTGGAAGCTTCAATCCCGGGATTCAAATCCCGATGATATTAGGCCAAAATCCCGGGATCCCGCCAATCCCGGGATTGGCCTCCCTAATTACCAGGATTTTGTTCCAACCAGTCAGACCGGACAATCAATCTGTAATGTATGGCCGGCTTTAGCACATTTCTCCCGTATTTATCATTATTATTTATTTTCAGGACTGAATCCCTCAAGGCCTGACCATGTAATATAAATCCACTTAGAACGAGGCGGCCGTTGAACACCCGTGAGTGCTTGCACACGCTACATTTCATTGATTCCTGAACGATTATGTTGCAGGGCTGCGCGATGTATCAGACGTTGCTTCCCATGTTGTGGCGTGCGGTTATTTTTATACACGTTTGTGTGGGCACACTATTACATTCTCCCATATGCCCCGTTTGTGGAGTAACGCATTAAGCTCTGTCGTTGCTTTCTGCTCTTTATCGCGCAGAAATAACCTTTTTTTACAAGATTCCTGAGCAGCACTCGAGATAAAGGACACAAGTCGCTGCGTAGGATTTTCGAGTCACGGCAGAGTAGATGTGTTTCGTTGCAATGTGGTTGAGTCACAAGAAAGAATTGCCTGAGGTGAGTTCCTCATATCCGTGTGGAGATTGCAAAGGCACGCCTTCTCTTCTTCATACCCTGCTGGAATAGAAACCTCCACACACTGCCGCCTTTCCAACCACAAGGGCTGTGCTGGGACATACGGGATCTGCAGGCAGAGTGCTTGCTGCAAGACCAGGGCACTGAAAACTGTAAGTTCTCTAAACATCTCTCATTCACTTCATCAGGGATGCAGGAAAACGGGAGGGGGGTGTCTCTGTGTGCCTGCCGCAACTATTGGGATACAGCCGGGATCTGCAGCCAGTGCTACCTACATAGGATCCCTTACCCCCAGGAAAAGTTTGCCTAGTGTATATGGAATGTGGTACATCCACTGCTTATTTAACACATCCATAATGAGAGCCGTCAGTCACAGGCCTCTGTGTGTGTGTGACAGGAGCATACGCTTGTCTCTGAATTATGCAAACTGGTTATACAGTGTCAGTCAATGGGTGAAGCCGATGACATGTGTCCCACTGGGCCCGGGCTGAACAGCTGTTAGGCAAGCTGGCAGTGCCCACGTTGGGCATTACGTGCCCAGGGCGCAGGAGGGAGAGAGACACACCGATAAGTCGGCGTGAACAAACACTGAAAGATTGCCAAGGCACCTTTTAATGTTTAATCAGTCTTGTCAAGGAGATCTGCGGATATGCGTGTAGTGTGTTTTCATTGGTAGGATTGCAGAGCAGACATGGACCGATTGGAGATCTGCTTTCAGTCATTAAAGGTAATGGGCCCCATACACCTGCGATCATAATTAATTGCTTCTCAGATCCAGTGATTTTTTTTCTTCCCCCCAGATGAATTGTTTCTCCGATCTATTTGACTTGCCCACACACTAAAGATTTGTTTCAGTGATCGGCAGATTTTTCCCATCAACAGATTGCATCTTCATAGCTGGAAAGTGGCCAAACATCACCTCAATCGATTGCCATTTCAGCTGTCACTAATTTTCATAATTTAAATAGTACAAGAAGACGAGACGGGAACGCCCGCACATATAAAAAGGAACCGCAGATAATACCAGATTATTAAACATGTTTAAAAATCTGATTCAGCAATCGACTATTAATTTTTGATTGGGATCGCCAAAAGGGGGAACCCACACATTAAAGATTAATTGTGACAATCCTCTCCAGATCGGAGGATTGTCACAATTAATTGCTGATGTATGGGGCCCATAACTTGCATTGTATGTTATCCTATTTATACTCCGTTATTGCAGTTATGTCCAAGGAGTTTGGGGAAGATTCCTGCAGCCCGGGATCTGCAATACATTAACGTCTTTTTGGAGGTGTCTATATATTTGTATGGGACTGTCTATGGTACTGTAATCTGTTTATCGCTGGATATTAGGTTCGGATGCCCACATTTACTTAACTGCATTTTGTCATGGTTATTAACACTCAGGTGATGGCGATTTAAATGTCGTTTGACCTTAAAATAGTTTAGTTGCAAAAGTCTTCCGCACAGTATATTTCTATAGGCATTGTAAATACAGATGTAGTTTTAAGAATGGGTATGTCGTCATTATGTCGATACAGACTTTCTGGCTGCCTCCTTCGGCAGAAGGCAGCACGGTTGGCACAGCGGGGAGTTGGGTGACATAGGCGGATGCAGGTGTATGACGGGGTGACCGCTACTTTTTGTGTTATATAATTCCGAAATGGATAGCATTGTAAAGCAGGGGTGTGTCATCAGCAGCAGGACTGCCTACGCTACTTAGGAAGTGGGAGGTGACGAACAGGCACCGGGAAAATTGCATGTGCTTCCGAGCAGCTGAGTTTCGGAAGCCCCTCAGCCATTTTTTAGAGGGTGTGGATTATTTCTTCAACCGTATGCAGGTCGACATTAGGTCCTCCACTATTGGTCAACAGTGAAAAGGTCGACATTGGAAAAAGTCGGCATCCACATGGTAAAAAGGACAATGCAAGCAGTAGATCAACATGGTAATAGGAGAAGGTAGACATAAGTTTTTCATGGTTTCCAGTGTCTATGTCAACATCTGTCGACATAGCCCCCCCAATGAGTATAACGCGTACCCTCCCATGTCGCCTTACTTCGCTTGGCACACTTTACCATTCTCCAGTAGTCCACATGCCTTTTTAAAGTATGAACTAGTCATCTGGATGGTTAAAAAATGTCATGTGTCGACCATTGCCATGCTTGTGTCGGCCTTTTGACTGTCCACTAATTGTGGTTGGCTTATTGACTGTCCCCCTACACATGTGCGATCAAACAGCCATTTGGAAGAGTAAGCAAGTACTGTATGTCATAATGTCGACATGGTCATGCCAACATTTAGACCATGTCGGCAACCAAAATGTCACCACATGATTATAGGATTAGGGGGTTAAAATGAAATAAAATAAAATTCTATTGGCACTGGGCCGCACCTTTTTAAACAACAGATGTAAAACAATAGTAATCTAAACTTAGTCTATTGGTGCCACATAAAAGACAAATATGTATATACAGTAACACGGTTTAAAATCAGAAGGTGCTTTAAAGTTTTTGTACGGTTACATGTGCCCACCCATATTAATAATATAATGGGTCAATACTGTATATCATCGTTACCAGATGAGTCCAGGTATTGATGTACCCTATAAATGATGCGGAATCAATATGTATTCAGTACATTCAGATTGCAGGAGTATTATTGGATTAGCGAAAGATCTATCTGCAGGCGGGTGCGGCGGTGTATTCTGCTCACACACCGACCAATCAGTCGTGACCGATGTCACAAGTGGGCGGCATTTACATGCGACACCTAGTTGCAGTGTCAATCACCGACGGCTTGTCCTGTTGTGTGTTTGGTCGGTCGACTGGCTCGTCTGTACACGCATCATGACGCAATATGTCTGTCAACAGACCTATTGCTGGCAGACAGACCAGCGATATACCAGTTCAGTTGACCAGCCAATATATATCGACCAGTGTGTACCCAGCACGACACCGTATCTGCGCAGGAGTATGGGTTATAGGATCGGCTTTCCGACCCTGTCGATCTTAGCCATGTTGACCTATTTTAGGTGTTGACTTAAGCCCTGTCAACCTTCAGTGGTGGACTTAATCTATGTCAACCCTTTTATAGGGTCGACATAGTGACCTGAAGTGAGACCATGAATTCAATTCCCAGTCATGACCCATGTAAGTTTTCTACGGTTGCATGGGTCTCCTCCAGGTGTGCTGCTGTCCTCCCACACGGCAAAACCATGCTGGTAGGCTTACTGCTTTCTTCCCAACATGAACCCTAGTGTGTACATATGCTAGGGAATATAGATTGTAAGCTCCGCCGGCACAGGAATTGGTGTGAGTGGCTGAAATATGCTCTGTAAAGTGCTGCAATTTTTATAGGTTGCCCTAGAATTCAGCTTACCATCCTTTCCCGGGACACTCATGGACAATGCAGATTCTGTGGCTGGTGACATGCAGGCTTGACGTGAGCCAACCCCAGAACCTGTATAATCCACGAGTGCCCCAGGATAAAGGGATAGTGCGTGGTAAGACTTCCTAGAAGGAATCCATTTGTACATCATTAAGCTGCCTGAGCAGACGTCAGTCACTGACAAGACCCCGTTCGGCCGTGTTCTGTAATGCCCCCGCGGTGAATGGGGTTATCAGGTCAGCTGTTTAATCCTGACATACATAAAATATACATGCTGCTTTGTAATTAGTACATAACGACACCTGACGGCATGCGGCAGGAAGCCGCACTAATTGCATCCTGGTGTAATACATCGCACCTGTCCAATTTTAAATGGCCGATTTGTCCGCTCTAATTGTGATCATGATTCTCTTGTTTTTCTACTTTTACTTACTCGCGTCGCTTTTCCCTATCATCAGATTGTTGGGGCCCCCGGGGAACCCCCCCCCCCTATTTGAGGCACTGTAGTTTTGCATGGTCATGCGCTTCTCGTCATTCTACCGATGGCCAACACCGCTTCTCTCCGTAGTACTGTTGGTGTGACGCTGTTGCGTCTTACAGTCAGGTTGTAGCGGCTCAGTGGCTTTTGCTGTGATTGTGCACAGCAATGATGTCACTGAGGGGGAGATGTGTCAAAGCTTGGAAAGAGAGACCATGCCAACCAAGTAGCCCCCAACTGACTTTTTGTTTTCCAAACGCAGCCTGTAAAGTGACAGTTAGAAGCTGATTGCTGCTTTATCTCTCTATTTTTCTCTCCTCAAGATTTGATACATCTCTCCCGGAATCCTAGTGAACTTATGCTCCGGTACTTCCTCATCTATTCCAGGTACAATAGCCGCGTCCATGCCACCACCCAGGGTCTACGCCACCCTCCTATGTCCACGCCACCATATATTACCTTTTAGTAAAGTTGTGGCGAGCGAGCGATGGTGCAGCACCATTGTCTCCTCGCAGGCTCGCTTCACTCGCCATGCTTCGGGCTCGGTGGCTCGCTCTGCTCTCCACAACTTTGCTGAAGATTATGGGCGGTAGCGTGGACAATACATAAGTTCCGTAGCATAAGCTGTGGCTTTTTTTTTCTTTTGAATATTGGTTCAATACAGAGACTGTGCGTCATCAGAAACCAAAGCAAAAACCTGGTCACTCTGTGAATCAGGGAGTACCTTGGTGGGGAGGGGGCACCGTGTGTGTGTCTTCATTCAACTAGCCTCAATATGCCACAAGATGCTTGGTGTGAGCAATGTGATGCGACTATGATGCACCAGGAAACTGTACTGATCAATGGGACACTTGTACAAGCTTGGTCCATGGTGGTGCGGCAGGCCATGGGAGACTTGCCTACCTTCCTGGGGGGACACCCAATTTTCCTCCATACTGGTATGCCCTTGCTTATCAGAGTTTGATGTAACCACCATTGCATCGGAGTCCCGTTTTTTATAAAAAGACCGGATACAGTCACTTGGTCTACAAGCATTAGGTCGACACCACTAGTTTGACATGACTGAAGGACGACAGGGTCATTAGGTTGACACAAGTATTAGGTCAACATGGGGAAGGTCGACAGTCAAAAGGTTTTTTTTTTTTGCCAACATGTGTTGACAGGTGGTATGTCATGCCCTACCATCCACTAGGGTGTGGTGGTGGGAGAATAAAATAGTGTGCCGAGCCCATGTTGACAGTGTCGACATTCGGGACAAAAAAAAGTGAAAAACACCATGTTGACCTTTTTGACTGTTGACCTAATGACCCTGACAACCTAACCCATGTTAGCGTGACGTAGATCAGAACTACTCTACAGATAAACTACAAATACCAGCACATGTTTAAGGTCTGTCGTCAGTCAGTCATGTGCTCAGTGGCAGGATCTGTTCTCTCACCACATTGTAGTTACTATTGTCCTCAGTGCCTGGAGAAGAGCTGGACCCCTCCCAGATCAGGATCTTCAACACAGGGGAATATGTCGAATTAGTGCCGTGATTGTTTCCTTCATAACAATGCCCTGGTTCAACTGAAACAAATACATCCAATGGCTTCTCGTAGGGGTTATTTATCAAAGCTCGGCAAAAGATAATATGAGATCTGGGTGGGATCTTACTGCCCGGGGCCTGATGCTGCCCCATATTGGTACATTGGGCAGAATCGCATCCCCCTAGAAACCTATGGGGGATGCCGTTACGAGGAGGGATCACAACCGGTATTGGAGATTCGAACGAGACGCTCGCCTGTCCCTTTCTCCCAGAAGCCCTGCAGCCCTCTGCCCGTCTCCCTGCTCACTGCCCGCTCTACCCCCGCTCCCTGCCCATCTCCCTGAAGTGGAGATGGGCAGGGAAGTCTTCTATCCCTGCCACCTTACAGATGGCTCGTGCGTCCCCAATCTGCTGGGCCACAGGTCCCCGTCCACCGGCCCGCTCATCACCGCCAGCTAGGGGATCTGGTGAGCGTTAAGCAAGGCTGAGGGCGGCCTTATCTGTATCGGCAAGTCACCTTCTAACTGTCATTTTCCAAACACAGGGGCAGGTGTTAAACCTAGAGAAGAGATCAAATCGAGGGTGATAGGAGCTGTGCAGCTGGAGCGTTAACTGTCATTTTTTAAACCTGCTTTGTAATTTGCCAGTTATTAGCTTGCTGGTGCATTATCACCTTCAAATGCTTCATGCTTAATACGTCTGCCCCACAGCCTAACATGTCAATTAGAAGCAAATTGGTTTTATTATTCCCAGTTTTGTCTCTCCAAGCTGTAATAATAAAAACCCCATTGGTGTTATACAGTCAGACATAGCGGTATTCAATGAGAATACCTGCGATGTGCAGCGAATCCTTTTTAGGATTCGCTGCACATTCGCCACGTTCCGGAGCCGGCGGGCTCCGGTATTCAACGGGCGGTATTCAATGAGAATACCTGCGAGGTGCAGCGAATCCTTTTTAGGATTCGCTGCACATTCGCCACGTTCCGGAGCCGGCGGGCTCCGGTATTCAACGTGTCAGGGGCTCGCTGTCCCTGACTGGCGAATATGAGCTCCTGCGGCGATGCCGCAGGGAGCCTGAGGACAGTGGCAGGCAAAGAGATGGAAGTCTCTCTGCCTGCCCCAGAACTTTGTGGGGGGTAGGTGGGCTCCCCGGGTGCCAGGCAGCACAGGCTGCCCCCCGGGGGTGCCAGCAGGGGACCTATATTAACGATCGGGTGCAGTGAATATATGAATATGTAATGAGCGGCTCGGCTCCGGCGCCCCCTGCTGGCTGCTGTGTAAAAAAATAAAAATTTTTAAATTAAATATATATTCATGTGCTTACAGCACATGAATAAAAATAGCATGCCCCTCCTCAGAATAAAATTCCTGATTTTTCGACACCAAATGTAAAAAACAAAACACTTTATTTTAAAAGTTCACATTCCACTTGACCATAAAAAGATAGCGATTGCTACTCGGTGAATCATGGTGAAAAAAACCTTGAAATGTATTCGCCATCTGGTCATTGAATAGGGTGATTCACCGTTTTTGTCAGAAATTCGCCAAACAGCACAAATTCGCCATAAAAACATGGCGAATCAGGCTCATTGAATACCGCCCATATATGTAGACGGGACACCTGTTTTATCGTCTTCTTATCAATTGATGTAGAAGTTTTAAAATCTGATCGTATTCAAGCCATTGTCACTTGAACACATTTAGGGCCAGATGCACTAAGCTTCAAAAAGTGATAAAATAGAGAGTGATAAACAGCCAGCCAATCAGCTCCCAACTGTAATGATACAGGCTGTGTTTGAAAAATGTCAGTTAGGAGCTACTGTAATTGGTTGGTTGTTGATCACTCTTCACTTTTTGGAAGCTTCATACTGTTCATTGGGCCCCTTTAGGTGTTTTTGCGCTTCCAAAGCTGCTCCAATGACGCAGGATTTGGACAAGTCTGTCTGCCCTTCCTTCCCGCATTATCATGGGTGTTCTGCGTTACCTAGTACAGAAGATTGCTATTGATCTGTAAGAATGTGGCAGGGATCACAGACCAGACCAGTTCATCCCAATTCCAGTCCTCTGGTATGGCCTTGCCTCCAGCAGTATTAATGCTAAGCTCCTGGTGAGCCACCTGTGCTCAAGCAGTTATCTCCTCGACATGTGGAAGATAAGACTTCCACAGAGGACTCCGTTTAAGAAGCCCTCGGAGTGTTTATTCTGATACCTTTACCGTATATTTGCACAACAAAAGGTTTCCATGGTAATGTGTTATTTGTGTACTGCGCTATGTAAATGTGAGAAGCCGTTAATGTGCGACATTTCCTGCTTTACTACATACAGTATAGTGTCTGGGCCCTTATTCATTTCCGTACGGTCATGAATCCATTGCGTATGGCCATGTTACAGCACTCTGTGGTTATTATTATTTTATTTATAAGGTGCCACAAGTGTTCTGCAGCGCCGTACAAAGGAACAGTACAGGGAGACAGGACTTAACATTACAGAAAATAAATAACAAATAGAGTACAGGTAAAAAGAGCGCCACAGTTCAATACACATTACAGCTTATATGTAAGTAGTGAGGATGTGATCAACGTACTACTAGGGCAGTGGTCAGGGAACCCAGTCCTCATTACCCCACGCAGTGCATGTTTTCCAGGTCTCCTCACAGAATCAAATGTGAAATAATTCACTCCACCTGCGGACCTTATAAAATGTGTCTGTGAGTAATTGGTACACCTGTGCACCTGCTGGGTTACCAGCAAAACATGCACTGTGTGGGGTAATAAGGACCCCGAGTTCCCTGACCACGTTACTAGGGGCTGGTGGCCAAAGATGGAGATGAGTATGCGATGAAGATGGTCGCTGAGTGAGTATGGGATAACTGGTAGTGAAAGGTGAAGAGAAGAGGGCCTTGACGACAGGAGGGCAGAGGGCCCTGCTCTGAGGAGCTTACAATCTAGTAGGAAGGGGAGACCGATGACATGAGGTGCAAGCAAGTGGGTGGTGGCTAGATAGCAGGATGTAAGCAGGCAGAGATGGTCAAGGCAGGAGGTTATATTATACAGTAACTACTAATGTACTGATGTATATATGCAATATATCAGCTCGTTGTGTACGGCCGTGTTACCCTGCGCTAGGCTGCTGCGGGGGCCTCCATGTCCCCCTCTTCCTCTCTTGGTTGATCACATCACACTCACTTCTGTGCCTCATGTCTTCTGTCTGTGTCATACTCTATTCCACTGTCTCGTTGACTCCTCCTTCTACCTTCTCGGAGTCCTGCTGCACCTTTCTCTCTAACATCTGTAGTATTTCCTCACGCAGATGCCAATAACCGCGTTCCACACACTCATCATCTCCCGCACTGATTATTGGACGTTTATCACTCTACATCACCTTCGCATTTTTGGTTGGGAATAAATTGACGACAGTCAGCATGTTGACATTAACATGAAGTATGTCGGCACTGACGAGATGTCTATGTATGGTGGCATTGTCAACTAGCAACCTCGTACTCTACCTGTAGAACTAGCTCCTCACTCTCGCCTACTATCTCTTTAACACTGCTTTGAGGGGTCAGAGGTCATTGGTCATCTGGTTCTCCCCATCGATGGCAAATCTATTCTGCATCGACCATAAACTATCAAAGATTTCGATGGTCATTCTTACCCTTAAGTCGACCTATTTACAAATAACGTGATGTTTCTGCTGCAATTTCTGTGTCACCTTACACACAGCAAATACACCATGTGCTAAGGTGAGAGAATTTTCATGACTTTACTGTATTAATCACAGGTTCATTAATCTACCCTTATATTAGTAGCTATGAGATAAATATATTACAAGGAATCAAATATCTGCAGTCACATTTTGGTGATATTTTTATTCAAAGTCATCAGTACAATGTAATGTGGTTACTTTGTTGTCAGCAGCCTGCGTCAGAGATAGATGGAGGGGTATCTGGAGCGGCTGTGTCGGAGATGGAGGGGCAGCTGGACCGGGCTGTGTCGGAGATGGAGGGGCAGCTGGACCGGGCTGTGTCGGAGATGGAGGGGCAGCTGGACCGGGCTGTGTCGGAGATGGAGGGGCAGCTGGACCAGGCTGCGTCGGAGATGGAGGGGCAGCTGGACCAGGCTGCGTCGGAGATGGAGGGGCAGCTGGACCGGGCTGCGTCGGAGATGGAGGGGCAGCTGGACCGGGCTGCGTCGGAGATGGAGGGGCAGCTGGACCGGGCTGCGTCGGAGATGGAGGGGCAGCTGGACCGGGCTGCGTCGGAGATGGAGGGGCAGCTGGACCGGGCTGCGTCGGAGATGGAGGGGCAGCTGGACCGGGCTGCGTCGGAGAGGAATTAGAAGATTACTGAAAGACTCCCCAAATAGTTTATTTATTAAACTACATATTAGTATTGTAATGTAACAGAGGAATTTCCTATTTTATTATTATTATTATCATTCCCCCCCACCCAAGCCTAACCCTAACTCCTCCCCCTGCAGCCTAACCCTAAGTATCCACCTAGCGCCTAAACATGACGTTGGTGCCAGCATCCTCAAACCGTATTGGCTTTCCGTCATCGGTTTCTGGTGGTAGTTGGAAAGCCAGCATCGGTATTGTGACTACCTGCATTCCATACACCGGCATATCCCTTCTGCATGCCCTGGTGGACATGGCAGTGAACAGGAAAGGAGGGGGACTTGAGTGGGGTGCTGTTGACCCCTCTTTTTGACTGGACACACCCCCATTTTCCATTCTTCATCAGTGCTCGTGAGTGTTCCAGCGAATGACTACATTTCAGCAAGGCAAACTCTGCTCGCAAACAGACAGGTGGGCAGATGTACTAAAGCATTGAAAAGCTATAAAGTGGATGGAGTTAAAGTACCAACCGACCAGTCCATAACTGTCATTTTTCAAACAATGCAGTTAAGAGCTGATTGACTTTATCACCAACTGCTTTATCACTCTCGGAGGCTTAGTGCGTTTCCCTTCAGGCCTATATTTGGATGATCAGCATGGAGGGTGATTAGAAGGCTATGGGGTAGATGTATTAAGCAGTGATAAGAAAGAAGTGGCCCATGGGCAACCAATCAGCACTGAAGGAGCATCTATAATTTGCATAATATAACATTATACAGAGCAGCTGATTGGTTGCCATGGGCCACGTCTCCTCTGGCTCACTTATCACTGCTTCCAATGATTTCTATGCCACGGTGCACAAGACCTTAAGGGTTAAGGGGTGTGTGAGGAACTCCAGTATTTTGCCAGCAAAAGTTAAACATTAACAGTAGTGGCGAGTTGCCCGGCCAGCGCCTATAATGCTGAATGGGGAATGGACAGATACTACATACGTGTCCGCATAATTCTCCCCATGACACACGCACATTGCTAGCAATAGCTGTTATGTATGAGGCGTGCTCCAGCAGAAGACAGGAGAGAAGTTAGTGCCTCGTGCCTCATTGACTGCGTTATCTCTTGGTGAATTACTGGGCCGCACTCTTCCTGTCACTACTGTGTGTAGATAGCAGTCAGTTGGTTATAGTGTGTACAGTATATGTGTGTAGATAAATAGACTTATCTACATTAATCACCACACATGGATTTATTTACTAAGATGGGAGTTCTATTGAAGATGGGATGTTGCTATAGGCAACCAATCAGGTTCTGGGACAGATGTACCAAGCTTCAAGAAATGATAAACAACCAGCCAATCAGCTCCTGCCTGACATGTTACATTACTGTTATCTTCTAGAAAGCACTGAATAAGAAGTAGATTCTGATATGATGCTATGGGCAACCAATCAGAATTACTTTGCTAACCTTGAGCGTCACTAAAAACGCCATTGGGGTGTAATCATTGATTTTTGCGAGCTGTGACCGTGAACAGTGCTGCCAGCTCGCTGTTACAGCTCGCAGAGTCAGTATTGAACTGACCCCCTACACATGCTGTATAGCCGCAAGTCTTGCTGTTTTAGCGGACGCATACGCCATTTCCCCCTTGCTCCAAAAACCTAGCGAGGGGGAATCGGCGTGTGTGGCCGCCAAAACAGAGAGGCTCGCGGCTAAATGCGAGGGGGCTCCCTGCATTAGCCGTCAGCCTCGCTATTTGGGGGAATCCACGCCGCCCTCTGACGGTGAGTATTTCCCCAGCGCGTTGAATAGGGTGAGCGGCCGGCACGGGTGTTAAACGGCGAGGATCGCTTGTTTTCGTCAATCCCAGCCCCTTAAGCCCCTCGCCGGCCGCATTGAATACGGCCCATTGTCTCCTGTATAGGGAATGATATGTGATATTTAGAACTAGGAGGTGATCTCGGTGGAGTGTGTTGGGGGTTAATTGCTGGAGACATAATCATTTTGGCTGAATCTCTCTGAGGATCGTTCCTCGTTATTAATCATCTCACGATTCTCATCTATTTAAAGCACCGGAGCCCACACTCGCATTGATCTCCCACTTAGAACAATTAATAGATAAGCCCCAATCTGCTCCGTGACAGCGTCCAGCTGTCGCGCCGATTCTCAAGGAGCGTCACAGTCTCGGGATATAAGTCCCCATCGCCGATGTCTGGCTCGGGCCGGGCCCTGATACCCCAAATTCGGGGAGATTTTCTTACAATTATTCCCAATTTAGCAGACTGGGGAACAGATGGCGCAGAGACCGCACCATCCACATAATCCTGCATAAAAAACAATATATTAATAATCAAAGTGAATTGAAACAAGTAAACGCCATAGACAGCACTGTAACCATATCTGATTTGCTTGCAGCTGGTGTATCTCCTAATTGATGGAGCTGTTGGTGAAACAGAGGACTTTAGTGACATTCTAATTCTGCCTGTTGATTGCAGTTCATTTATTCATTCTGCGCTAGGCGTGTGACAGGCCCCTGATGTGCGAGAATCCTTCAGGTTCCTCATTTGCAGCCAGAAGCGGCAGGGGAAATAAGTCACGGAGAGGTGCAGGGAGGAGGCGGAATCCATGTTACCATGTTTGAGGAAGTGCGCCCTCGCTATCTCTTAGCCTCATGTGCGTTCCGGCGTAGCCAGTCTCCGCAGTTTTGCGGTATCACACTTTTGTGGTTTGGTGGAACATTACCCAGAATAATGACACCGTTGTGGGGTTAGAGCAGATAAATGCTGTAATTTGTAGACGTATCATCATTTCCTCTTCTCTCCATTCAAATCAGTTGTACCCATAAAAGGGGTTCAGTATGAATTCTCGGCAGACGTTTTACCGATGGTCGTTATACCAACACCCATTGACCGATTAGTCAATATACCGACATTCATTATGCGACGTGCGGGTCAAGGCTGGTAGGCGTGGACAAGGCTGATTTCACCAAGCCCCGGCCCCATGCCAGTCAAATGCTGCAATTTGTGGGATCCGCTGATTGGGGAGGGGCTAAACGATGCTAGTCAATTTAGCCCCGCCCCCTCATCACGGACCTGCAAATATGGTATTTGTTGTAGAGGGGAAGGGGGTGCGGGTACGATACGGGAAACTTGCCACCTTCCTGGGGTGCCGGGTGGGGGACCCGACTTTCGGGAGCCTCCTGGCCATTCCAGGAGGGTAGGCAAATATGAGTAACATCTAGAATTTGCATACTATAAAATTATACAAAGCAGCTGATTGGTTGCCATGGGCAACTTCTCCACTGGCTCTCTTCTCCATTATGACTGCTTTATACATCTACCCCAGTATCCAGCAAGTAAAACTTTGGTTGCTTTGGGCACTGATCCTCTTTAGAAGATTTGATAAATCTCCCCCTAAGAACCTAACCCTTTGAGTGCCAAAAGGGAGACGTGCAAAATATCTGCTAAAAATGCCAGCATCGCTCACACTTGTTATATAAATTCAAATAAAAAAATGTTGTGTGAAGAAAGATTATATTTCCTTTATAAGGTAATATCACCACTCATTATAATGAATAACAATGTTTGTTTGGCAATTATCACACCTATTTCGACCAATTCACTTCGCATTTAAAGGGTTAATGCACCTCCTAGTGTTCCGGTTTATCGCCTCTCGTGGCAAGCACTTGTCGGGAAGGGGGGAGGTGCATGGAACCATTTGCTTGTAATGTGTTTCCAACTATTAGCATCATAGTGTATTTTTAATTGATTTTTAAGAACACACATTAACTGCTCACAATTAACGCACGGTCTTAGGGAGCTGACGCTTACAGGGAAAGGGTTTACATTTACTAATTCATACGTTGTTTATAGGACAACTAAAAAAACCTAAAGTGCTAATGGTTCATTCACTAATGTACAGTAAAGTGCTCGGACACGTTGGAATGTATGGCGGATACATTCAGGGCGCTGCTTTCCCTTATCTGGAACATGTATATAAAGATGTCTCCGTCACGTGCACTGGCTTCAGCCGGCCTAGCAGCTCTCAGGCCGTTTGGCCACCTCCAAAATGTGAGTGGTCTGGATTTTCTAGGATCCTTCTCCCATGGTTACATAATAGTGCTGCTGACAAATATTTCCATCAAATATAACGTTTCTTAAATGAATTCCTTTCACATGGTTAGGACCCGTAGGAGGCCAACTGGACCCCGACATCGACAGTCGCCAGGTCAGCCGGACTTGTTTCTGACCCCAAATATCACATGCATTTCTCTATCACCCCTATAATGTCCACTAGGAATTATCCACATTATAATCACATTCATGAATTTGCCATCACCCCTGGTAATTCCTCAATGTACTGTAATCACAGTCGGTAATCCTTCTGTTGCCGATGGCAACGGTATACACATATTCTGCAGTAATGTACAGAGAGGGAGTTAGGTCATGCCCACAGTGGAGTTTATAAGCTATATTCTCTACCTCACATACTGGGGCATAGTTACTAAAGTGCCGATTTCTAAAAGTAGGAATGTTGTCCATAGCAACCAGTTAGATTCTACTTATCATATATGTGCCTTCTAGAAGATAATAGCTAAAATCTGGTTGCTATAGGCTACATCTTCACTTCTTTACACCCGTGCCCGGGAGGGAGGGATTGGGCTGAATGTGGTCTTTTGAGGAGGTGGGGTTTGTTGAAGAGGTTGGATCTTTCCTCACAAGGCCTGATTCTCATTGGACATAGTTGCAGCCATCCTTGTGTCCACTACAGTGCCCTTCCCTGGTGTCATGGGCAGATTGCAGAATTTTAGGTAGCCCTTCAATAAATTTCCAAGAGAGGCCCCCTTACATCAACAGCCTGCCACATTCTACCTTTTAACACAACCACACCACCAGTCTGTCACCCTCTATTATCTCCTAGCCACAGGCTGACCCCCCCCCCCCCCACCACCACCACCACCACCACCACCACCATTAATGTTTGTTTTTTTTTAAATGGGGAAACATAAGAACTCCACACAGATAAGGCCTTTGAGGAAATCAAACCCAGGACCTCAGTACTCTGAGGCAGGCAAGGCCAACTGGTGGCTCTCCTGCATTTGTGAAACCACATCCCAGCATGCCATGCCACAGCTTTAGCATTCCTTAATGGCAAAACGGTGGCAGGGCATTCTGGGACTCGTAAATTTCACAACCAAGCCAGGCCCGCTGTAAGGTTATCAGGCTAATAACTGCACCAACCAATCATTTCTCCTTACATGCTTTAAAAGTTTTATTCACCTTCTATTTACCTTTTTCCTACCCCCGTACCCCACAAGCGCCCCTTTGAAATGCATCACTGCTGTTTTTTATGTTGAATAATTAAAACAAGGGTGTCTCCTAGTGTTTATGCGGTCAGGATAGGGATGACCTGGCATTTGTTTGCCCTTAGCCATCCCGTGGGTTTGCATATATTATCTGTACCTCTGACTTCAGTGATGTCATTAAACATTGCCGTGATGTCATCATGATTGCCCTACCGCCACTCCTTACCCCCCAGCATTGAGTATTGCTGGGGTGACTTATAAGTATTTATGACTGTGCTCCTTTAGCGGTGAGTGAAATGTGGATTCTTCCTTCGCACTTTTCAGGATTAGCCTTGATGAGAATAAGACCCACTTAGGGTGTGCATTGAAGTCTCATAACATGCACTTATTAGTCTAACATGCATTTAATCCCTGGATAAAGTGTAATCTTACATTACCTGCCTCATTACAGTAGTTTAGCGCAATGATTTTGGTTTGTGTTGTAGTCGCTGTTCCTGGCCCATTTAGGGTAATTATGCTATGACTGTGCACTGACCTCAGCCGACATAAATATAGATTATTCAGGTTAATTGTGTCTGTAGTCACTGCACAAGCTCTCAGGGAAGTGAATGTTGCTGCTTATTGTTAAATAATTAACAATGTGCTAATGTCTTAGTGTTTCATTGTTTGGCGATGTAAAGAATATAATCTGACACTTGCACTGTATATGCCGAGAGAAGAGAATCACAGAGTACTGTATTACACGTTTATTGCCATCTGTTCATCCAATCGGCACCTGTCATTTTTTTAAGCACCGCCTGCAAAATAACTGTTAGTAGCTGATTGGTTGGTAGTTTAACTCCCTCTACTACCACCACTACTACTACCACAGGACCACGTCTCCGAATGATTCCCGTGCATGCACTGCCAGGCAGGGCCGGATTATAATGGAGGCACAAGGGGTCAGTGCCCCTGGGCCCCCCTCTAGCTAGGGCCCCCCTGTGGTTGGCATGTATTTTTTAAAACACATTTTTTGGTACTTATGTAATATCTGGGCTCCCGTTTTTCTTATGAGACCGCGTCCCCTCGCGGGGCTTGCTGCGCTCGCCACGCTTCGGGCACAGTGGCTCGCTGCGCTCGCCACACTATATAAAATCAACTCCATGCGTAGTTGGATAGTAGGGGTATGAAAAAATGGGGTGCATTTAACATGGGAGCCCAGATATTACATAAGTACCCATTTTTTTTTTTTTTAGCTAAAGGTTTTGTGCATGGGAGCGGGGTGGTGCTGCAGCTTCACCTATCTGCCAATGTGACAATGATTAATGGTGCTGAGCATCGGGAGCCAAGGCACACTGATTGCACAAGTGTGCTGTGCATTACTGGGAGTTGACTAAGTCCCATGACACTTTGCACCAGAGGGCAGAGGCTGAGAGGTTTGTGCTGAGCTCTGATTGGTGGAGCTCATTACAGGTCCATGGGGAACAGCAGCAGCAATGTAATAAGGGAGTAATGGGAGGGTTTTTAAGGCAGCACTAGGACTGTGAGGTCTCCTACAGAGTAAGGGGCAGAGGGACAAACACAGGCTTTTCATGCTGTATGTATGTATGTGTGTGTGTGTGTGTGTGTGTGTGTCTATATATATATATATATATATATATATATATATATATATATATATATATATATATATATATATATATATATACCCTGCAGTTAACCATTGACCAAGTTTATACTGCCTTTACTCTGTGTTTTGACAGTATATTATTCGCCCAGTTTGCGACCAGTAATGACAAGTGCAAGGGGGCCCCCCTGTCTAAAGTACCCCGGGCCCCTCGAAGGCTTAATCTGGCACTGCTGCCAGGGATTACAGATTTTCCGTCCTGTCCGGACCGTTGAATTTCTAACCGGGCGCATGCAGTCCTACATACAAGCTCATGCATCATTATTTTCAGATGTGTAGTTGGGGACCGCAGAGGTCCGTTTTTCAGCTCTCTTTGGGGTAAATTTACTAAGATGGGAGTTCTATAAAAGATGGGATAGTTCTTCTGTATTTAGCACCTTCTAGAAGATAATCGAAATAATCTGGTTGCTATGGGCAACAGAACAACAGTCTTAGCCTATTTACGCCTTTGTATCAGGCTCCTGGGAAACAAGTGAAAGGGTCCAAACTTTACAAAAGGGGTAGCAGTATGGAAGCAAATTGCTCTGCGGTACAGAAGTTTCACCTCCAGCAGATATTTACTTATGTCTCAGATACCCGTCCCAGCGGGATGAGTTTCACGCCAGCAGAGGATGGGTTAAATATCTTTGTGCAAAGGCAGGACCGCAAACGGACAATAATCCGGGCTGCCTAAAAATAAATGATATATAGAACAAAGGTTCCCTATTCTCCGGGAAGGCTTCATGTACATAGAATAATCGTTTATTAACCAAAACAATACGCAGACAAGAGGGAGCGACAGAGATCCCTTTGTCTTATGATACAGAGGGTGGTGTACAGGAGACACGGTGGATGTACAGCACAGACCTTTACCTGAACCTCTTGGTGCAAAGCTTGTGTGGTGCAGACTAGGGTAAGATCTTGGGTAAGGGAGGAATGTCTTATACCGCATGGAAGGGCTGGGTCAATTAATAACATTAGATGGCGCTCTAAAAATAGTATATTGTATCACCCTCCCCTCTTACCTACCCAGTCCCTGGGGGATGCGGTCGACCACAATTGGTCAACAGCCCATAGGTCTGAGATTTTCAACCATTTTTTTTTACCCAAAACGGGTGGTTTTTCATACTATACGAGTGAACATGCCCCAAGCATGGCTCGCAGAGTGTCCCGTCGCTGCAGTGGAGGCTGCTGGGTAGAAGGTGTGGCCTCCACCGCACATAACACAGATGGTACATCTTAGGGAATTATATAATGGATTTTAATATATTACCTAAAAATCTCGAATGGTCCGGGGACAATTTTGAAAAACTGGTGCCATCTTGTAAACCCTGATCCCTTAGAAAGTCGACCAAGAGTATCGTTTACGATATCCGGATGATAGGAAGACGTGACTAGATAAACTCTATGTCGACCTTTTGGTGACGAGGTAGACCTTTTATTCCGGAACCATTGTCACACAGAGGGGAGATCCCTGCAGGTAAGAGATCGTACAGTAAATAATTGGAGAACGGTAGCCGACGGAATTGTTGACACGTTCTTAGAGAAATCCATAAATCTGGCCTATTCTGTTGTGTGTTCTGGTTTGTGACTAGTAGAAATTTGACGAGACGGGGGAAATATTTGGGTAGTCTGGGGGTGTTCGGTGATATCCAGGACAGACAATGTCTAGGTGAACAGTTAATAGATCGGAAGGTGATATGATTCAGCCACGGATCGCGAATGAACGTTTCCACGTTGAATAGCGTTAAGTAGAGAAAAGCCGTGTTTACCGCAAAAAGTGGCTTTTCTCGGCGCTATGAAAAGGCCCCAGAGGTACAGGAAAAACAGCATGTCGACCTGTCAGCATTGGTGACACATCCGTGTCTGCATGCTGAATGTCCAGTGTCGACATAACGAACGTGTCTACACGTCCAATGTGGACATTTCAACCATACTGACATAATAAATGGTGACGTTTTGTAATGTCTACCAAAAATATTAGAACTGTGAGAAGCTGGAGCTTATTGTTACGTTTACAAAGTGCCCTTCTTGAGATTTCCCCAAGTCTCTGCCACACCTACTGTAGGCACTCACTTATGTGTCTCCCGTTAGCAGCAAGTGCACCAGACCAGTGTGGTGGGAGGACCATACAACCGTATCGGTGCAAAGCCACGCCCACAGCAGCACCGACACTTATTGGCTGTGCTTGATGATCTACCGAGCTGCATTTTGGAAAACTATTCTTTGTCAACCTTCTAAAAAGATCTGGGAAAAAACGGAAGATAATACATAAAGGAGGTTTATTGGGGGCGTAACCCAGAATAGCGCGGTACAAAGCCTGTGTACTATTGTTATAGCATAAAACGCCCACATAATCCTCGTCAGGCATTATGTCATGGGGTCATTAATTACTTCTCTATTTCAAGGACCTTATTCTGGTCTGGCTGCATAATCCTCTATTCGCAGCCTTGAGGGGGAAATCATGCGGAGACCATCAAGCGATGTCTCGAGTGCTGGCAGATCTAAGACACAGCCATACGTATGCAATTAAGTGGTAAAGGAAGGTATGAAACTTGGAGATGTGGTATCTAATGGTAATGCGCCGGCCAATCGGCTCCAATATGTAAATTGACAGGAGCTGATTGGCTGGAGAACTATTCACCTTGCGCATAACTTCCTTTATGGCAGGGGTGTCCAAACTTTTTGAGACGAGGGCCAGATTTGGTGAGGTGAAAATGTGGGGGGCCGACCATTCAGCCTGACATTTTTTGAATCATTAATCACATCAGAATGGTCCCCCTCTCTGCCCCCATTCACTCTATGTCCTCCAACCTGCCCCTTCACTGTATGTCCCCCATTTACTGTATGTTCCCCACTCTGCACCCATTCACTCTGTCCCCCAGCCTGCCCCCCTTCTCTTAATGTCTTAAAATCAGTGCCTCCATTCATTGTATGTCCCCAAGCCTGACCCTCCTTCACTGTATGACTCCCATTCACTGTATGACCCCCATTCACTATGTACCCCACTCTGCCCCTATTCACTGTATGTCCCCCAGCCTGCCCCTGCTTCCCCTTCTCTGAATGGCCATCACTGCCTCCATTCACTGTATGTCCCCCAGCCTAACCCTCCATCACTGTATGTCCCACACTCTGCCCCCTCCCTTCTCTGTATGTTTGCCAGCCCCTTGTGTGAGCCAGAGGAAGGAGCGGCAAAGCAGGCACTGCAAGGACATGAGATGCTTGGGCTCCCGCTGCTGCCCTCCTCCACTCTGCACGTTACGGGAGCAAGCTTCCCCCTTGCTGCACTCCCTCCCCACACACTGCTGTCACTGTGATTGTGGAGTATGGTGATATACGATTGCAGCAGCAGGGGTAGGACACAAAACACATCTGACTGTGGCGGCCGGCACCACCTCACTGCAGCAGACAGCAAGGTAAAGGCGCGCTCGCCGGGGCGCCACCTTTAGTGTCCTGTGCTTCCTACATCTGATGCTCTGCCCGCTTCCAGCTGGAGGCTGCGGGCCACTTGAAATGACAGCACGGTCCGCAATTGGCCCCCCGGCCTGAATTTGGGCATGCCTGCTTTATGGGGATAGATACCACTTCTTCAAGCTTCATACAATTACCCCTGAATTGCATACGTGTGGCTGTGTGACATGTGCAGCTCCAAACATCACAAGATGCGTGTGCATGCGTTCCGCCCTGTGTACTGTGGGTGGCTGGTGCACTTGGAATCCTCCGTTTCTTATTCAGCTCCTATCTCTTAGTACATACACCCAACGCGTTCTGACACATTCAGGCTTAGGTGTGTTCCAGTCTATCCCTCATATCAAACAGGGAAACTCCAAGAATAGTTTGGTATTTGCAGGTAGGTTAGAAGCTATGACCAGTATTACATTATATTGCTACATTGTATATTATACATTATATTGTTCAGAATAGCTGGTGGATCTGGGAGAGTCAGCAAGTATGGTACGCTGCCATACTATAATAAATGCATTTGTAAAGCAAGTCATTTGCATCAATTAATTGGCCGCGGTACTGGGTATACTGCAAATACTGTACACGTTATGTAAAGTAAACAGTAGTTTCTAGTGATGATTAATTCTGATTTACGCAGCTTTTGTTCAGATCTCAAAATCTTCATCTCATTTTCTTTCTGGCTGTTATGTGATTTGGAGAGACCATAAGATAAATTGGTACTTTTTCCTACACACGCTCAGTAGTTAATTTAGTTAATTTATTCACTGCACCCTGAGTGAAATCGCATCGCATGGCCCTTTTTTGTGGCGTGAGATGTGAGATGAGATCTCAGTAGTTCATATGGTAAAACACCTAAAACACCACCACTCTCCACTTCACCCCGAAGCGTGGCGAGCCCCGCGAGGGGCGGGCGGAACGCATCCTCCAACCTTTTCACACCCCTACTATCCACGTCGGCGTGGAGTTGATTTCATATAATGTGGCGAGCCACCGAGCCCGAAGCGTGGCGAGGGGACGCGGAATACATGTAAAGTAATCCAGTTACGCTCGCCACGCTTCGGGCTCGGTGGCTCGCGCTCACCACACTATATAAAACCAACTCCACGTTGATAGTGGGGGTATGAAAAGGTCGGAGGACGCGTTCTGCCGCGCTCGCCACGCTTCGGGGTGATGTGGAGAGTGGTGCTGTTTTAGGTGTTTTACCATATGAACTACTAAGATCGCATCTCACATCTCATCTCACATCTCACGCGATGTGCGATGCGATTTCACTCAGGATGCAGTGAATAAATTAACTACTGAGATCGCATCGCACACATCGCAAGGCACAAAAAGCCACTATGCAGAATAGCCCACTAAGCAAATACCTTAGTGGGTGCCCTGCTAGGAAACAAGTACCGATAAATCCACACTTTCGCTAATTTGTCAAGAGGTAAATTAATCCCAACCCACACCAAGGAAGAAAATCTCAGAACCTTAGGGAGAGATGGTCTTGCAGTCTTCTAGCTAACACAACTGATCACTATAGATGAATAATAGGCAATTTTAACCATACTCATTGCATGCACACATATGGCAGATTTCTGTCTCAATTGGCATTCGACCCTATGGGTGAAATGTAATAGAATGAGAGATTGAAAAAGTGAGAGATTTGATAAAAAATCTCCAGTTGTTGTTGTTTTTTTAAAGCGGCAATCAGTTACACTTCCAAATCAAACTGGTTTTGCAGTGTAAATGATTGCCGCTTTAAAAAAAACAACTGGAGATTTCTTACCAAATCTTTCACTTTCTGAATCTCTCATCCTATTACATTTCACCCTACATGTCCACCATGCTCTCTACCACTCTACAGCCGCAGGTAAGGAGGGAGGGAATTATCCAGCATTGCAGACAGAGTAACTGAGAGCTTTGTAAAATCTATAAATGCACTGAAGGGTGCTTGATTCGTTGACGGAGCCAGTGATGTCACAGCAACTCAAATCACTGCAGTCCAGGGGCAGATTAGGAACTAAAATTGGCCCTGGAACATTTTTGCTGAAGTGGCCGGACATGGGAAGCACCAGGGCTCACTAGATAGCAGAGTTTCTATACTGCAGGGATATAATAGAATTATTGGTGACAAGACAGTGTAATCAGCAGCTGTCTGTAATGCGGGGCCACACAGGCCTCGACGGCGGGACGGCCTACCGGGGATCTTCCCTTTCAGCACTATGGCCAGTTCTCCCCTGCTGCCAACGCAGTGTTCTAAGATGAGGCCTTTAGGGGAGGGCTTACTATATACACCCCCCGCCCCAATTTGGTTCTGCTTGATGGCGCTAGGTGGGAGCATTTTGGCAATTTGCCCACATTGTGGTAACAGCAATGTTGTAGCTTTTTGCTCACACCCCATAGAGGTGTGCGTGTAAATCTGCAGTGTTCCTCAACTACAAAATGGTCAGCATTGTATCACACCTTGGGCCTGATTCTGGTTCACTTGCTAGAGCAAATTCACTCTCTAATGGACAAAGCCATGTGCACCTCGGGTGGGGCAGATGAAAATGTGCAGAGAGTTCGATTTGGGTGAGTTATTTTGTTTCTGTGCAGGGTAAATACTGGCTGCTTTATTTTTACACTGCAATATAGATATCCGTTTGAAGTTCAAACCCCACCCAAATCTAACACTCTCTGCACACGTTACATCTGCCCCACCTGCAGTGTGCATGGTTTTGTCCATTAGAGAGAGAATTTGCTTTTGCAAGTGAACCAGAATCAGGCCTCTTGTATGTTCCAAAATAAACCTCTACAAAACATTTAGCTTTCTCAAGGATGCCAAACCATTTCCTTGTTGTCTGTTACATCCCTGCGGCTGCTTTGTGTGTTTTAGGTGCAGAACTTTATTCTTGTGTTGTAACTATTACATTATCCTCATTCGTCCTATCGTGCCATCCTCATGTATTCAACTCCTAGTTGGTGAACAAAAACACTCACGCCCAATTAAAAAACAACTTTGTATCTCCTCAGGTGTATTTGTTCTAGGTGAATTACAGTGCAAGATAGACTGTAATTGTTAACAAAGGCCATTGTGGTTTCATTATGCTTAGGATGCCGCCAGGGGCATATTCAATGTCAACCCGTTTTGCAAGTGTATGTGGGCAGACGCAGAGTCTTTGCTGTCCAATTAGCCACGCAGGTTAACCCATGTTAATTTTCAATAGGATCGAATGCCGTATTTTTTCTCGCAGCTTCTGAGCAGGTGGGCACTATGGGAAAGTAGCTAGTTTAAGGTAAAAACTCAGGAAATTGCTTCAGAACATGAGAGTCAACATTAGAGACTGATTTACGGTAGAGAGAATTTCACTATGCCATATCCCTTCAACTCCCAAGAGGCCAGAAAGCAAAAATGTTTGCTGAAAAGTTGGCACTATTTGTCACTTGCAGGAAGTACATAATTGTATTGGTCTACAATACACACTGTAGACATTGGCCATATAACAGCCAATGTGAACAGATTGCTTCACTTGGCATTTAAAAATGTGAGGCACTTCAGGTGTTAAAATGCCTCCCCCTGCTATATCTACATATATCCTGTCCTGTACATTTATATTAGTTCAGCTGCAGACAATGTGGGCACTTCTGTGCCAGAGTACATGACTTACAGGACAGCCCCAGGCTGTTTGGCATGAGAACCCATCCTCTGCTTAGTGCAATGCCTGCTGATGTATTATTATGTAGGAGATACAATATGACTCACCTGTGCACAAGCAGGCAATGTAACATTACTTACTGCTGTAGGTCAGTCAGGCAAATGGACCTTTGTGCAGATCTAAAGGGCCCCATATGCTACAACGATTTGTCTGACTCTGAAGTCAGATGCAATTTCCCTTGCACTCCCCCTGGACCTTGCTGGGAGTGATGCCATCCGATTTTGTACTTTTGTGCAATTTCTGTATAAGATATATAGATCTATCCACGATAAAACGCATGAGATATATCTTATGGTATACAACTGTACCATAAGATATATCTGATGAGCTGGATTAGGGGACTAGGAGGGGGGGCTGTAAATGCCAGGCAAATTTCCTTCGATGTATCGCAGGCACATAAAGCACTCCTTTTTCCATCCGATTCCATGCAATGCCGATAAATCAAGTGTGCAGTACGAGCGATTAACTGGCTTCTATCCGGCACTCACGGGACCGCGCATCTGATCGGATCGGATGGAAAAACATACAATTTGCCACTTTACAAACGATAAATCGGCCCGAAAGATCGAAATCAATGAAATCGTGCAAATCGTTGTAGTGTATGGTGAGCGAGCGACTGGCCGTGGGCCGTGCTGTGATACAGGGCGAGCAAATGCAAAATATATGTTTTTGGGGGATTATTTTTTTTCAATCAAGGAAACAATTTATTTTTATTTTTTTATGTAAAGCTGAACTTACAGTACCTGAATGTACCTACTGTATGTTTGAAGTTAGAAAAGTTGGATCAATCAATGAACAAGCTGCTAAGCTAAAGTTAGTTTTGGTTTTACCCCCTTACGTATCGGTTATTGGTTCTGATTCAGCGTGAGTATAAGAAAGCAAAACTGCAACTTCCACATTCTGGAGAGATATGGGGTATTGGGTCGAATTTCAGTCAGCCCGGCACAGGGCTAGGCCTCCCAGCATGCCAAGTACTTCCCCGCGATTGCACATTATTATTATGTGGGGTGCCGGACGGGATCCCGACAGTTGTTTACCCGACGTCGAGATCCCGACTGTCAAAATGCCGACAGCCGGGTGCCCGACGGCCACCCGCTATTTTCCCTCGTGGGGGTCCACGAGGGAGCCCGCAAGGGGCTTTTTTTGCACTCGCCATGCTGTCTGACTCCGGGCAGTCGGGATCCCGATGTTGGGATAATGACTGTCAGGATCCCGACTGTCTGAGTCCCATACCACACCCCTCTGGTAAAATGGTGGCTTAAATGAGAGGCAGAGATCCGGCTAAGAAATATACTTCACTTTATAATACTCCCGTTGTCCCTGATATTGATAGATCAGGATAGGATAGATCACTTTTGTTGGGGGGTTTCTGGGTAGTAATGGGTTTGGGAAAGGGGGCATCTAAAGATGCAGTTGTACTGACAGTTGCCGCCATGTTTAGTCAGATATTCTGTGCCTGAAATAAGACAAGCGCAGACTATGTCTGATGATGTGGCCAATGGTGAGCCAGTAGTGCCTGTTTGTTCCCACATCGGTGGATACACTCCGATGAGTCAGTGAGCATCTCAATATAATGACCATTGGCCGCAGCTTAACAGGTGGGGGGGATATGTCAATATTCCAGCGCTTCTAGGGATCGGACTTACACTAGTAAGTCCGATCCCTAGAAGCGCTGGAATATTGACATATCCCCCCCACCTGTTGTACTCATATGTTTTGGAAGGTTGGTGGACCTTCCTGTATGTCATAACCAGCTGCATCTGGTCATTAGCGCAGAAGAATACCATTATTGTATTTGTATTAATTGGCCGCAGCTTTGCAGAAAAGCGCAGCAACGGCTGTGACAAAATGTGTTTGTTTTGTTTTTCTTTTGCCCCCATTTTCCCTTTCTGCACAAAGTAGCAACCAATCAGCTCCTAACTGCCATATTCCAGGCCGTTAATTGCACCTTATTCATTAAATAAAGTGTGTGTGTGTGTGTGTGTGTGGTTTCGGAGAGAGAGAGGTAGAACGTCTGGCAATCCTACTGGTGGTGCAATGGCCCCGTGCCTTCTGGAATGGTTAGGTACATGGAACAGACAGCGGTACTTGAAGGACTTTTCAATGGTGAATATATTGTCACATCAAAAACTAAAGTTTCGGTCTTTTACCCCCTTTGTCAAGGTGTACAGTAATAAATATAATTTAATATATATTCTGAGAAGGTTTGATTCTGCCACATCCATCCGCCTCTATGCTGGCCGGTCCGCTGCATCTCTGCCTCTGTTACAAGGTTCCGTTTATTACAGAAGTGGCTGTAATCAATAATTATGCAGCAAGGCGAGCTATGTATCTGGGGGATAAGGAAAATGCACAATGTTTTAAATGTAATCAATGCAAATAAAGCATTCAGCTGTGTAATGGAACCATGCAATCTTTATAAGTGCCGTTTAGTTTTGTTTTTCAATGGTACATTCATTAATGTACAGTGCTGTAAGTACCATGGCTAGGCTGTGCCCTGTCTAGCTCAGTGCCTATAGATTACCCTGTGCTTATAAGTAAATGACTAATCAATTAATGGAATAGCCGATTACCCAGCATCACTAATAACGAGCTCCCTGGTATAATGAATGATCAGGCAGCGGCAATAGGAAGGTATTGCCAGAACTGTGAGCAAACCTGAGGTACTGGATCATGGTCCACTGCAATAGAGCACATTAAAATATAGTTTTGCAGTGTGCCTGGGATGCCTAGGGACCCGATGCACTGGTGAGCGCAAGTCAGCGAATATCCGCATGAGAATGTCAACATGGTCTCAGCATGTCGACATTACACATGATGTCAACAGTCGTCATTGAGGCTGTTTTTGCAGGTAATTACCCGTAAATGTAAGATGCGTCTACTGTTCCGGTACTCGTGGTTGCGGCGGTATGTCCCTAAACCTAATGTCGGCATTTCACTTGCTGACATTTATAAAAGTCAACATTGTGAACATGCAGATGTTCGCTTGTTCGCTGTCGACATTTAGTGATCGACATTGCCACCGTCGGTACACTGACTACATCCCCCGCACATGCCTAGATCCGTGTGTGCAGAGCAGGAGCAATTAATGCCATCTTATACCCCTTTCAGACAGAAAAATCCCAAAAACCCAGGTATTTCCCGGATACAAAAACCCGGGTAGAACTAGGCAGAAAGGGGCTGACCCCCTTTTACACAGGAGCAAAAACCCGGGTATTTCCCGTGTCGACCCCTTTCACACAGGAGCCGGATTTTTCCTGCAAAACTCTGTGTGTCATAAGAAAAGGACAGTTTTAAAGGCACACAGAGATGAGGTCATTAAAAGTGGGTGGTGACTGCTCACTGCATTGCATTAACCATGGCATGACACAAGGATATGTTGCAAACAAGTTTTATTGTTTTTATATACTGGAAGGTACATGTTACCTCACATGTAGGGAGGCCAATCCCGGGGCCTTTTTTCAATCCCAGGATTCGGGATTGAAAAATGCTCAATCCCGGGATCCCGGGAATCCCGGGATTGGCCTCCCTAATAAAAAAAAAAATGACCTGCCACCCAAATATCAATATAAATGTCCTCTTACTCCACCCCGCCTGCCTGCCTGCCACTCTTCCCCATCCCCCTGCCCTGCACTGTCACTGTCACTACAGAGGTAGTGGTGACAGGCAGCAGCAGGAGCGATGTCCATCCATCCAGCGGCGGGGCGGGCAGGCGGTAGCAGTACAGCGGGCATGCGGCTGAGCGACTGTGTGTGCTTGTGCTGTGCAGTACACTGACAGGCATGGCGGCGGACGGGCTGCGCAGTGTGGCGTGATGTCAGGGGTCACGCTGCGCAGCCTGGGCGCCGTCATGCCTGTCATCACAGAGCACTGGCACACAGTGACAGCGGACCAATTGGCCACCGGGGGGTACGCAGCAGACAGCCTGGCAGCATCTGAGCCATTCTAAAGTACTCAGCGCTGCCCGGCTTTGAAAAAAAAAAGTACATTTAGCAGTGGGATACTAATCCCAAAATCCCGGGATTGAAAGCTTCAATCCCGGGATTCAAAACCCAACGATTTTAGGCCTAAATCCCGGGATCCCGCCGATCCCAATCCCGGGATTGGCCTCCCTACTCACATGGCTGTCAGTATATTTGCAATGTTTGAGTACACTGTGGCATCTTTGACTGTCCCAATCATCTGTTTGCCGATATCCTCCTCCCCTCTCACTGCCAGCAGCTCTCACCTCTTGCTTCTACCAGTGGGCCATGCTATCCTTTTTTCAGCTCCCTAATGACCTCAGAGGCCAGCTCCATTGCCATGCCCTCACAGCCAATCAGAGAAGCCTATCCTCACAACCAATCAGCCAGCACCCCACCAGGAGAGCCAATCAGTGCCTAACAATGTGTAATAATCCCAAAAACCCGGGTCGTTTCCTTTCAGACAGCCGGCGACCCGGGTTTTTGGAATACAGACCCGGGAAAAACCCAGGTAAATACCTGGGTCGAAGTCCCAGAACTTTAGACCCGTGTTGACCCTTTCAGACAGAAGAAAAACCCGGGTCGACACGGCAAGAGCAGGGAAATTCCCGGGTCTTTTTTTCTGTCTGAAAGGGGTATTACAGTCAACTTTGCGTCAGACCCTTGGCATCTAAGAGTCTACGCGTGTGAACTGCCCCTATCTGTGCGCTTGGTTTTATCATCGTCATCATCCTTATCCATGATGCAAAAGATACATTTAAAAAACAGATGTATTTACGATTTGGGTCATCATTGTACAGTCTATAGGTTTCGTCGACATGTCTCCTATGAGCACTGCCTACGTGAGTGCACCCAACTACAGTGCAACTCCAATGCTTTCAGTCCTAGGCCATGCGCAGTGAAAAACAAGCAAGCTCTGAGTGGGCCCCATAGATTGTTGATTGAATGATATGCGGGTTGGCTCCCATACACTACTATACGGTGTTCACTGGGTATTTATGCCAGCAGGTTCTCAGGGCTAGTATATACCCCGGAATGGATCCAGGAACAGGAGTTGGAATTCAGCTTAACACAACAGTGATCTCCTAAATCCACAGATCCAATCCAGCGTGTATCATGCGATCTTTGTAAAGATTTTGCTTATGATCCAAAGTAAATATGCCGTTATGTCATCGAAATGGGAGTGGCTTATTTTGACAGGTAGTGACATAAAATGTGACTACTGCCTCTGGCATACCAGACTGTTAGATGTGCAACAGGTTCCTTGGCATTGTTTGTTAGAATGAAGTCTGCAGAGAAGCGTCTGAAGATGGTGTATGACCCGCAGTCTGACATATTTTATCATTCATTCTCCAACAACCTGACCTGAAAGGCCCCAAGAATTATATAGCCTTCAAAATAAGTTCTACACAGGCAGCGTTGGAATGTTATACATACTGTAGATATAGTGTACAACTTAAGGGGCATACACACATAGAGATCTGTGCTAAGCAATTTTGCTGGTGTCAAGATTGCGATCAGTATCTCTCATTCTGTACACACAGAGAGATTTGCAGTCATTTGCTAAGCAATCTAACTAGATTGGGACTGCATGCACTGACTTGGTTATTAAGAGATATTTAATCTCTCGGAGCATACACACGGAAAGATCTGTGCTTACTTTCTAAGCAATCTAGTCAGATTGCTTAGAAAATAGCACAAATTTGCTCCGTGTGTACACCACGTTAGTTAGCAACAGATATTTAATCTCTCGGAGCATACACACGGAGAGATCTGTGCTTACTTTCTAAGCAATCTAATCAGATTGCTTAGAAAATAGCACAAATTTGCTCCGTGTGTACACCCCTTTAGGCCTTTTCTAGATGAGATGTATGTAGAGAGAGATAAAGCACCAGCTAATCAGCATTTAACGTCCATGTTACATGCTGTGTTTGAAAAATGACAGTTGGAGGCTGGGTAGATGGTACTTTAAGCAGCCTAGCAAAAAGGTAAACATCGCCCCACTGAACAAACTGGTCTAAATCGGCTCCTTTAATGTCTCTCCACATTATCACTTTCAAAGCTTAGTACATTTGACCCATATTGTGAATTCCGGTCTCCTTTGTCTAGCAAAAACATGACTTTCGTCCCTTGCTTAATGGCTACGTAGTCAGATTGCCGTAAAATATTCTGTTGAGGACATGGGTAAACCTAACATGAACCAAACATGTCAACATCTGCGAAATGTTGACATGTGAGGGTTAGGCTAAAAAATGTGTCAAAATTCTCAGCATGCCGATTCAATAATCATGTCAGTTTGTTGTCTGTCGATTTTTGTATTGAGCAAGTCCACATTTTCATGCCGACATTGAGACGGTCGGCAAAGTATACTGAACACGCGTATTGTTCCGGTTTGTTCTCCCATACTGAGCATGTCCAGGTGTATAGGCACGGCAGGGAGATCCGTGTGGCCCTCCGTGTTCTGAATGTGGACACACGTGCTGTACATGCAGTTCTCAGAATACCTTTTGGACATATCTCAATGAGCGCACACAGTACCACTGTTCTGGCGGTTTCCGATGCTGCTCTCCGGATTAGGGTAGTAATACGGGACGCATAAGCTCACAGATGTCGGTTCTATTAGGTGGTGCACTTAATGTGTTTTATTAGTGCAAAAAAAAAAAACCCCAAAGATAATATTCAGTTTGCGATTTCCGGTCCATGCCGCCTGTGTTTCTCATGCTCCTCCTGGGTAGACAGACCGTCACCACTGCAGGGACAGAACAAGGAAGGGGAAGTAGGAGGTGCGGTGCGGTGGGTGATGTCTCCAAAAAGAGGAGCCCGTTATTGGTGGAGATCCAACGAAGTTCTCTTCTAGCAATCCATGCGGGCAGCTGGTACTTTTTGTAAACCATTGCTAGGCTCTGTACTGCCGCCACCATGCTCACAGCCCCTGAACCCCTCGGAACCTTGGGGATGGGTGTCCTCTTTGACACCCCCCATCACCTGCCCTAGTGGCATGTTGGCATGTGGGACTTCTCCAGTAAGATCAGTTGAAGGCGGGATATGGTCACTAGGTCGACAGTATTAAGGTCGAACGCTAAAGGTCTAAAAGGCTTAAGTCGACACATAAAAGAAGGTCGACACATGTATTAGGTCGACAGTGAAAAGGTCAAAATGAGTTTTTTCACTTTTTTTTTTCTTTCAAAAACAGGCAGTATTTCTTACCCTACCATCCACTAGAGCATGGAAGGAGAATAGAATAGTCTGCCGAGCGCATAGCTGTTAAAGGCGACTGTAAAAATACAACAGAGCGGTGTTATTATTGCCATACGTTACAGGGAGAGCACATGACTCCACTTCTGCAGAAGGAATGCTCATTTACTCCTGTCTGACCATTATGTGCTGATCAGGTTATTCCGGTATGCAGCCCAGTAGAACTTGCTCTGTCAGCCTGCTCTTATACTCCTCAATGTACATTCCACACTTTATATGTGCTCATATTTCTGTACTTCTTACACGCCCATATTACTAGCAACTGCAGGCGTTAAACGCGAGCGAACTGTTCACACCTGTCTTACAAATAATGGAGGTTGAAAAAGAAGAATTAAAGATTAACCAAATGCCTCACTGGTAGGGCCATGGTTAGCAGTGCTGCCTCACTGGTAGGGCAGCGGTTAGCAGTGCTGCCTCACTGGTAGGGCCGCGGTTAGCAGTGCTGCCTCACTGGTAGGGCCGCGGTTAGCAGTGCTGCCTCACTGGTAGGGCCGCGGTTAGCAGTGCTGCCTCACTGGTAGGGCAGTGGTTAGCAGTGCTGCCGCCTCACTGGTAGGGCAGTGGTTAGCAGTGCTGCCGCCTCACTGGTAGGGCAGTGGTTAGAAGTGCTGCCTCAATGGTAGGGCCCTGGTTAGCAGTGCTGCCTCACCGGTAGGGCCCTGGTTAGCAGTGCTGCCTCACAGGTAGGGCCCTGGTTAGCAGTGCTACCTCACAGGTAGGGCCCCGGTTAGCAGTGCTGCCTCACCGGTAGGGCCCCGGTTAGCAGTGCTGCCTCACCGGTAGGGCCCCGGTTAGCAGTGCTGCCTCACCGGTAGGGCCCTGGTTAGCAGTGCTGCCTCACAGTGCTGGGGAGTTTGATTCACAGCTAAGGCCCTACAGTATCTGCGTGGTGGTTTATTTTCCCCCGTGTTTGCACAGGATTATTACAGGTGTTACAGCTTCCACCCAGAATCCCAAAACGTACTGGTAGGTTAATTGGTTGAACACTAAAATGTAACCTGGGGTGTGTTTGGTAGGAAATTTTAGACTGTATTCCTTTGTGGATGTGCTGGGGAAGGTCACTGGAATCAGGGGTCTTCCTCGCACCGATAAATAATTTTGAACCATTGAGGTGTATTTTTCTGCAAAACTGCCAAGGAATGTCCAAGCTTTACTTTAGCATATACTAGGTAACACGGAACAGTACTTTAGGAGAGATGTCAGAAAGTTGATTGTACA
Organism: Crinia signifera; assembly: GCF_055691185.1. NCBI lineage: Eukaryota > Metazoa > Chordata > Amphibia > Anura > Myobatrachidae > Crinia > Crinia signifera. The sequence goes on from NC_139217.1 coordinate 458,040,188, forward strand.
ATGACGTGGATGCGTACTGTGGGACATATTTATCAAAAGTATTGCGGAATATGTATATATTTACCTAAAGGTTACTTTCTGCACACTTTAACAGAAGAGGGATCTGGAGGATCCTTCTCCAGCAATGGCCGCTCATATCTTCATGTCTGATGACCATGTATGCGCAGTAGCCTACTCGAGCCCCTGCCCCAGTGTGTATTTTTTATTATATATATACCGTCAATCATTCATTTCTTATTGTAGCTATAAAAAATGATAATGATCAGGTATAATATATCATTTATAAAAATACCTCGGTAATTGTTAAGGAAAAAAAAAGCTCTAAACGACCAAATATAAAATTAACATATGTAGGCCAGATATATTTATACGGTATGCAGGCACTGGGTAGACAACATCTAGGTCAACCACTAATGGTCGACTAACTAGGTCGACACCTTGAAATGGTCGATGTACCTAAGGTTGACATTTTCAGATGGTTGAAACAAGCTTATAGTCGACATAGTCAACATGAAATGCAGGTCTGTGTTTTTCACTTTTTTTTTTTTATAGGTTGTTTTTCATACTTTATTATCCAAATGGGCATAGAGTGGGAATATAATAGTGTGCTGAGCACAGGGTGTAGACGTAAAAAAATATGTGCCGTATTCACGTCAACCATAAGCTTGTGTCGACCCTTTGTCAGTTTCGACCTAGTGACTGTCAACCTGGACATTGTCTACCATTTATACCATAACCATTTATACCCAGCCGGGTCAAAAGCACAAAAAAGTTTGTTCTTTGTTCTTAATTTGATAAATGTATTTGTATTTAAATGTATTTGTTATTCGATTTTACTTTAAATGAAAAACACATTGATGGTGTGTACACACGGTCAGATGTGCCTTAAGATGCGATCCACGATCAGATCGGGATCGGATCGCAAGGCACATCCGATTTGCATACAATCTTGACTATATAGTGCAGATCTGCACTATATAGTCAAGGCAGCCAAGACTTTCTGGCTTCTGATACGTGAACGCGCATCGGGATCGGATCGGGATCGCAAAGTTTAAAACCCTTGCGATCTGCATCCGATTCCGATCAGATGCCGATCCGATGTTGACTATATCGTCAACATCGGTAAGGAAATTGGACCGTGTGTACACACTATTAGTTCCATCATCCCGGGAGCCAGAAATTCGCGGAGCGCTCTTGTTTGGGTGATCATCTGGGCCAAATAAGTCTTGAAAAATGATAGAATGGAGAGTGATAAACCATCAGCCATTCAGCTCGTAACTGTCATTTTTCAAACAGTCTGTGACATGGCATTTAGCAGCCGATTAGCTGGTGGTTTATCACTCTCCATTTTATCGCTTCTCAAGGCATAGTACACCTGGCCCGAAATCCCCCCCTCACTACAAAAATCACAATCTCCATTCTTTAGTTGTTAAACTCTTAATTGTATGATTCATTCAAATGCATTTAGAATCTCTAGATGTAAATTGTATTGTGAAATCCTGTGACAATGGTTCCCAAACCCTAACCAGTCCGGGTCTTAGGGAAATCCCTGCTTGTTCACACATGTATAATCAGACTGACCGAGGCACAAATCAAATTCCTTTGCCTAAGCTTGGATATCCTTAAAACACGAACTGTTGTGGTACCCTGAGGTCCGCATTTGGGAACCACTGTTTTACATGTAGAATCAGTCTATTAGCCTTTTTTTGAGGTAGGTAGATCAATGCCTACACCAGAACCACCTTGTATTTCTTAGTGGAGGTTTTTGAATAAAACTTGATTTGTTTTGTCCACAAGGCGGTATCGGCAAACCGATGGTATTGTCTGAAGATTCTGCTTCTTTTGAAAAAGTAAATAATGTGTGATTTAAAAAATATATATTTTATGTACTGTTTATTCACTTTTTATATGACGCCACAAGGTTTCTGCTGCACCTTACTAAGTACAGAGACGGAATGAACAAAACAAGGAAAAAGTACAAGTCGGATCTGGTTTCCCCGGCATGGCTCAAATACAATTAGGCACTTGATGTTTCAAGTTTTGCATGTGATAAATGACATGCAACTCCCAGGGAACTGCAGGTGAAGGGAGCCTTTTGCGGAGAGCCGGGCAGGGGGAACCAGAAGCCGAGCTGCTAAAAAAAAAAAAAAAATACAAATGAATGGGCAGCCACTGATTGGCTGAGAGCTCTCAGCCAATCAGTGGCTGCCCATTCATTTGTATGTTTTTCGTTTTTTTTTTCCTTACATTTGCTCCCCCCAGCCTGCCTTTCTGCATCCACTCGCTGACTTGCCACAGCCTCCGCACGCCGCTCTGCGTCCCCCCACTGGCTCCCAGTGCCCCCAACTCTGCAACTCTGGGCTGCACATAAGATTTATTTGATCCGATGCACACAGGACCATGCATCGGACGAGATGTCAAACACATGAGATTTAGTCCGATTTTTGGCCCGTTCTGTTGGAATCGGGTCAATTCAGACCAAATCGCACTAGTGTATGGGGCCTTTACAGTAGAGAACATTGCAGTACACAGACAAGGTTTATAGAAATTCAGCACCAGGGTGGCAATACCATTGTAGGCATTGGGGAGAATATGACGGTATACTGGAAATGTGGTAAGGAAAAGCACGTGAGGGTAGAGGGCCCTGCTCGTGAGTGCTTACATTCATACTTAACCCTTTGAGTGCCAAGGGAATTTGTCAAAATAGGTGTCAAAATTGCCAAGCAAACATTCTTCTTCATTGTAATGTTTAACATATATAGGAAATTGAAGCCATTTTTTATTTGGATTTATAAGAGTGACACTGGCTTTTTTAGTGGATCTCTGAGATGTTGGCACTCAAATGGTTAAACAAAGCCTTGATGTTTTACTGTGACCAGCCCAAAAAGTTCTCCTGAATAATTAGACAGACCTAGGAACGGATTTATAGTTTATTTACTTTTGCTTAAATCTTTATGAAGCCATATACTATAGGCATGCATTATTTGGTTGATATACTGTATTTGCAGTTGGCTCTCCCATCACATTTCATAGGTAAAATTAAATGTTATATATCACATGTAATGGGACAGTGCCTCGAACGTCCAACGTGCCTTGAAAATAATGTAAGCCTATATAAACAAAGCAGTAAAACCATAAAGGCATTTGATACTGCAACAAACAGCAAAAAATGGTTTTTAATAAATGTTATATAATATATGTATGAAGATGCAGTTTTATTATACAAATATACAGTATATACAAAACCACAGTAACACGGTGATTATTAAAGGAGACATTATACAGCATAGTGCGTTTGACTTGTCAATGCTCTTAGTATATTTGTTACTGAACACTCGTTTACCATCTTCCACGCCATACTCCCTTCAACGGCACAGAATCCTGCGGTTTTCTGCCACCCTGATACTCATTTCAGTGTTGTTTGCTGATGCAACTGTGTTTTATATACCTTGTACTTGTCCTATGCGTACACACTATAAGATATATTTAACCCTTTGAGTGCCACGTAAATTTATTATTTATTTACTAACACTTTCTTATATAGCGCAGCATATTCCGTTGCGCTTTACAAAAGGAGACAGTGTCACAACAAGCAGGGTATTTACAGACAGTCAAAAATGTAGGAGGGCCCTGCTCGCAAGCTTACAATCTATAGGGAAATAGGTATTGATACATAAGGATAGATACTGTATTCTTTATTGCATCGATTCCACCAGAATGCAAGGTTCCGTGACTGGTTCTGGAATTTGATAAGCTTGATGAGATGAGAAGAGGTGAGTTTTCAGGGAATGCTTGAAGGTTTGGAGACTGGAGGAGAGTCTTATTGTGCTTGGGAGGGCATTCCACAGAGTGGGTGCAGCCCGAAGAAAGTCCTGCAATCGGGAATGGGAGCGAGTAATAAGTGTGGATGAGAGACGCAGATCTTGGGAGGAGCGTAGAGGTCGTGTTGGAAGATATTTTGAGATAAGAGAAGAGATGTATGTTGGTGTAGTTTGGTTTATGGCTTTGTGTGTAAGTAAAAGAATTTTGTATTGATTAAGGTAGAATACAGGTAACCAATGAAGTGATTGACAGAGTAGCTTTGCAGACGATGAACGTCTGGCTAGGAAGATTAGCCTCGCAGCTGCATTCATAATAGACTGTAGTGGTGAGAGTCTGTATTGGGGAAGGCCAATAAGGAGACTATTGCAATAATCAATGCGTGAGATGATGAGAGCATGGATTAGAGTTTTTGCAGTGTCTTGTGTAAAGTAAGGGCGAATTTTGGTGCACATGACATGATTTTGAGACAGACTGAATGTGGGGTACAAAGGAAAGTTCAGAGTCAAGAATAACACCTAGGCAGCGAGTTTTAGAGGTAGGAGTGATTGTCATATTCTCAACAGCAATAGAGATATCTGGTTGGTAACTACTATTTAATGGGGGAAATATAAGTAATTCTGTTTTTGAAATATTAAGTTTGAGGTGGCGAGATGACATCCAGGATGAAACAGCAGAAAGGCATTCAGAGACACGACACGGCTCTGTACAGATGGGAACAGGTCCGGGGAGGATAGGTAGAGCTGAGTATCATCCGCATACAGATGATACTGAAATCCAAAGGAGCTGATTAGTTTGCCAAGAGATGAGGTACAGATTGAGAAAAGCAGGGGACCTAAAACTGATCCCTGAGGTACTCCAACTGATAAAGGTAGCGAAGAGGAGGTAGAATTAGAGAAACAAACACTAAAAGAGCGGTTAGAGAGGTAGGATGAGAACCAAGAGAGGGCTGTGTCTTTAAGACCTAGGGATTGTAGTGTTTGTATGAGAAGTGTGTGGTCAACAGTGTCAAAAGCAGCAGAGAGATCTAGAAGCATAAGTAGTGTGTAATGGCCTTTAGACTTAGCAGTGACCAGATCCTTCACAACTTTAGTCAGTGCTGTCTCTGTAGAGTGTTGGGCACGAAAGCTTGACTGAAGCGGGTCCAATAAGTTGTGCAAGTTAATAAAGTGTGTGAGGCGAGTGTAGGCAAGTCTTTCAAGTAGTTTGGAGGTGCATGGAAGCTGCGAGATGGGACGGTAGTTTGAGAGAGATCTTGGGTCAGAATTCAGTTTTTTTCAGAATCTGAGTAATAACTGCGTGTTTGAACAATGATGGAAAGACACCAGAGAAAGAGATGTTACAGATGTTAGTTAAGGTTGGGATGAGCACAGGAGACAGAGATTAAGTTATTTGTGAGGGTATAGGGTCAAGAGGAGAGGAAGGAAGAGAAAAGTGCAGATACTTAATTTTCATGTATGTATGTTCTGGGGCCTGGTGACATCACTGAACGATATTGTTAACTATGTCGCTCAGAGTCTATGCGCTAGATCGCTTCCCCAGGTGCTCCAATGATATCATTAACGGTATTGCATTGCGGTGTGTGCCCAGTTGTAGTCACTGTGTTCTTGCTTTGCTTATTTGTTTATGTGCTCAGTGACTTTGGCGCAGCGGATCACTTGTGGCGCCATATAAATAAAAGATGATAATAATATGATTCTGAGAACCAGTAATATAAATGTTTGATGCAACACAGAATAAGTAGATAGTTTAGAAAGGCCACAACATGTGCCAATCTGGCTCTGAACAAGAGTGCAGTGTGTGAGTGCGTTCCGAGGTAGCACACACCCAATCTCCCCAGGACGGGACAGTTATGCCTCAGAGATAATCCCTCACTGTTTAGATAAATCAGGTTTTACACGGAGCTATTTGCACTATGTATGTTTAAGAACATGTGATCAATCTAAGAATGTCATGAGTGTCTCCGGCCACGGGAAAGTGTAGAGAAACATGTGCATTACTACAGTAAGTGCCTTGCCTCCAGCTGTTTACCGCACATTCAGTCCCTTGTGCTATGTTGTAGCTTCCGACTCCTTTATTGTGTTGTCAGGATACCGCTTATTCTTACTCAGGGGGAGAGGTACCAAACTTTGGATATAGTGAAGAGAGGTCAAGAACCAATCACTCAGCACCTAACTGCCATGTTACAGGCTGTTTGAAAAATGGCAGGAGCTGATTGGTTGGTATATTTATCTCTTGCCACTGTATCTTTCTCCAGAGTTTGATACATCACCCCCCCCCCCCCCCCCCCAAAACACTTATCCGTTCTTATTCATGCTTCATTATCGCCAACCCCCAAATGCTGCATGTTACAGGTCTCTGGCCTGACTCGTCTTCCCTGCAGTTCCCAGCCATTGCTAAGCATCACTTCCCGCACTACCCACCGGTCCCGATCACTAGACAACCAGGATCCCATATTACTGTAAGGAATCCTGTGGCTGACAGCCATGACTCATGTTATATGCGCAGTGCTTGAGGTTATTCATTAAGGCAGTGTTTCCTATCGGGCTCTGCTGATTGGTGCTTGCATCTCTTAAGAGACAGTCAGGCCTACAGTGCTCTATAAGCCTGACTGTCTCTTAAGTCACCACAGCATAGTTTATGCCGTGGTGTAAGCTGCTGCTCCAGATTCCAATACCCAATGTTTGTTCTGTGTGTACTCTGCCCAATTGATGGCTACTCTACCTTGTTCATTTACCCTATGCTCATGCTGCTAGTGTAATCTAACTGTACAGTGCATCATACCGACTTACTGTAATTGCATTTGCATCTGCTGAGGTTGTGAACCCAGCCCGACCTAATCCTTTGTGTGTCAGTTTCTCCGTACTTTGTATATCACTCCAGCCTCCTATCTTGCAGTCTCTAGCCAATTGTGTAAGTCTCTCTCTACGGAGAAAAGGGACCCAGTGGTATCCTAAGTACCGGTGTGTGTTGTACACTAAGGGAGCAATGTGTGGCTTTTGTAGGGAGGAGACCCTAACAGTGGCTATAAAGGTCTTGTGCCAGAAATGGGGAAACTTCAGCCCTCCAGCTGTTGTTGAACTACACATCCTAGCATGCCCTGGTACAGTTTTGGTATTTGGCCATGCTAAATCTGTTGCAGGGCATGTTGGTATGTGTAGTTCAAGAACAGCTGGAGGGCCGAAGGTTCCCCATCCCTGTATTATGCAATTGTGCTGCAGCTCCCTAACTCTGAATCCTTCTGACTTTCCCCTAATCCATATTTTACCCCTCCAGTCTGTGCAAAATTCCACTGCAACACTGGGCTTCCTCACTTCCCATTACACTGGCTCTGCATCACTCAGAACACCTGTACAACTGCTCCCTATAAACTCTAGAATCCAATTGATGTAACACCCTTACATGAGCTCTCTTATACTTTTTCTTTCTTGAGACTCTCTCCCTAAGGCCCTCTAAGATCAGCATTACCTGCCCCTCTCCTCTGCTTTATAACTTATCCTAGCACCATCTGGTTATACTTCCTCCATGCTCAACCAGCTACCACCCAATCCCTCTAAAGCTTCGACATGGTCTCAGAATTACCATCTCCCTCTAGTCTGTAAGCCTTTGTGACAAGGTTCTCTCTTGCTGTTGAGGCTCATGTCTGCACATTCTCTGTTAACAGTATAAGGTATGTTTGTGTCCTACTTATAGGCACAGTCTGTTGTTTGTGTGATTTGTTAGCCTGACTGTCCAGCATGGAGGCTATAAGCAGCGTAACACCCATGGTGGGATCCTATCACCAGCATTGTCACTCTCTGCTGTGGTGCTACTGGCACAGTGCGGTCTGCATATCCCTGCTGAAAATACAGACCACAATGTGCTAGAAGCACCACAGCAGAGAGCGACACCACATGCTGGGAAGAGGAACTGCACTGGTTTTGATGGTGATCGAATAAGCACAAACACTTAAATAAATTAGTGTAATTTGTAGTGCATGGAAAGTGCTTATTAGTGTGAACAATATGCTGCCCAAAATGATGCGGCTACCTGGTGTCACAAGTAAATACTATATCTCGGTAAAATTTCTAGAATTCCCTTGTAATGAATTTGAGGCTCCCATACAAAAAGCCATACACCTGAATACACTGACTCATCATACACCTCTCCCCTGTCCCGCAGCGGTTCTGCTGCCCTGGAGCTTCCTATTCTCGCTAAGAGTATCACAGACCGGGGTGTGCCTGTCAGAGCTACATAAATCTTCATTACGGTCCTGCAGTAATCATATCGCATTCAGAAACCAATAAATCATCACCAACAAGTAATGTATGAGGCAGAAGCTGGATGCATTCCATCTGATAGCATGGAGGAGGTCTGTCTGTCTGTCTGTAAGACCTAACATTCTGTAAAGTGGAGATTTCTGAGTATCAACAGGGGAAAAGAGTCAATTGTAATCTTGTTTCAACCAATCTTTTACTGAGCGTTGCCAGAAAAGTGTGCGTTTTATTCTCACTACTATGCAGTTTATATCGAGGCTACTTACAGGCCCATCAAAATGATGGAACAACACTTGAATTCCCCCTGTAAAGATGAGGAGCAGCATTAGCTTTTTATTATATAGGATGAACATCAACCCTCTTAATCATCACGTAGAAGCCAGAACTAATGGCATATACCGTTTATACGCTGCCCGCTTTGTGCCATGGGAAAGATCACCCACGAAGCACCATTGCAAATGTAATTTTTTGTTTTGCACAATACAGTTGGAAAGAGAATATTTTAAATCTGAATATAGAATGCGCGGACTGCAGATTTCAGTAACTCCCATTCACTGCAGACTGGGCTTTTGTAGAGAAGATTATGGTTCCTGTGCGCCACCACCAAGACAAGATATGGGGCAGTCATTTACAAGGCATCCCACACGGCCGTCGCATTACCGTATATGACCACTAGATGGCAGAGATTCCTTCTAATAAACATTGGGATGATTTCATATGGATGCAGGAGGGATGAATTGCGATTGTAACAGAATGGAAACACTGCAGCTGTCCCACTTTGTGGCGCAAACGCATGGATTTTGTGCATAACACTATGGCAGATTATACCGGTGTGTACACACCTTTTATGCTCTGTGATCTTCCGGTTAGCCTGTCCCAGCTCGCTAACCTCAACCCTACCTGTGCATTGGGGACATGTCTGTGCAGCACCCCAGACACCATCTGGGCTCTGCTGAGTCTTCTGCCTGCAAGCAGTTACAGAATTACGTGTATTTAATTAAATAATGATGCAAAGTCTGCAATATATAAATATACAGGTTCTTGCACTCATTTCTTTTTGGAAGAGATATTTACAGTTTTACATAGATATTTACAGTTTCTACTACGCTTACTAAACTAATCTATGGATATAATGGGTTTCTGTATAGCACACCCCATTCCTTCAGTAGTGCTTAGCGCTGTTTTCTTTTTCTTTTTTTTTTTTTATGTTTTCAGGGTTGTTTTTTTTAATTATTATTTAGAGTGACTGATATTAAGTTTTGGCTAATTTCTTGGAACTTTGCAAACATTGTTCATCAGGTCTCATTAACCTCAGATTAACCTCTTCCCCTGACTACTTACCTATTGTTTTTTTTTTCCTCACATGTATGTACAGGTATATGGTATATGTTCTTATTATTCTGGTTCTAATTGTTATATTGATCCCTTAACAGTCTTGCTTTATGTTTGCAATGTTCTTTAATATTGATTGGAAGATTAAATCTACCAACGATGGGCAGCTGCAGGATGGGGATATCGAGGCTTATTCTGAGTGTGCCTGGTGTGTGGGACATTATTCTGAGTGCGTGCCTGGTGTGTGGGACATTGTGGTTTATTCTGGGTGTGTGCAGGATGGGGACATTGTGGCTTATTCTGAGTGTGTGGCTGGTGTGTGCAGGATAGAGACATTGGGGCTTATTCTGAGTGAGTGCCTGTTGTGTGCAGGATGGGGACATAGTAACAATAGTTTTTGCGGTTGAAAAAATACATTAGTCCATCAAGTTGAACCTATAACTGATCTCCTGCATAGCAAATGACCTGGATGAGGTTACAGTCTATTCATTGTAGACCAGAGTCCCTGATGGCCCAAAGTGTCTGTCCAATCTGAGTTGAGGGTCATTCTGAGTGTGTGCCTGGAGTGTGCGGGATGAGAACATTGAGAATTATTCTGAGTGTCTGCTTGTGTGCAGGATCGGGACATTGGGCTTTATTCTGAGTGTGTTCAGGATCGGGACATTGGGCTTTATTCTGAGTGTGTGAATGGTGTGTTCAGGATGGGGACATTGGGGCTTATTCTGAGTGTTTGCCTGGTGTGTGTAGGATGGGGACATTGGGGCTTATTCTGAGTGTGTTCAGGATGGGGATATTGGGGCTTATTCTGAGTGTTCAGGATGGGGACATTGGGGCTTATTCTGAGTGTGTTCAGGATGGGGACATTGGGGTTTATTCTGAGTGTATTCAGGATGGGGACATTGGGGCTTATTCTGAGTGTGTTCAGGATGGGGACATTGGGGCTTATTCTGAGTGTGTTCAGGATGGGGACATTGGGGTTTATTCTGAGTGTGTTCAGGATGGGGACAATGGGGCTTATTCTGAGTGTGTGCAGGATCGGGACATTGGGCTTTATTCTGAGTGTTTGTCTGGTGTGTGTAGGATGGGGACATTGGGGCTTATTCTGAGTGTGTTCAGGATGGGGATATTGGGGCTTATTCTGAGTGTGTTCAGGATGGGGACATTGGGGTTTATTCTGAGTACCGGATAAAGACATTGAGGCTTGACATGGTTTTGCCAAATTACTGAGTTTTCTGCTTTTGCTCCCATTTCTGAATCTGCCCTATTGTTGGATAGCAACTTTGCTGCACAGATCAACAATCAACTCTTAATAAGTAATCTCCCCTGTGTTCCTGTTGCAGGGTTCACCGCAGTATCCACTATGACGGATGGGGACTATGATTATCTGATTAAGCTCCTGGCCCTTGGAGACTCCGGTGTTGGAAAGACCACATTCCTGTACAGATACACAGACAACAAGTTCAACCCTAAATTTATTACCACAGTTGGAATAGACTTTCGGGAAAAACGAGTGGTGAGTCCCCCCTATAATTGTGTCTCTTGGGGACAGTTCAGCTGTGATGGCAAATAATGATTATATAAACTGCTTTGTGTTTGCTGATATTCGGTTACAACATTTCAATTCTGCCCACACTCAGCTTATATACCTGTACCAGCCCTTGTCCCTATTCTGGTAGGCTACACCCCTGGACAGTCTGCAATAGTCCTTGGTCATTTAATTATAACCTCTCTTTCTGCTTTGTGTTCCTAAAGTCAAAAGTACCAAAAATATATTATCGATGAAGTCCATGCAAAGTAGAAGATTAAAGAACTCAATATAATCCTCTACTGGATTCACAGTCATGGTCACCATTGACTTTAATTTTCCCATCCTGCTCTACAATGTAAGATGACTTATTTTTGGTTTCTACCATGAGCTTATTGTTCATGGTCTTCAGCTTCTTAATACTTTGCAATGTTATCAGCCATGATATGGAGCATTACTTTATAGAGTTTTCAGTTTAGGAAACCTGTGAAGTAGCAACATCATATGAGAAAGGGAAGGGTTTCTACCCCACATCCCAAGATTTCCTTAGCTGAGACTGGTAAATGATGTTGCCTACATAAAGTAGGTGTACATTTTCCTAAAGGAAATCAGAGAACTAGAAGTGGTCGAACACACTTAGTGGAACCCGTCTAGCTATCTAAGATCGTCTACAGCGTCTAGATCTAGTAACAAAAGTTAGACGCAAGCATTAGGTTGACAGGAGGGTGATTGACAGTCACAAGGCCGCCATAATTTTTTCACTTTTTTTTTTAACAGGAGCTATATTTAAAATAATATAATTAAGTGGTCTGGAAAAAGCTAAACATGCCACAATAAATACACAAACATAGTAGAACCAGTGCTGCACTTTCTATGCTCACATGCTCCCACCTCTTGGTAAGGCTCCTGTCTCTCCGTACTGGCAGCTGCTCTCTGGTCCAGTGCACTGATTAAGGACTCAGATCCACACACACAGCAAGCTTGGTAGAAGAAGCTGCTACCACTGGACATGTGCAGCCGCTCTGCTCTGTCCTTTTAAACTGCATGATATGGCGGCAGCTCTAGTGTTATGTCATTGCTGCGCAGCAGGGTTTCATCCATTAGAGAGATTTTGCCCTTGCGGCCCAGTGTCTGAAGTCACAGGATGACAACATATACAGGAGTGCATGGAATTATTGTTATATCTGCACAGAGAATATTTGTTAGGCCCCAAGCTTACATCCCACTGTCGGAATCCCATGCAGACATGTGGAGTACACTCTAGCTCCACACAGATGTTCTGTTTTGCTGATGTACAGAGCAGGGCCAACGTATAGGCACACTGGGCAGCTGCCCAGACCCCCACAATTCTAAGGGCCTTCTAGCAGGGGAAGGTCGGTGCCTCCAGAGCTTCTTGAAAGATAGGTGATGAATGCTGTCCAGCCGACTTGACTGTAAACTACACACAATCATGGCATCCAGGCAGCATTCTCTACCTTCCTCCATGCCTGCAGCCAGACAGTGAATGGTGGCCAGCATGCTGATTGGTGTTTGGCTGGAGCTATCCACCAATCAGAGTGTCAGCTAGTCACTGTATGGATGCATGTGGAGAGATGGTGCTGGAATGCCGAAGGGGAAAGTTATGAATTTTCTTTATTCTCTTAAATGGTCGGATAGAGGCCCCAGTGCATTGCCCAGGGCCTACTTTGCTGTTAAGACCACCTTGGTGCAGAGGTAAAAGCACAAGATTGGTCACAGAGGTATCCAATGAGTAGTGACATCATACTTGGGAAGACAGGTCATTGGTCATATAGATGTGTGTGCGGTATTTACATAATGATGATCCAAAGTATATTCATCTCGTGCTACTGTGTCTTTTGGTGTGCTGAAGTAACATGTGGTGTTGTTGGCCAGGTGTACAGTAATGCAGTTCCCGGGGGAACACAAGGCAAGTCCTTCAAGGTGCACTTACAGCTCTGGGACACAGCTGGACAAGAAAGGTAACGTCGTTGTTGTTATATGAAAGAATAACTGCACCTAAAACGCCACCTTTTTCCCAACATCCCCTCCCCCATCAGCTACAGCGTTCCGGGCTCCGCCATTACTACTGCGCCAGCTCTAACCCCGGTTTGACAACTTTGAGAAGCACAGATTTAGGCATTGCTACTTACATGATACATAGTCGCAGTCTCTGTCCAATCAGTGCCTGGATTAGAAGCGACCACGCTGCTGGAATAGTTTTTGAGGTTCTCACCTGGTCTCAAAGGTTTATAGAGTTGGTGACTGTATTTTCTCCTGAATCACCATGATTATGAGACTCCCCCAGTCTGCTCTAGCGTTCTAGAACCGGCATCTTTTAAAATATATGCAGTTCCTCTTTCCTACCTGTGGTGTCACTGTATAATGTGGTGCTTCTAGCACATTGTGATCTGAAATACAGATCAGACCTGTGCTAGAAGCACCACAGCAGAGTGTGACACCTCAGGCAATAAAGAGAAGCCAGGGTGCTAGAATGGACTCTACTGCTAGATGGGTGAGCAGGATGATGGATTAAAATGACATTTTAAGTGGAATTACCCTTGAAAATAAGTCGTAACAGTCCATCACCATTAATACTATATATAAATAAAGTGTCTCTGCATATTTAATAATGCGGAATAAAACTTCCCACCCGCTGCCTAGAGCCAACCCTCCCACTCTGCAGCTTAACCCCTCCTTCTTAGTGCCTAACCCTCCTACCCTGCAGCTTAACCCCTCCTTCTTAGTGCCTAACCCTCCCACCCTGCAGCTTAACCCCTCCTTCTTAGTGCCTAACCCTCCTACCCTGCAGCTTAACCCCTCCTTCTTAGTGCCTAACCCTCCTACCCTGCAGCTTAACCCCTCCTTCTTAGTGCCTAACCCTCCCACCCTGCAGCTTAACCCCTCCTTCTTAGTGCCTAACCCGCCCACCCTGCATCTTAACCCCCCTTAGTGCCTAACCCTCCCACCCTGCATCTTAACCCCCTCTTAGTGCCTAACCCTCCCACCCTGCATCTTAACCCCCCTCTTAGTGCCTAACCCTCCCACCCTGCATCTTAACCCCCCTCTTAGTGCCTAACCCTCCCACCTGTTGCCTAGAGCTAAGAGCTAACCCCCCCCCCCCTTAGTGCCTAACCCTCCCACCCCGCAGCTTAACCCTTCTTAGTGCCTAACCCCACAGCCGAAACCTAAGTCCCCAACTGGTGCCTAAACCTAACTGTAACCTACCCTGCATACTAACAGTCGGAATACCATCAGTCAGGATTCCGGCATTGGCATACTCATTAATGTAGACATTCTGCCACCGGTCTTCTGGCCGCTAGTCTGGATGCCGGCACTGGTATTCTGACTGCCGGCATCCCATCCTCCAGGATGCTAACCGCAACCCGTTGATGCCCGGATTAGACAGGCGATGATTTTGTTATGTATGTTCCATCTTGAACAATGCTTATTCATATAGAATATATATTGCTGGGGTTTCCTAGTCGCATTGCATTGTGGTTAATGCACATTTTTGGCAAAAAGTCACCCAGCAATAGCAGTCTTACAGGACCTGGCTAGCGGGGAGAGGCTGTTTGGCGCGACTGCAGCCATGATGTACGTGGACACATCTGTATGTACTGTATATAAATATAGACAGGACAAAGTCACTTTCTTCCTTACATAACACATAAAACTTGTGTGTGTGTAACAAAAATATATATTCCAGTACAGTCAACTCTAATGTTTCATTTCCTCTGCTTGTACAGATTATACCCCAAAATACGTTGACATTATTTGTGTAGATTTGTAGCTCTGGTGGTTTGTACTATTGGTGGGTGATTGTTACTTATTGAGCATTTTCTGCCCCCCCCCCCCCCCAGGTTTCGGAGCCTCACCACAGCGTTTTTCAGGGATGCGATGGGTTTCCTGTTAATGTTCGACCTCACCAGTCAGCAAAGCTTTCTGAATGTCCGGAACTGGATGAGTAAGTGCGATGTATTTACCTCCACTGCGGAGAAGTCCTTCTTCTGAATGGTCCAGATTTCATGAGATAGATCAGCGGGGATGTGGTTACATTGGCGGCAATTAGGATTCCGGCGGTCAAAATACAGGCGCCGGAAGGTGGTATCCCGAACATAAGTATGCCAGGGTGTAATAGCATTAGGCTGGGGGGGTAGGTTTAGGGACCACTAAAGGAAGTTTGGGGGGGTAGTTACAGATGATCACCAATTGGGAGATTAGTGTTAAGGTTGGTGAGAGGTGGGGGGGGGGGGGATTAGGTAAGGTGGTAGGAGAAGAGGGTAAGTATACTTGCTGTACAGATTCTGACATCACTCCCGCCGGTCACACATACTGAATCCAATGAACGATCTTACTTAGCCTGAGGCGCTCAACCACAAGACCATTGTTTGTAGGTAAGGGGCATGGGGTAGGTAAGGGGCATGGCTGAACAAGACACAGCAGTCCCGGAGGGTGACTGGGACACTCATTAGCGTGTATTGGTTTTTCTATCTTTATACGATTATAATGGATGGCAATCTGTTTGACATTTGAAGTTTTGTCTTGAAATCTGCACTATACTATGTACAAAGACACTTCTAAATGACCACAGGCTTTCCCTTGTGGCCCAAGACTAATACAAGAAATCCCCAGAACCCCCTGGGCCCATATTTAATTAAATCGATTTCACATTTATTATGCATGTGCTGTTTGATGGTATGTCATTCTAAATAACCCAATAAAACCTACATTAACAATGCAAACAGTGATTAAATTCACCAGAGGCGGGCGCTAAGAAGCTGACAGTTTGCTGCAATAAATATATTTTTAAAATGAATAACCGTTTATTACAATAAACCACAAAAGTTCAAATAAATCACCTATGTTCCATTTACAGTAAATGACAGACAGTCTGTAGCAGACACCTGCTGCGTTTCCATTTTAATTACACAGAATTGGAAAGTTCCAACCAATCAGCTTCTAACATTTTTTTTTAAAGCACAGCCTCTAACATGACAAGTGGGAGCTGATTGGTTGTCCCTTTGTCTCGCTCCAGTATTCGATAAATCTATGGTGTTTTTAATGACTCCTAGGGGGAAATTTACTAAGATGGGAGTTTGATTAAATGAATGATGTTTGTACTGTGGGAGGGGCATCGACAACCGCTCTGCCTGAATCAGACCAGCAGCGCCATTGGCATTTTGCAGATCAGGTGCACAGCGCATTAAAGATCAGTAAGACACCAGAAGTATCCCTAACACACTCGGAACACCCCCTAATTTACAAATGGAACTCTCTTGTATTATTCATTGTCAGCTGGAAAACAAATTTGTTTTTTTATTTTTTTCTTAAATTACAGGTCAGCTTCAAGCCAACGCTTACTGTGAGAATCCAGATATCGTATTAATTGGCAACAAAGCTGACTTGTCAGACCAGAGAGAGGTCAACGAGAGGCAGGCAAAGGAGCTTGCCGATAAATACAAGTAAGTAGTTCGATGCCACCTAAGGAAACGTACATTAGCAGGAACCAATATGGATGTC
Organism: Crinia signifera; assembly: GCF_055691185.1. NCBI lineage: Eukaryota > Metazoa > Chordata > Amphibia > Anura > Myobatrachidae > Crinia > Crinia signifera. The sequence continues at coordinate 458,056,640 of NC_139217.1, forward strand.
TGTACTAGGTAATCATTGGTCTGCATTCTACCTACTTCACTCGCAAGAACAGAATACAGCTATAAAGGAAATATGGGGAATGGGTTAAAGGGATGCCAATGTGATAGTGCCTCTTTACAAGGCATTTGTGAGACCACAGTTGGAATACTGTGTTCCGTTCTGGGCACCGCACCTTAAAAAGGACATAAATAAATTGGAACAGGTACAGAGGAGGGCGACTAAGCTAGTAAATGGTCTCGAATCACTAGAATACACAGATAGGCTAACCAGGCTGAACATGTTTTCACTGGAGAAATGGAGGCTGAGAGGTGATATGATTAGTATGTTCAGATACAGGATTGGGAATCACATGGAACTGGGAGATGATTGGTCACTAACAGGCCTATACTTAGGACACGCGGGCATGTACTGAGGCTCGAGGAAAGGAAATTCCGTACTGAATTAAGAAGAGGATTCTTCACCATTAGAGCAGTAACATTCTGGAACTCATTGCCGGTGGGGTGGTTACAGCAACTACCTTTAATGAATTTAAAAAACTGGATACATTTTTGGCCACTAAGGGAATCCTATGGATATGACTTACTCAAGTCATTAGTTACAAGTCAGATAGGTTGAACTCGATGGACTAACGTCTTTTTTCCAGCCTTAATTACTATGTTACTATGTATTTTAAGGGTTGCAAGGTACAGGGGAGGTAGCATATGGCACAGCAAGTATAAGACCTGGAGACCCATACAACTTACTGGCCTGGATTTCTCCAGTTACAAGAATGAGAAATTTAAAGATAATTCTATATATTTGCTTTGTGGTTCAAACCGAGAGACCGCGTGCAGTATTGTGTATACACTGATGAGACTTGTGTACCAAATATTGATATTTGATAGGCTTATCTGAATATTTGTAAGCAAGCTGCCCGATTCCAGAATCTTTTTGCCAAAGAAAGTCCATTTTAATTTATATAATTACATTAATACACAGATTAATGGTAAAAACAGGCTTATATGACTTCAGAAGGATAGTGTGCAGGTAGCTAAGAATGTGTGATGATAACGCGTTTTTCATCCTCTATTCAAGACTTCATCAGGGGTTATATTACAGCTGGTACTTTCTTTGGCAGGAGGAGTTCTGGACCCCAGGTAGCTTGATCACATTTGGTTCAGATAAGCTTATGGACTTTTGTTATTTGGGCTGCACAATTATTCATATTTTTTAAATCTCAATTGTACAATTTTAGACACATATTCCACAGCGCTTTACAGAGAATAGTTGAACATTCTCCATGACACCCATAGAGGTAGAATAAATTAGTGCACCAAGCGTAGCGAGGCACCGTGCCCGCTGCGTGGCGAGCACATTGAGCCTGCAAGGGGGGGCGATCCACGTCCCCCCCCTTGTCGGGATTTTTTGCTGAAGTGCTTGCAAACTGATAGGATGGGGGTGATAGGATGAGCCAATGTGAAAGGGTCAAAGGGAGAGGCAGCGTGTGACAAGGGGAGGGTGACAGGGAGAGGCAGAGGTTGACTTGAATCACCAATGGGTGATGGGGGGAGGGGTCAAAGGGAAAGGTAGTAGTTGGCACAGTAGTTGATGACAGAGGCTGAAAGGAGAGGCAGTGGATGACAGGGAGAAGTAGTAACTGACAAGGAGAGCATGACCGGGAACGACTGAGTTAGGTGACAACAAGGGAGGCAGTGAGTAGAGGGAGAGTCTGTGTGGTGTGTGGTGGGTAGAGGCAGTGGATCACATCAGAGGGTGAAGGGTCTTGAAATCGGATCCTCAGGAGATTATATTATATAAAGTATATAATAAAGAATCTAAGCTAGCACACTTGCCATAATACACATTATTTCCCCCTCATGTCTTTTTATTTTCGCCGGTTTGAACATAATGTTGCCCTAATAATTTTTTTTTTTCTAAATACAAATTTATAATTTACAGTGAGAAAAAGTACCATTTCTTTTGTTTTTCTATTTTCCTATAAACTAGTTTTCCATGAATAAAGCTGAGCAACGTTTCCTAGTTGAGGGACTGCAAGCAGCATAACCGAGTAATGTTTCTTGTATTGCCAGCATTCCATACTTTGAAACCAGTGCGGCCATTGGGCAGAATGTCGAGAAATCCGTGGATACCCTTCTGGACCTGATAATGAAACGCATGGAGCAGTGCGTGGACAAGACCCAAGTCCCCGAAGCCGTCAACGGAGGAAACTCTGGAAAATTAGAGGATTCAAAAGCAGGAGGAAGAAAGTGCGCCTGTTAAATAAAAAATGGCAGAAACACAAAACAAAAGTAACACGCGCAGACTGTGAGAAGCTGGTACAGCTAAACGTGCAGCGGCTGATAAACCACCGCAATGCCCCCTGGTGGCCAGTGTCTGCTCTGCAGCCAATCACAGCTACATACCATTAACAATTCTTTAAAAAAAATTGCACCCTCCCTTCCCCCCTTTCATTGTTATGGTATATGCCAACATCTCTTGTGAAGAAAGTGTTAATCTTATATATTTATACGCAGCATAAATGATAAAAAAAAATATGTTTCTTACTGAAAAAAAATGGTGACTGTGGTTCAAAAAGAATTTAAAAAGGGGGTGTTTTTATTTTGTGAATCATGCGATGTAGATATTTTTGGTTGGATTAGGTACGCAAGTCGCTAAAGTGTCATTGCAAGTGCGTCACTGAATTACGCAAAACGGGCTTTCGACCTTGTGCTGTTTACATTTCAGGAGCTCCCCATCCTCTATGCGGACAATGAGACGTCTAGCTGTCTACCAAACATTCGTTGATTATTCTGAAGTATCTTTGTCTTACGTTATTGCTTGGCGTGTATGTGTTACTGCTGATAAAACCAACTAGTGTTCAAATCAGGGATTCGCTCAGCCCATCTGTCCACGCTGAGCGGTTTTGCGATGGGGCCTTCGATGTATCACAAGATTCGATGCGTATGGGGTTTTGTAAATATCAGTTCTTGGTTTCTGTAAACAGACTCTTCGCTCTAGTGAGGAGGCCACTTTGGGGTTTTCCTATAAAGGGGGCATCCCCTGGAGCGGTTCATAAAAATGCCTTTAAAGGAACTATTAGAGTCCCACACCCCATTCTAAAAATAAAATATGTCCTGATCCAGAGGTAGGTGCACTGCCAATGTCGGATGTGGTGGAGCGATGTTTTGAGGGATGGGTGGTGGCCTAAAGTGAAGTTCAAAAAATTCAGTTTTGTGGGTGTGTCAGTGAAAGTGGTTCCGTTCTGGGGTAGAGGCCGTGTCCAGGCTGGAGAAACTGCAATTGCAGACGGTGCACTCAATGGTGGAGTGTCAAATCATCGATGATGTCACAGTGTGCAAAGATGCTGAAAGTGGGCGTCTCATTCATGGCACACCAGGGGGAGGAGCTGACACTTACATTTGCATATTATTGAGGCTCCAGCATCTGATACAAGAGTGGACGCAGCAACTTCCATCTCTTAACCAGGTCCCTTTTTAGGGTGATCATTGACTAACACCCAAAAATGTCCTGTTTTCTTTAATGTATACCCCCATGTCTATCAGACAACATATTGAACACACATGACTTCAAATGGTCCATAACAAATGCTTAGCAATTTCTCACCCACTTGACTTGTTACCATAAGAAAATGTTGATAGAACAGTATAAAAAATGGGATACAAAGGAGAACAATCCCAAATACACAGATATAATTGCTCGTCCTGCTCACCTATAGGCTATGCTCCAATCCTTTCTGTTTTGAGAGTGTACAGAAGTTTGTGTTTCATGTTCGTTCACTAGTGTAAACCTAAAAAAGTGCCAGGGTTATGCCAGTCGTGAAAATGAGTGAGTCAAGTTACGGGAAGCAGCTCTTGCAGGACAGTGGGTTTGGTTATCAGTGGTGGCTCCAGAGGTGGGGCCTGCAGCACAGTTCAAAATTCAAATAGGGGAGCCACACCCACTGCCAGTAAGTCAGTTTGGAGTGGCAGTTGCTGTGGTTCCCATGTTTGAAATGTGCTGCAGCCCCCTCTGGTGGTTCTGCTAAATAGCGGGTTCTTTCAAAAACTTGATAGTATAGGAATAAGGATGGCTGCTTTATAATAAGCATGTCCTACACAGATCATCAGTGAGTTTCCTTGTATCGTCACTGTGAGGAGCACTGCTAAACACTTCAGTAAGGAAGAGGAAAGCCAGGGCAGTGTGGGGAAATTATCATGAAAATACTAAATTTCAGACATTCTGGATAATAGTCATTACCTAGATTTCAAAATTGGAGGATTTAGAGCGAGTATAGTAGTACATAGTGTAGAGAGCTATTTTCTGGGCTAAACCAATTCACTGCCTCATTAATATTAGTCCTGAAGTGCCTCAACTGGTTCCTAGTACATTGATAAATAATATTCTCATGAAGGAAGATCCAGCTAGAATAATGCTGCCTGCATTGTGAGAGGGCAACAGATTGATTACAAAGTTACTAGTCTTCTAGTCTGGCAAGTGCCATAACCTGGCATTCTGTGAGTCCGTTACTTTGTAGAAGACAGACTGTGTCTGGTGGCCATACTTGTTTTCCCCTCCAGAGACCTATTGAAAAAGAGATAGTTGGTAGACGAACCGCTAAGAAAAAGGATGTATGATTAAAAGGTGCTTAACTTTTTTTTTTTTTTAAGTTAAAATATCTGTGGGATTACTGCTTTTACTATATTGATCTGTAAGTAATGACCTGTTTGCAGTTACCAAGGACTGCAGGTGAGATACTGGGGGTTCATGTGTTTTTAGTAAGTAAATATATCTGCCTTTGACAATAGCCTAAACAATTGTTATTAATCTGGCAAGAATAAACTGTATAATGTCCCCCAGGGGCAGGTGTGTCAAAATTTGGAGAGGTAAAGTACCAGCCAATCAGCTCCAGTAATTTTTCAAACACAGCCTATAAAACGACAGCTAGGAGCTGATTGGTTGGCACTTTCTCTACACTTCATCTCTCTGGGCCTTATTTTGGTTCATTCTTTCTGACAAAATCCTTCTTAGATGGACAAAACCATGTGCACTGCAGGGGGGCAGATGTAACATGTGCAGAGAGAAATAGATTTGGGTGAGTAATTTTGTTTCTGTGCAGGGAAAATACTGACTGCTTTATTTTTACACTGCAATATAGATCTCACTTTGAAGTAAAACCCCACCCAAATCTAATTTTCTCTGCACATGTTACATCTGCCCCACCTGCAGTGCACATGGTTTTGCCCATCTAAGAAGGATTTTGTCAGAAAGAATGAACCAAAATAAGGCCCTCTGTCCAAGCTTTGATACATTTCCCCCCAGCCTGTTAACCATTTGGTTTTCACAAGAACTTCGTTCAGAGTTATTTTCCAAGGTTTTCCTGTTTGATCAATAGCTTTAATACCAAACCGGTGGTGATCGATATTTCTTTCTTCCGTGATTAACATTCACCTCACAAAATGCTGATCATGAAAAAAGTGCCCCCCACCCCCCTCAAAAAAATAAATGGGCTACTGATATTGTGAAAAATGTAAAGTTCTTATTTTTGTGCCAATATATATAGTATGAATGTCATAAAAAAATCTATGAAGTAACGTTATTTGTTATGTGTTTATTTGCTGCTAATTCCTTTTCACTGGATGTTGTATTGTTTGAATATTTCTCAGGTCTTTTACATCAACATAAAATCGCCACAAATTGTAGTTTCTTTGCTTTAAATACATCCTGGGGCAGTGACGTCCATTGTGTGTTACGTGGTGCTGCCTTTGACGGTGTATCTGGGCGGGTTGGGATCGTTCTGTCTACAGCAACTAGGTCGACAAGCAATGGGTCCACATGGGTTTATGTCGACAGGACATTAGGTCGACACAAGCATTAGGTCGATATGAGCGAGGTCGACAGTCAAAAGGTCGACAATGGGTTTTTCACTGTTTTTTTTTACCCGAATGTCAACACTGTCGGCATGGACACAGTTTGAAGTGCACTGCATCGCTCGCTTTGCTTCGGGCACGGTGCTTAGCTACCCTCGGCACACTATTTTATTCTTCCATCACGCCCTAGTGGATGGTAGGGCAGGAAATGCTGCCTGTCGGCTCAAAAAACTGAAAAACCCCATGTCGACCTTTTGACTGTCAACCTTGCCCGTGTCTACCTAGACCCATGTCAACCTTACTGCCTGTCAACCTAGTGATGTCGACCCAATGTTTGTCGACCTAGTTGCTGTAGACCCAATGACCGTATCCCATCTGCGCACTGTGGAATAAGTTCATCTTAATTGCCCCGGAGGCAAGATATGTTTGGGTACACACACACTCACACCACCTTTATATAAATATATGTGTGTATGTTATGTATATTATGTTTAAAATAAAAAAAACATGTCTGACATCTATGGTCCTGCTACTGTAGGAGGTGGAGTCGGCCACAGAAGCCATATTGATGGGCGTGTGTCGTGTTTGGTTGTGTCACATACTGTATGTACACATTCACCAACAGAATGGTCAATAAAAAGGGAAATTGATCTAATCTTGAAGAGAGATAAAGGGGTCTATGTACTTATGGGGCCTACACACGGGGAGATGTGCTTGAGCTTTCTGAGCATTGCTACTGTAGATCACAGCACACAGCGATCTGTCAGGGCCAGTGTTCCCTGGTGAGAACACTGGCCCGACAATTAGGTACATTTATCCAGCATGCTGGATATACTGTAAATAGCTGGGCAATAGAGACATGCAGGGCTACTATCTAACCTCATCCCTTCCCTAACCCCAGCATTTCCTTCCCCCCTTAGCCCCCTGCACTGACCCAACTGCTATTTACACCTATATCCCCTTTCTATCCTATCTCATACCCTCTAACTGTACCGATTTAGCCAGTACAGTACCGTTTTTTAATGGTCTGTACCGGCTAAATCTAACTGTACCGATTTCTGAGGTGGCTTCTGGAACTCTGGGAAATGTAGTCTTCATCTGCCAACTGCTCCTTGTGTAGTATGAGGCTTAGGGGGATATTCAATGTTCCGATCACGGCAGGCGAGCTTGCTCGCCTGCCGTGAGCCAGTCCCGTTCTCGGTCAGCTCGACCGAGAACACGCAGGTGGGATTCAATGTCCCGCCTGCAGCGGGTCGAGAAGGGGGCGTGGCCGCGAGTTGCGGCCGGGAAGTGACGAGATGCAGCCGGCATCTCGTCACTTCCCGGCTGTTCTCGGCAGAACGAGCCCGACAGCTAGAGATGTCGGGCTCGTTCTGGGAGAAAACCCTGTTCAATGCTGTCGGGGAAGACAGCATTGAATAGGGCCCGTCGAGCATCTCCCCCACGGGAGATGCTCGACGGAGATTGAATATCCCCCTTAGACTACATTTGCACTGCAGGGAGACTCAGTGGGACTCCAGTCCTTACCTTGCTTAGGGATTTCTCCCTGGAACCCCTGCACCTCCTCTCCGTTCCTAGGGGAGTGCAAAGCCAGTGCACCCCGGGCCCACAGAGCACAGGGGCGCCCCCTGATACAGTTTTTGAGCTTATGGGCGGGCGGCTGAGGACGAGGAGGCCCCGGGGGCACAGAAAGCAGGGTGAGTGCTACTAACATTATACCTGGGGCCCCGGGTATATGATCTTAAATGACGCCAATACACCTTCGGAAAGGGGATTTTGCCACACCTCCTTTTTCCACTGAACACGCCCATTTGGCCACACCCCTTTCCGAATGTGCACCGATTTCTTCCCTCCAGATGTTGGAGGGTATGCTATCTATGGGGGCAGTGTTCCCTCTAAGCTGTGCGCGCGTGCGCGCGCACACAACTCGCCAAGCGTGCGCACAGACATTACAACAGAGCGCACAAAGCAGCAGTGGTCCCTTTTTGCAGTTGTGGACTCAATTTCACCCATTAACTACATTGTGTGCTGTGTTTTGAATGTTTAAATGTTTAATATAATTTTGAAGTAAAGTTAACACAAATGCTGAACGTCATTTTCCAGTTATATATAAGTGACGCACAAAAATTTTAATTTCCTTCCAAAGTTGCACAGCCAAAATCTTTTGCCGCACACAGCCTTCATAAAATTAGAGGGGACATTGTATGGGGGATGTGTAGGTGGTCTGTTGCTGTATAGGGAGCTCAAAAAGCATAATATGTAATGAGACCCAGAAACAGTGGTGTGGGACCCCAACTTTTTAAAGTAAGAGGTTCCCGGGACCCACAATTTATTTCACTAACCGCTCTCACCGAACTCAGCCTGTGACATGGTAGTTAGGAACTGATTGTCGGGTACTTTATCATCTCTACGGCTTAGTACATAGACCCCTTTGGCCATGGTCACCAAACCACTTTGAAGTAACATTTATCAAGCTCATTCTATAAAATTCTAGGTAGCCGCTGATTGGTTGCCATGGGCAACTTGTAAAGAGAGATAATGTACAACAGCTTCTGTTATTTTACACGCTCGCTGTGCTAGAAAAAAATTACAGGAGCTGATTTGTAGGTTTGTTTGTAGCATACTGTGGCCCCCACAAGGGCTTTTGGAATTTGCTGCACTCAATGTGAAGATCTGGGTTCCTTTTTTTTTTTTTTTTAAAGTTGGTAGGTATAAAAAATATACAATGGGTCTGGCGGTGCGGCCAGAGGATAACGGCCACTGCTGCAGCCGGGGACCTGAAGATGTCAACAGCCCCTTGTACCAGCTGGGAAAAGGGGACAGCTCACCGCAGCGATTACAGCAGAGCTGCCTTAGTCCTGGGAAACCAGCGTTGCCAGACTTTTGCTATTGTGCATGCTAAAAAAAATCCCTAAAAACTCGGAAGGTGCAGAGTGTGCTTGTGTGATGTTCACGTCTTGTGTTGGAAAAGGGCCGGGCATTCCTGCGCAGGGTCCAAGAGGTAGATAAACAAACAATGTAGATTTTAGGTTGGCTAAAGTGTTTGCATTCTCAGGTGCTCAATCATTCACTCTGGAGGCCACACTTGGAAGGTAAATCTGCACCTTTCATAGGGTCCGGGCCCATGATCCAGGCCCATTATACTTGTCAGCTTTTGAAATCATTTGTCATTAAAAGATAGCAATCGTTTTATGGTACACATTTTAGGACATAGGTCATCCATGCTATACAATGTTATGGTAATGTAGAGAACATGGGGGAAATTTACTAAAGGAAATTTGTAAAAAATAGGTGTATTTGTATCCAGAAATACACTTATTTTTGACATTTACTATCCCGAAAAAATGGCAATTCGTATTGATAGCACATCAATACGACTACGAATTGCCGTATTTTCGGGATAGTAAATGTCAAAAATAAGTGTATTTCTGGACACAAATACACCTATTTTTTTTACAAATTTCCTTTAGTAAATTTCCCCCCATGTGTTCACACATAGGCTGTTTGCTTACAAAGTTCCTTCCATGGGAACCATGAAATGTGCTACCCAGCAGGCTGCCGTGGACCTTTTCTAAGCAGGTGCCCTGAAAACAGTGTTTGCGCCTTGGTGGCAGAAAATCCATAAAGAGTCACTTTACTGCTCCATTCAGACTCATTCATGGGGTAAAAATGATTAGAATTAAGACACCCGTATTTACATCTATTGGGGCAACTCCCTGTTCCGGCAATGCCTGGGTTGGGTGATTGCCAAAATCCAAGATCTTAGACAATATTGATTTGCTGTTTCTAACCCAAAAATGATCAGAATCGGGTATATTGGTTTTTTACACATGCTGGGTTTTACCGATAACCTGAGAAATTGCAGATCATTCAAACATTCCCTACAGCTCTTCTGCGTAATCAACTTCACCTCATCCTGGCATTACAGGGTCTGCTGTACTCTGTACAACAGGGGTGGGCAAACCGGTTCTCAAGATCTATCAATAGTCCACGTATTTCAAATCTCCTGGCTGCTGCACAGCTGTAGTCATTACTAACTGTCACATGTCCCAAATCCCCTAGCTGGTGCACAGCTGTAGTCATTACTAACTGTCACATGTCCCAGATCACCTAGCTGGTTCACAGCTGCAGTCATTACTAACTGTCACATGTCCCAAATCACCTAGCTGGTGCACAGCTGTAGTCATTACTAACTGTCACATGTCCCAGATCACCTAGCTGGTGCACAGCTGTAGTCATTACTAACTGTCACATGTCCCAGATCACCTAGCTGGTGCACAGCTGTAGTCCTTACTAACTGTCACATGTCCCAAATCACCTAGCTGGTGCACAGCTGTAGTCATTACTAACGGTCACATGTTCACAATCACCTAGCTGGTGCACAGCTGCAGTCATTACTAACTGTCACATGTCCCAGATCACCTAGCTGGTGCACAGCTGTAGTCATTACTAACTGTCACAGGTTCCAGATCACCTAGCTGGTGCACAGCTGTAGTCATTACTAACTGTCACATGTCCCAGATCACCTAGCTGGTGCACAGCTGACGTCATTACTAACTGTCACATGTCCCAGATCACCTAGCTGGTGCAGAGCTGTAGTCAGCAGAACATCTAGATATCGTTATGAAAAGCTGACAAGGACAAGTTGTACAAAAGATGGCTATTCTGGAATTCCCACAATGTTAGACTCTAGCTGCATTGTGTTATTATTATCGGAGAGATTGTGTGTACTTTCAGGGTTGTCACCATTACTAAATATAGTTTAGCATACATTCTGTACACTGGCCAATCACAGAGTGGCTTCTGCAGCAACAAGGAATGGGTGACCTCGGTGTCACAGAAAAGCATGAAAGAGTGCGTGTGTGTGTGTGTGTGTGTGTGTGTGTGTGTGTGTGTGTCTGTTGTGATCCCAAGGGCTTTCAAGCACTCAAGGAATGGTATATTAGAGTGGGCCCACACATCCAAGAGTGTATATACGGTAGTTCTTATAAAATGGCCCCTGCTGGGACACACATACAGAATAGGATGTTTAACTGTAAATATTTGTAATGAATAAACATTTAACTGGATAACAGTGTAAGTGAATAGAATAATTGAAATCAGTGAGGAAGGCTGCTGTCAGTGAGGCAGAGATACGCTGCTGTCAGTGGGACTGGGATGTGCTGCTGTCAGTGAGGCAGAGATACGCTGCTGTCAGTGGGACTGGGATGTGCTGCTGTAGGCTGCTGTCAGTGAGGCAGAGATACGCTGCTGTCAGTGGGACTGGGATGTGCTGCTGTCAGTGGGACTGGGATGTGCTGCTGTCAGTGAGGCAGAGATACGCTGCTGTCAGTGGGACTGGGATGTGCTGCTGTAGGCTGCTGTCAGTGAGGCAGAGATACGCTGCTGTCAGTGGGACTGGGATGTGCTGCTGTAGGCTGCTGTCAGTGAGGCAGAGATACGCTGCTGTCAGTGAGGCAGAGATACGCTGCTGTCAGTGGGACTGGGATGTGCTGCTGTAGGCTGCTGTCAGTGAGGCAGAGATACGCTGCTGTCAGTGGGACTGGGATGTGCTGCTGTAGGCTGCTGTCAGTGAGGCAGAGATACGCTGCTGTCAGTGGGACTGGGATGTGCTGCTGTAGGCTGCTGTCAGTGAGGCAGAGATACGCTGCTGTCAGTGAGGCAGAGATACGCTGCTGTCAGTGGGACTGGGATGTGCTGCTGTAGGCTGCTGTCAGTGAGGCAGAGATTCGCTGCTGTCAGTGGGACTGGGATGTGCTGCTGTCAGTGGGACTGGGATGTGCTGCTGTCAGTGAGGCAGAGATACGCTGCTGTCAGTGGGACTGGGATGTGCTGCTGTAGGCTACTGTCAGTGAGGCAGAGATACGCTGCTGTCAGTGGGACTGGGATGTGCTGCTGTCAGTGGGACTGGGATGTGCTGCTGTCAGTGGGACTGGGATGTGCTGCTGTCAGTGAAGCTGATATAGGGCCTTATTCTAGTTCACTCTTAGAGGCAAATTCCTTCTCAGATGGACAAAACCATGTGCACTGCAGGTGGGGCAGATGTAACATGAGCAGAGAGAGTTAGATTTGGGTGGAGTTTTTCTTCAAAGTTAGATCTATATTGCAGTGTAAAAATAAAGCAGTCAGTTAGTATCCCTGCACCTCACCCAAATCTAATTATATCGGCACCTGTTACATCTGCCCCCCTGCAGTGCACATGGTTTTGTCCATCTGAGAATGAACTTGCCTCTAATGCTGAGTACACATGGGGGGGGAATCGAACGGAGGAGGGAGGGAGCAGCAGCAGCAGACGCTGCTGCTATCACGCGGCGGGGACGAGAGAGACCCGAACGGAGGAGGGAGCAGCAGCAGCAGCAGAAGGGAATCCTTCTGCCGCTGATCTCCGCTGACCTCCTGCTCAGCACAGGGGGGAGCCGCTGGTCGCAGGAGCATGCTCCTGCGACCAGCGACCATTAGGGAGTGCACACGGGGGCGTTCAGCTGGCGATTTATCTCCAGCAGCACTCCAAATCACTGGCAATATGGTCGCTCAGCGACCATATTCCCAGCGATTTCGGCCAATATTGCCTCCGTGTGTACCCACCTTAAGAGTGAACTAGAATAAGGCCCATAAGCCGCTGTCAGTGAGGAGGGGACATGCCGCTGTCAGTGAAGCAGATATAAGCTGCTGTCAGTGAGGAAGGGATGTGCTGCTGTCAGTGAGGCGGGGGATGTGCTGCTGTCAGTAGGACTGGGATGTGCTGCTGTCAGTGAGGAGGGGACGCGCCGCTGTCAGTGAAGCAGATATAAGCCGCTGTCAGTGAGGCGGGGATGTGCTGCTGTCAGTGAGACGGGATGTGCTGCTGTCAGTAGGACTGGGATGTGCTGCTGTCAGTGAGGAGGGGACACTGTCAGTGAAGCAGATATAAGCCGCTGTCAGTGAGGAAGGGATGTGCTGCTGTCAGTGAGGCGGGGGATGTGCTGCTGTCAGTGAGGCGGGATGTGCTGCTGTCAGTAGGACTGGGATGTGCTGCTGTCAGTGAGGAGGGGACGCGCCGCTGTCAGTGAAGCAGATATAAGCCGCTGTCAGTGAGGAAGGGATGTGCTGCTGTCAGTGAGGCGGGATGTGCTGCTGTCAGTGAGGCGGGATGTGCTGCTGTCAGTGAGGAGGGGACGCGCCGCTGTCAGTGAAGCAGATATAAGCCGCTGTCAGTGAGGAAGGGATGTGCTGCTGTCAGTGAGGCGGGGGATGTGCTGCTGTCAGTGAGGCGGGATGTGCTGCTGTCAGTAGGACTGGGATGTGCTGCTGTCAGTGAGGAGGGGACGCGCCGCTGTCAGTGAAGCAGATATAAGCCGCTGTCAGTGAGGAAGGGATGTGCTGCTGTCAGTGAGGCGGGGATGTGCTGCTGTCAGTGAGGCGGGATGTGCTGCTGTCAGTAGGACTGGGATGTGCTGCTGTCAGTGAGGAGGGGACGCGCCGCTGTCAGTGAAGCAGATATAAGCCGCTTTCAGTAAGGAAGGGCTGTGCTGCTGTCAGTAAGAAGTGTCTCAGTTGGGTTTTTTTTAGCGGTGGTCATTTATATGACTGTACTTGTATTTGTCATCCTAGGTTATAGAGGAGCTGTATCCGTAAATGTAGAGTGACAAAGTGAAGAATTCCCCCAAATAATGTGCTAGATAAATTACAGTAAGCTGATTGGCTGCTCTGGACAACTTCTCCACTACATCCACCCTTATGGAGATATTTCTTTAAAGAAAAACCATATCCGTTTATACGGATGATTAACAAATTTATGTTGTGACATTTATAAAAAAAATGTGGTTTTACCTTTCCACTGTGCATTTGGGAACTGGTTCTGTGCGGAAGTGTAAGACCATGAAGTAGATGACAGAGCTGCGCAGGAATGTTGTGTTACAGTACAAAGGGAATAGAGATCACATTACTGTATCGATAAGCGGGCGTTATTTTTAGACACCAGCCTGTAGGTGCACAATACCACTGGCGTTTCCCTTTATGGTTTTAAAAGAAAAGTTTTTTATCACAACGCCTGACTAACGCGCTGAGTAAATATCACTGTAGATGAGAGATGTGTATTGGTGATAAAATATCAGACGTGGTGGCAGTGGGAGTGTCACACTGTGACCGCTCCACACAGATCTGATATTACTTATGGGGAATAGGTTGTACACCAGCAATACATCCTTATATTGGATGGGGGGACTATACATGGGGGGGGGGGGGGGGGGCTTTACGGTTTATCAGACTAGCTGCATCACTACAAGGGTTGTAGCAATGTTATTTGTAGTACACCCGTTTTACTTCCAACATTCATCCCCAGAAATTTCTTCTGTTCCCTTCCCTGATTTTTTTTTGCAAATAAATGATCTATATAAGGAAACCCAGATGGGAAAGCATAATGCAAGCTAATTGAATCCTAATAAGCAGCTTGTGTAACACATAAGCAATTTAGGACAATTGTAAGATGACAATGACAACTACGGTATTAGGTGCTATGTTCCAGACTCCAGTCTCCTTACAAGAAGCGAATTATTTGCCTTGGAAAGATTAAACTGGCGCTCACTTGTAATGCAACACCGCGGCCATGTAAATACACGCCGCAGGGCAACAAACAGACCACACTCAGGATTATGTACCAAGGAAAGAGCCTGCAGTACAGTTCAAAATTCAAATTGGGGAACCACACCAACTGCCAGTGAGTCAGTTTAGAAGGGCAGTTGGTGGGTGTGGCTCCCCTCTTTGAAATGTCATGCAGCCCCCCCCCCCCCCCTCTCCCCCTCTCCCTGGAGCTTCCTCTAATTAGAATACTACATAGTACTTTCATTTATCACACAAAATGATACATAGTTCCCCCATACAGTACAGCACAGTGCCCCCATCTATCACAATGGGCTGTATGTAATGCAGTGCAAGTCCGGCGGCTTTGCGCAATGCCGGGCAAACTTGTTTTTTTCTTTTTGTTTGTTTTTTAAGGGGCAATCATTTACATGGCAAAGCCATTGTTCCTTCCTCATTTCCATTTTTCTTCTTTTATATCATTTTATTCTTTTTCTTTTGGCCTATTCGTTCTTCTGTGGGTTCTAAGCGGCCTTTTAGTTCGGACTACTGTGCTCAGTGATGAATAAGACTGCATGATGGCACTGCTTGTTCTTGCTCATGGATGATCCTGTAAATTCACTTTTGGCAGTTGCATAATTATCGAAGGTGCACGGGATACAGCTGCTATGAGGCCCAGCGGCTTGGGGGGCCCCATGGCCCCACAAATAATCTCTTCATTTTCATTTTCATTTTTTAATAGATCCTCAACGAGCAGTGACTGCATACCTCTCCTGTGCCCCCTTTTAGGCCCTACAGCTGTGGTGGGCAGAGTACCCGGTGCAAAGACAATGCGGTGCTGGTGAATGGGGACCCGGAGCCGGGGACTCAAGGAAAGGGAGACATGCCAAAGTCAGTGGGACACAGGTACTCCATTTTACTGAGGGGGAGGGCGGGCAGGAGGGACAGAAAGAGGTACTGTACACAGTCTCTGCCTTTCACAACCCTTTCAAACCCCTACTCTCCCTCCCCCCCTCTCCCTTCTTTCACTCCCATCTCTCATCCCACCTGCTTTCTCCCCTCTACTCTCCTTTGTCTCCCCCCCCACTTCAACCTTCTCTCCCCCTCCTCTACTTTCACTCCCATCTCTCCTCCAACCTCCATTCTGCCCCTACTCTCCTTTCTATCCTCCCTCCCTTTACCCCTTCTCTATTCCTCTCCTGTCCTCCCTTCTCTCCAACTACCTCTCCCCTCTATTTGTGATGGTCTTTACCTGGCACTGTCTCTCACTCTCCCTGACACCATCTCTTTCCCTGTCATTATGTCTTTCTCTACCTGCCACCCTTTCTCACTCCCTCTCCCGCCGCCACCCTTTCTCTGTCTCTCTGACACCATCTCGCTCTCTTGCTCACCTCTTTCTCTATCCCTCCCTCTCTGACATTCTATCACTTACTCCTGCTCACAAATCTTCCTCTCTCTCTCTCTGACCGCTCCTCTCTCTTTTTCTTTGAATGGGGCACCCCTTTTAAGATTTTGCTATACGGCCCATAAAGTACTAGTTACGCCCCTGCCTTTTGGAATCTGTTCTTTTTGGTATTGGGCCAAATTCAGTTCCTGTCGCATTTGTGCCTATGTGGCACCCATACTGCAGTACGGCATCAGATTATCAGTCCGATGCCAGGTGGAGGGAAAGGAGGCACAACAGCTCCTGTTATTTGGGGAGGGACAATGGCCAGGATCTTCCTTGCGAGGACATGAATGGTGCCAGGGGATTTTATTACAGTGTATATTGATTTTTTTGTTTTGTTTTAATAATAAAAATACAAACCGATAATTTGTATTTACTGTGCAATGTTATAGGGAAGGGAAGGTGGGAGATTGCATCATCGTGTGTCGTGCAGTTCAATCATTGTATGCTGCACTTCCACAGCCATGCTTACAGCCCCTGATCCCCTCAAAACCTTGGGTCCATCACAAATCTACTTTTGTCCATATTAGATGATATTAAACGTGTGTCATCAAGTTTATAATGTGATGTTACCTTGTATTCAATGCTAGGGGATTGCTCAGAGTTTGTTCATGTGTTCTCTTGTGTCTGCTTAGCTATGTTCCAACCCTGAAGTGTCTATATACAAGCATCTTGCAATGGATCATACTAATAAAGAAACCTTTGTTCCAAGTTATTGTGGTTGCTCACTCCCTATTACCACAGGAGTTGAACACTTGAATGAAGAGTACTTTTATATTGTTATCTACTACTCAGGGTGACCGTACTAACCCTGTGATTTTGTAGCAGTTCCAGTGCTGAATTAATGGTGTAGCAACTGGATGGTTGGCCAGGATCCCACACATAGTGCAAGGTCTTCATTGCCAACCTGTAACCTACTGCGGCCCAACTCAGGAACCCAGCTTACCCCACACCCTGCACAGTTGTCATCATTAGGGCAGATGTCTAATGGTGCGTACACACGGGGGCGATTTTGTCTAATATCGCAGGCAAGGTCGTCGCTGAGCGACCATATTGCCCGCGGTGGGAGTTCCCGTTTTCTCCCCCGTAGTGATCGCTGGTCGCAGGAACATGCTCCTGCGACCAGCTGATTACCACTGCCGGGCTCCCCCAGCATTTTATTTTGCATCAGCGACCATCTCTGGTCGTTGATGCAAACGGGACACTGAGCTGATCGCGAGCGATATATCGCCCAGCGATATATAACCCCGTGTGTACGGAGCTTTAGGGCTATTTCTCACACTCCGGCTCCTGCCGGACGGCGAAATCGCGCACGTCCAAAAGCCGTGCCGTGCAAAATAGTTGTCATTGGACACTATTGTGTCCATTCACACGGGACTGCCACGGCCCGGCCGTCCGGTTGCAGCCGGATTCCACCAATGGAAGGGACGGCTGCCGGGCTGTGGCCATCCCCTCCATTCTAAACTTCTTAGTGCGGCACGGCTTCCTGGCCGTGCGGGATTTCACCGTCCGGCAGGAGCCGGAGTGTGTGAAATAGCCCTAATAAAGACACTGCTAAGCCGCATCCACAAATTCGGCATTACCGTAAGGATGCATATAGCTGCCTTCACAAATCCAGCATTACCGTAAATGCGCATATAGCCGCATCCACAAATCCAGCATTACCGTAAATGCGCATATAGCCGCATCCACAAATCCGGCATTACCGTAACACATAGATGCATCCACAAATCCAGCATTACCGTAACAGCACATATAGCCGTACGTACTCGCACCCATGAGTAAATTGCGGCTAATTAGTTTAAGCCCTATTCCTGATATACTGTAAGTAACATTTTCTCTAAGTGTTTTTGCACGGGACTATGTAAAAACCGGACCGGACTAGACTCCGGACCGCCGGACAGGACATCAAAATCTGCAGTCCGGAGCTTATAGGGTCCGGGGGGTGTCCTGTTCGGGGGGTGTCTTGTCCGGGGGGGTCCCTGTGATAGCTATTATCAGGGACATGGGGAAGGGGAGATTACATCCTCCCCCTGTGGTCCGGACCGTCCGGTTTTTGCTACATGCCCGGACCATACAGGGAGACTTTATTCTACCCCTCCTCCTCTACCTGGTGACAGGTGTCACAGGCAGAACCCCCAGACAGGACACCCCCGGACCGGACGCTACAAGCTCCAAAATGCAGAGTTTGATGTCTGGTCCAGCGGTCCGGGGGTTTTGTCCTGGTCCGGTATTTACCCATACCCTTTTTGCACTTAAGTATGAATATCAATTTATAATGTATAAATATTTAGTCAGATTGTGGTATATTTCGGCATGGGGAAACACACAGTGATAATAGGTCCCTTAGGTAGAATGGTCTGCTAGTGTGTGTGTGTGTGTTTGTGTGTGTGTGTGTGTGTGTGTGTGTGTCCTTATTATATTAGCACATGCTGAAAACAAAGATTAATGGCTTTTGTAGGCATAAATTAAAACTATCGATGGTTATCCATCAAATAGTTTGCCATTTGACTGGGTGCAGAACAGCCATCGATGGCAACCATCGATGGCGTCTGCACCGATGGCCATCCCAGTGCAAACTTTCCCTAATTCCCACTCAGTCAGGCACACTACAGAGTGCCGAGCCTAGGACACAGAGCGCCGTTCAGCATCAGTGGGTTGCTCCCGCTCTGTGTCCTAGGCTCGGCACTCTGCAGGCTGCACTGCGCAGTGTGTCAGCCTGACTGAGGAGCCGCCGAGTGGGAAGGTAGAGACTAGTTCCCATGCAGTATAGCTTACAGGAAGTGACGTTCAGTGAGGGCGGAAGTTGTTAGATGCCCTCACAACGTTTTTAAATTTATGTGTAATTCATGTAGGTGTCGTTTATTTTGTTTTATTTTTGCAGCATTGTACGCTCGCACGCTTCGGGCACGGTGGCTCGCTTCGCTCGCCACAGATTTATATTCCCCCTCCAGGTATACGTGGACCCAGGGCATGATGGGAAAATTACCTAAACTGCATGGGATCTAGACACTACCCGAGTGGGAAGGGAAATACTAGTTTGCTGCAGGCAGGAGGAGAGTGACTCGGTGCCGCAGTTACATCATGTGGAGGACGGACCATCGGGGGCAGCTGTAGGTATCGGTACTCCATAATAAATAATATGTATACCAACAAAGAGGGAGGGGAGGGGATGACCGGAGTCGTGACACTTATACAGGGCAAGGCGAGGACACAGCTCATATAAGTGGAGAATGGCTCACACAGGGGAAGAGGAGGGGGTTCACTTACACAGGGTAATGGGAGCAGCGCTGCAGCACCGACCAAGCAGTGGAGGGGGAGGTCACTAGGCACATATATAACATGTATGTTCTAGGTGGGGGGGGGGGGCATGGCTGACACGGGCTTAGGGAGGGGATACAATCGTACAGGGCCCCCTGGTTATAATAAAAGGGAAAGTCACACCCAGTTGCCATACACATGACACCACAGTCTAAAGGTTCACACACACACTGGTTGTTTTTGCCAAGCGATGATGTTCACATCGCTGGCCAGAAAATCGCTCATTGCATGCACACTAAGCGATTTTCACAGGGGTGAATGAGTTTCCATAGTAGGACGCTAGGGGAAAGCCGTTCACTAGTCCTGTCAAACTGGACAGCAGCCGGCAAGGATGAAACTAGCCGATTTGAGCTGAAAGCCGCTCAAATGGCAAAAAGTTAGCTGCTCAGTATCAATTAGTGTGTATGGGCCTTAAGGCTTAGCGTAGACACTGTGAGATTGTAAGTTTGGATTTGGCTTTTGATGCTGGTGTGTAGATTTTTTTTTCCTATCGGTGCCAATGTGTTATTTTTCTTGTGACGCCTATGCGTTTCCTTATTTTCATTGTGGTGGCCTATGGGCCTAATTCAGAATAAAATGTAGACTAACGAAAATCACAATTCAGTGATTTGTTCAGCAATCCGTAACAACGCATGACCCCTTAACCGCTTCGGTGGGATGCCTGAACATTTTCCGGGCTCAATTGCGATGCTGCAGCGGGCTGACCTGTAAAATTTCCAGGAACCCTGACACAGTAGGTGCGAGCCAGTGGTGCCTCCAGCACTGGCACCCACCTACATGCTGTACACCAGGCACTCCCCGCTGCCGAGCACAGGGAAGGCAGCAGCGGCTGCGTCACGCCACATGCAGCTGCTGCACCCCAAAAGATCAAGGCCGGTCATGCTGATGTGTTCTACAATGGGGTCAGTAATGTAGTCTAGGGCAGTGGTTCCCAAAGTGTTTGCCGTGGCACCCTTGGGGTACTTGCAGGGGGGCCCTGGGTTGGTAATTCAAGTTATTTATGGTCAATGTAACAGACAAAAGCAGTACTGGCAGGTGACAATCATAAACTATGTGGACAAATAGAAGTAAATCCTGTCCCTCACCTCATAACTGAACTAGTGTTCCCTCCGGCAGGGTGCTGGAGGACAAGGGGCACTTTGAATGCAGTGGGGCGGGCCCGCCGACCTCACAGATGTGGGCCCACCGATGCTAAAAATGTGGGCTGGCCCCTGCCAGATGAGGTCACTAACGTGGGTGGGCTCGCCCAACGACATCACCAGTGTTGGCGGGCCCTTCCGCCGATACCACCAATGTGGGCGGGCCCGCCCGCCGCCAAAGTCTATTTTGGGGGGCGTGCTAGGCACCTACGTGGGGAGGACTGGGCTTCTCCCTAGAGCTCCAGAAGCCCGCAATGGGTTATCAGGGCATGTTTTGTCCTTTTAAAAAAAAAAACGGGCAGGGCGCGGCGCCCTGCTAAAACCGCCTAGTGTGAACACGATGAACCTAATGATGACCCAACTTATTTAATTTTATATTTACTTCACAATTATCCAGAACATTTTTGGGTTAGGGGCACCGTGAAAAAAAAGTTTGGAAACCACTGGTCTAGGGGATAGAGAGTTTGGTGATGCAGTGTAGGGTGTAGAGGGGACGGGTACATAGGGCCGGATGTACTAACCTTGAAAAGTGATAAAATGGAGAGTGATAAACCACCTGCCAATCAGCTCGTAACTGACATATCACAGGCTGTGTTTTATAAATAACAAAAAGGAGCTGGATTGGTTGGTTGTTTATCGCTCTCCATTTTATCACTTTTCAAGGCATAGTACATAGAAAATCCATCCCATAGTGAGTGTACTGTGTAGAGGGGGGGGGGGGGTAGTGTGCCTGGGAATCTCCATCTGATCCCTATACCACACTTAGTTAATACACCCACATTAGAGTCTAATGTATGTGCCCACTGGGTGTATTAACTAGGTGTGGTATAGGGATCAGACATTGGGGATCCCGACAGTCAGTATCCCGACTGCCGGTGCTCCGACAGGTGGGTGAGCGCAAACAAGCCCCTCGCCACAGGTTATATTCTCCCTCTATGGAGTCATGGACCCCCACAAGGGAGAATAGCCCTTGTGTGTCGGGATCCTCCCTGTCGGAGCACCAGCAGTCGGGAAACTGACTGTTGGGCATCCGGCACCCGTATAAACGGGATGCAGTTACAATCCCGGCGGTCGGGATCCCGGCGTTCAGAATCCCGACCGCCGAAATGCCGACACATTCTCCCTCCGTGGGTGTCCACGACACCCCTGGAGGGAGAATAAATTAGTGTGCACCGGGCCCGCTGCGTGGCGAGCGCAGCGAGCCCGCAAGGGGGGGGCGATCCACGTCCCCCCCCTGTTGGCATTTCGGCTGTCGGGATTCCGTTGTCGGGATTCTGAACGCCGGGATCCCGACCGCCGGGATTCAATACTGAATCCGTGAAAACTACCCCATTGTGCATTTAGTTAAGAGGCATAAATCAAAGGTCGATGTACTGATGGCAAATATTTTTGTTCCCCTGTTTGAATCCTCACAATCTGGTAAAAAATGAAAATAATATGAGGGCTCATTACAAACTACAAATCACACATTATTATGAATGCAAAGTATATTTTATTCCACAAATTAAATAATTTATGTACACATTAAAATTGAACATCTGAAAAACTCATAAATATGCATTTAGCCAATTTTCAA
Source organism: Crinia signifera (assembly GCF_055691185.1). Taxonomy (NCBI): domain Eukaryota; kingdom Metazoa; phylum Chordata; class Amphibia; order Anura; family Myobatrachidae; genus Crinia; species Crinia signifera. Next base: position 458,078,525 of record NC_139217.1, read on the forward strand.
TTGAAATATTTAGATGTACAAATCAACCATCACTTTTACCATAAGACAGGTGTGTCCTATACCGAAGTCACAAGTAGCCTTTCCAAATGAAATGCAGTCGCTGCAGTACAGCTTGTGGCCACTAGATGGCAATATGCAACCAAGCTATTAATTACATAAAGTAAGTCAGACTCAAATAGGCTGGAGAGCTGTAAAATTCCGGTGAACACCGTAATAAGAGTCAATAAGAGAACTGGGTACTTGTGTAGTTTCACGGCGCCGCCGCGCGCACACTCTGTCTCTGAAACTTGGCAGCCTGCCAGAAGCTCTGTTTAACTGTGCCCGTGCTGCTCTAGCTGTAAGCTACGTATTGTAAGCTACGTTATCAGCGTAGCGCCGGGCAGCAGCGCGCTGCCCAGGGGCTGACAGGTCACTGTAGTACCACAGTGAAATAGGCAGCACTGCGCACCGCTGACAACGGGGACATGTAAAAGTGGACACCCCGGGCACACCGCTGACGTGCAGGGGCTTGTAAACTACACACCCCTGCACACCGCTATCAAAGGGGGAGTCCCCCATGCAGACGCTAAATTTAGACGCAAAAGCGTCTGAAACCCAGAATATCTGCAAGCCACTAAGAAGTGGGAGTCAGGATTCAGACGATAAAGCGTCTGAAACCCGACTACCTGCTAGCCGCTACGAAGGGGTCGTGTCCCCCATGCAGACGCTAAAACTTAGACGCTTTAGCGTCTGAAAACCGGACTACCTGCTAGCCGCCAACAAGCCGGGGTTTCTGGACTTAGGCGCTAAAGCCTCTGAATTTAGTTGGGTCTAGGGGTACATCTAAATTTAGGCGCTCAAGCATCTAAATTTAGTTGGGTCTAGGGGTACACTATTGAAACCTGTCCACAGTGCCACTAGTCGACGCAACAGCCGTCGACCGTGTAAATTCCACTATCCACGCCAACCCGAAGCGTGGCGAGCGCAGCGGTATGCGTCCTACAACCTTTTCATACCCCCACTATCCACGTCGGCGTGGAGTTGATTTTATAAAGTGTGGTGAGCGCTGCGAGCCACCGAGCCCGAAGCGTGGCGAGCCCCGCCAGGGGACGCAGATACCTGTGAAGGTATCCGCGTCCGCTCGCCATGCTTCGGGCTCAGTGGCTCGCTGCGCTCGCCACACTTTATAAAATCAACTCCACGCCGACGTGGATAGTGGGGGTATGAAAAGGTCGTAGGAAGCGTACCGCCGCTGCTTCGCCGTTGCCATACTAAGACTATAAATGTGCCCTGTAAAATGGATTTCAAACATTTCCAGATTATAATTTCTGATTTTGCTCTCTTGTAACAATCTGTGAAATTTTGCGTCCAGCGTCGTAACTAGATATTTTGGTGCCTTGTGCCAGAAAGGGAATTAAATTTCATATATAAAATAAGAACCGTATGCACCAAAAATGTAGGGGGTGGCTTTACAAGGGAGGAGTGGGCTCACTTAATAGTACTGATAATGCCCACAGGAGTAGCACCCCTTACACACGTAATGCCCACAGGACTATTGCCGCTTATGCACACAATGCCCACAAGAGTAGCATCCCCCTCCCCCTAGTGTCACCCACAGTGGCGTAACTATAGCACCGCAGCCCCCGCAGTCGCGGGTGGGGCGCTGTGCATGTGGGGGCACCAGAGGGCTGCGGTGCTATAGTAATGCCCCCGCCCCCATCCCCCGCAGGCTTACCTGTCTGCGCGTCCCGGCTCCCCTCCTGGCTTCAATCAATTCTATGGAGACGGACTACGATAAAATGGCCGCCCCATAAAGCAGACAGTTCTCTAAAAATGTCTGCTGTATGGGGGTGGCCATTTTATCATGGTCCGTCTGCATAGAATTAATTGAAGCCAGGAGGGGAGCCGGGACGCGCAGACAGGTAAGCCTGCGGCGATTGGGGGGGGGGGGCACGTGCACTCCATTAACGGCGGGGGGGCACCCCAAATCTAGCTATGCCACTGGTCACCCTGTACCCCTTCTCCACAGTGTAGGCCATGTGTGTCCCCCCCCCTGCAGCCTGACCGCATAACTGGCTGTACAATCATTGCATTCATTTTAGAAGTAGAAATATATATTCCCAATTTTTAAAAAAAAATCTTTTTTTCTAATTCAAGTTTTCTCTTGCAAAATTACAGAAAATGTTGCTGCTTCCTTTGGGGCTGATACAAGAAGACAGAGAGGAGATTGTGCAAGGCCTCAGTCTGACCTACATCAGTGTTGATGCTGCTCTGCATATACTGGGACAGACATTTAATGTACAAGGATTGCAATCCCTTATGAAAGGTGCGTGTGGCTCCTTTGACGCCAGCCACACAGATACAGTACACCCAGATGACGTCCACGACTGTCTGTTCAGCATGGACAGATAGAGGTTGTGAACAGTAATGAATGGCGGCTTAGTCCCTCTGTCAGCAGACAACCGCAAGTGCTCTATGGGACGGTCCTCCCAAAAGACACCCTGAAAAACATCAAATTCATGGACGTGGAAAAACAGGATCCAGACGACTATAGCAAAGGTTGCGGAACTTCTCTTCACTTACGACATGCCCATCTGCAGGTACTTTGGTCCATTAATAAGGCCACAACTTATACAGTGCCTGGAGATTGGACAGTTAACGCCATTTCCAAAAATTAGGAAAAGAAGACGCAAAGAAGAGTACGGAAGTAACAAGCGGAGGAAACGATCTAGATTTTATTTACTGCAGCCGAGAAACTGGAAAATTGACACCACTTCCAAAAAAACCCGGAAGAGAAAACTTCATTAAACAGTATGGACAGAACAAACGGCGCAAACTTGGTCCGGAAGTTATTAGCTGCAGCTCCATAACCATCCCCACGGGATTAGGGCTACTGGCGACACCCCAAAAACAAAAACAACGCTGGGCAGCCACCCCACGGGTGTGTCGGAAGAGCTGCTAATTAGCATTCAAATTCTGACAGTTCCATCCAACTCATTATTAACTTAAATCAACATCCACACATAAATCACTAATAAAAATACATTAACGTCATCTTCAATGAATTCATACAATCTTGTCTTCACTTTATTGTAGCATATTGCAGGTGACTGCCATTAAAGCTCTGTTATATTCCCGTATGGTAAAATCACCAGTGTGAAATGTTGGATACTACAAAGTAATGCCCCTTTTCCACTGCAGCTAAAAAACGGTAAATTGCCGATTTTCAGCGCAATTTACCGTTTTAAGGCTGCAGTGGGAAAGTGACAGAGTTGAAATACTGTTTAAAGTTAAATGGTATTTCCACCCGTTTTTAAAGCAGAGTCCTTCACGTTAAAATAACGTTTAAGAGGCAGTGGGAATGCCTCTTAAACGTTATTTAGCCTCCAGGCAGTCCCAGTGCCTGATGAGACCTAGTAGTTCTCACTTTGTGCATGTGTAATGAGTGCACGTGCATAATAAAGAGCTGCTCATTACATATGCGCAAAGTGAGAACTACTAGTTCTCATCAGGCACTGGGACTGCCTGGACCCTGCATGGACCCCTGCTGCCTCCCCACTGCCATGCATCCCAGTGCAGGTAAGTACAAGGGGAGGGGAGGTGGGGGCACAGGGCAGGTACGGGGGGTAAGGCACTCTTTACACTTGGGGGGGGGGGGGGGTTAGACACTACATTTTACATGGTTCACTGCAATGGAAATGGTATTTAAAACGGTAATCTGCTGCAGTGGGAATGCTAATACCATTTTAAATACCATTTAAGATTACCAGTACTTTAAACTGGTCTGCAGTGGGAAAGCAGCATAACCGGCAGAAACAATTTTCAAAAGAATAGTAAAAGTTTAATAATAATAATATTATTACTATTACTACGAGAGGCTGTAACATATTGAATAAAATTTTCTCAGCCTAGCACCTGTATATCTGAATGATCCACCCCCTGCGCATCAAGGTGCCCTGCCAATTGTCCGCTGACTGGCAAGGCCTCTGCAAACCAGATGCATGCCCAGCTTTGCAGAAAGACAAAACAATATGAAGAGACCACAAAGTAAACCTGCCGGAATCTCTTCAATAGTGCAACCTCCGACCACCACGTCTGCTAAAACACTGCTCGGTTTAATCTGGTTTAAGACTTAAATTAATCCTGAGTTTAGGAGACATCGGGAACCGTTTTTGTACACTTGGCACTGGTGTCGGGATACGGTCACTAGGACGACCGTATGAACGTCGACATACGTTGGCTTGACCACTGTAAGTCAGAGTTGGAAGGTGGACACAAGCATTAGGTTGACAATAGGAAGGTCAAAAAGGTAGAAAGAGGTTTTCACGTTTTTTTTAGCCGACAGGTGGTTTTTCATACCCTGCCATCCAGTGCGGCATGGTGGGTGAATATATTAGTATGCAGAGGGCAGCGAGCCATGCGAGGGGACGCAGTACACTTAAGGTGACCATACACATGCAGATTTAGCATCAGATCTGGCTGGTTGGAACAAAAACATGGTTATAGATGAGAGCAAATGACAGTTGACCATTTGCTTGGAAATGCTGGAAAACTGACAAACTGTCACTGATCCATAACCATGTTTTTGTAACAACCAGCCAGATCTGAAGATAAATCTTCATGTTGACATTCGGGATGAATGAAAAACTAATGTCGACCTTTTAACGGTCTAATGCCTGTGTTGACCTTCCGACCCGGTCAACCTTAGCCATCTCGGCCTATTTCGGGTGTCGAATTAATCCCTTTAGACCATCAGTGGTGCATACCCTTTAATGAACATCAACAATCTTTTCCCACGGAATGAAATATCCCTTAGACTGCTCTGCCGCACTAGATCCACATGGTCCATACATTGCCAGTAACGCCACCCCTGCGCTTCCAGTCCTCTGCCATCTTCTTCCCTGAATGTATGTGTGTGGGTGCACACCGCTCCGTCAGAGAGTACTTGGCTACATTGCACCTATTATTAACCAAGCGCCCAGAATGTTCCTATCATTAGAGGACTGTTGAACCTAAATTACAAGTTACCAATCAAAAGTACAAGATCCAAAGCCTTCCAGGCCAGATATAGCCGATAAAGCTAAGAGAGGAAGGGATTAATTTCCGGCACCCATCAAAACCACATGAAAGGTGCAGGGAGCCTTCCTGAATTTGAAATAGCTGATAATGGAGAACAACAACTTTGCTTTCCTACATCAAGTCACAAATGTCTAGTAACTTTGCGATATGGAGACAGTTACATGTAGTCTACATGTGGATGTAAAAGGGCCTTGAATGACATAGGACACTGGGTTATCTAGCAAGAACGGAATCGTCTTTAAGGTTTCCATGGAATACACCAATGGAAAGGAAGTGAGGATAATATTTGATTTCCTCTGATGTGTAAACCTAGTAATCAGCTTGAATAAATAAGATTATGTAGACTTATCGTAACTCCATACTGGTCACTCATTTACCAGTGAGATCTTACAAATAAATACATGTATCCAGGTCCCACTCCTGAGACCACATTTCAGTTCTGTATAGTTCACAATATTTTCCAGGCCACAAGACGATCCCACGGTCATAGGATCCATATAGTACGCTCCTCCGTGCTCTAAGGTGTAAGAAAAGCAACAGAACTGTATACAACCAGGCTCTGCATGGTCTTCACTGGCGGTAGCAAAGTCCATCTGGCAAATAATGAGCCGCGCACTGTAACAGACGGGCATCAGCTACCTCCTGGGCTGTTCTTGTGTTTCTGCAGCATAAAGTAGGGTGACAGGGCACCCAACATAGAGTCACTGTAACAGAAAAATTCTGAATTACCAAAGAGGTCGTTATAGATTTCAAAGATTCAACGCTACCAGCGGGGTAACTATAGCACCGCAGCCCCTGCCACCGCGCGGGGGGGGGGGGGGGGGCGCTGTGCATGTGGGGGCGCCGGGGGCTGTGGTGCTATAGTTACACCCCCCAATCCCCCGCAGACTTACCTATCTTGCTGGTCCCAGCGGCTCCGTTCTTCTGCTGAGGACCACCACAAAATGGCTGCCCCCATATAGCACACAGTTCTCTGAAACTGTCTGCTGTATGGGGGCGGCCATTTTGTGGTGGTCCTCAGCAGAAGAAGAACGGAGCCGCCGGGACCAGCGCGATAGGTAAGGCTGCAGGGGGGGGGGGTTGCATGGGCGGCGGGGCATTGGGGGTGCTTGGCGGGGTGGCGCCCCCCCCTTTAACGGCGGGGGGGGGGGTGCGCCCAAAACTTAGTTACGCCACTGAATGCTACCACTGTTACATTTATCCCACTTTATTACACGCATCGTCTGTTACGTCAGGTATGATATTAATATATTACTCAACAAAGTAAAAAATATATAAAATAAACCACAAATATGAGAGCCTTACGTTACAGAGGTTGCCTTGGACACTTTGGACTTGGTGGGGCTCGACCAGTGATCCACCTTATATTTCAATTCTTTGTTCTGAAAAAAAAAAAATACACGAAAGTCAAAACAAAAGTGACATAACTGAATAAATATAGACTTATGTACTCTCCAAAATCCTGAGAAAAGGTTTTAAATACATGAATAGGTCATTAAGTAAAGCATAATGACTGGGCTAGAATGGATACATTTACACTTCGAAGACTTGGTCAGGCAACAAGTGTTAAGGCTTATCTTCTAAGTATGGGGTTTGTGGGTTGAGTTTGTGTGGGGCTGAGTTGGTCTCTTTTTGCTTGGGCTTACCACCCTCGATCGCTGTTTTTGCTTGCGGTTGACTTTAGGTGGTTCCTTCGTTGGCTAGATGTATTCGGGAAAGAGCAGACTACATGTTTTTAGAGCCAGATATCAGTTGGAGTCAGAGTGCTTTTATGTTTTTGGGGAAGGCACTCACCTTCATTGACCGTTTATATCTGCTGGTTTGAGTGGATACCATTGTGATTTTTGGTTTTATTGGTTCATGGCTATGGATAGCGATGTTCGTTTTTGAGGTTTGATAAGGATTTCAGCCGTTCTTTCTTTGCCATCATACTTTCATTTTTATTTCTTGCAGGTCTCACAGTTTATATCATATATAACTAAAAAGATAACAGGTTCTGAAAAATTCACATCTCCATCGCATTATTCTTATTTATGGTGTGGGGACAGCATAATTCCAAATGAAGCGAATGTGGAACATCAGGATCAGGTTTAAGAGCAGCCACAGTACGGATTAGATCCAGTCCAGGCTTTCCTAAATCTGATGTGAATCATAGTTTGGCTAATTAATACCTTTGGTTTCCTGTTCAATGTCTGTTTAGAGCAGAGAGTCAGGGTTCCCAATGCCAGTTAGTGGCTGGACAATAGGCTTGGGATGTGCTTACTATGCTAGGGTCCTCTGGAGTGTTGTGCCTACATTGTAAAAACTGTATATTGCCTATTCCATGCTGTAATCTGTGAATTGCTAAATTGTCTGCCTGCTACCATTAAACAGACATCTTGTATCCAGTGTATGTTATCTCAGTCACAGGTTCTGAATTATATCCTCCCTGTGCTTGCGTGGGTTTCCTCCCACATTCCCAAAATATACTGGTAGTTTTATTGGTTGCAAACAAAAATGAACCCTAGGTACTTGAATAAACATAGGACATGATATAATATGATATGATAAAATATATTAATTTATATGTCCCTTGGTGTGATATATACTGAACAGTTATAGGAATACATTTCTACCTATTGTTATCTTCTAGATCAGTGATTTTTATCCTTTTTAACACGTGGCACACCAAAAAAATACATTAAAATTGCTCAAGTTCTAAATTAGACCCCACGGGGAAAAGAACACAGACTCCCACAGAAAAAAAAAAAAAAAACCATTGGCCCCTATATGAAAAAACAGTGTCCCCTGAGGTAACAAAAATGAAAACAAGAGACCAGCGTATAACAGTTGAACTGGTGGTGTTACCAGTGTTGCCACCCTAGACATTAGCTATGGGAGAATACCGCAGGTCCAGATTACTGGCGGCAAATACAGACAGCCGGCATTCAGAATCTCGGAATGATGTTGATGGATTTAGGGCTCCTGTTTATCGGTTCCATTTTCCCATTTTAATTCTGACTCCAGTTGGTCTCTCTGGGGAAGATTCTTGAATGAGTCCTTTATACAGAAACCCTGAAAGGGGGTCACGGGTAGAAAGTACCAGGGACTGGGCCTCCCAAGATGGCTACCACACCGCTGTAGCATGACCTGGTAATCCCAATGGTAGGTAAGCACCAGGTGACCCTCCTTAATACCCCATACCCAACACTGATCACTTGTATAAAAAGGAACTCTGATTTCTCACCTGACATTCCAGGAAATTAATTCTGTCCTTTAATTCACCAATTCTGTCATCTTGTTCTTTCAGGTGCTCCCTTAAATCTTCACTCTGTCATGGCAAGAACATAAACACAACGATGTAACGAGAGGGAATATGATGCACCATGTGAGGCACAGCTATTTGGTGAAGATACTCTGCACCCAATATCTTTGCTGATGTTTGTCCGCACGCCATGGGAAAGGACAGCAAAATGAGCCATGGTCGCCTAACTTACTAAAGTGGTGGTAACCTACTCAGACGCAAACGTGGGATGTTCGGTGGAGTGTCGCAGTGAATTAGTCTCCCTAGAAATGGTTTCACATTTGCTCAAAGTTAGATATTTAAATATTACTGGATGGGTAAGAGGTTAGTATGACGTTACCAAACCATAACCAATGTTTAACATGGAATACATACAGATGACCAATGGATGGGGTGCGAGCGGTCAGAAAACAGACACCAGCATCCCGATAGCGACCCGGTAAGTATACTTACCTAACCCCTGCCCCCCCTAACCCTCCTTGCAACCTGAACCCCCCCCCCCCCCCCACTTGCCTAATATTAACCTAACTACCCTGTAACCTAACACCCTCCCCCCTTCTAAGTCCCTACTCCTCCTTCTCCCTTTGTTCTATCCCTAGCCTTCTGGCTAGTCTCCCACTAGTGCCTAAACCTAACCCCCACCCCCTACAGACATGGAGGCTTATTTATCAAGGAGTTAAAGTCATAATGGATATAACTTGTTGCGTATGATAAACAGTGCTCCAGCCAATCAGCTCTAAACGGTTATGTGTTTGAAAAATGACAGTTTGGAGCAGATGCGCTGGAGCCCCATTTATCAGTCTCAATAGGTTTCATGACTCGATGAGAAATATGCACCATAATATAGCTCATGAGGCTAAACTAGAATAAACCATCAGAATCAATATCAGAATGAATCTTTTCCTGTAAGTTACCAACGAAACATCCTCTGCACAAGGCCAGCGCACGCTCTTGTGCGATCTGCAACAAATGGTCATCTTCTGCAGCTCAGCATGCCATTTGGAAAGTGGGAGGAGTTTAATGGCGTGACCACAGCTCAACATTAACTGTAGCGGAATCTTATCTGCAACACTAATACTACTGGTGTACGTCAAGTAGTTTGTGCTGCTTGTATATGCGAGTGTGTGTGTTTGTGTTTTAACATATTGTTTTTAGAACTGAATTGCGTTTAGCACATTCATTTCCTGATACCTAATTTTACACAGCTAAAATACACGAATATATTTAAAAACGCAGTTTATTATCTCCAACAGACTAATACAAAATGCACTATAAGGCCCAGTCCTGAATGGGCCGCTCACCTCCTGGATCAGCGCTCGGAGATGCTGGTGCTGGGACATCATTAACTGCTGCAGGTGCCCAATTTGCTCCTGTACCGTGAAAACCTCATTTTGAATCTTCACACAACTAAAAATGAACAAAATAAAGTTATTTTGTCTTCCCCGATGTACGTTATTGTACGGTATTTCATACATTCTGTAAGTAAGGGAACATTGATGTAGTGTCACTGTGGCCAGAAGTCTTGGTAGATAATGGGCAACGCATGACACGACGACACCATAGAGTGCCATTGAATTACTGACCCGTTCTTGTTGGAAGGATTGGCCATTCGCTTTGAGAGCTCATCTTCAAGAAAATGTTTCTTTTCCACCAAAGCTGCATTCTCCTGCAAGGAAAACGCGGCAAGATCATTAGAATTCCGATTATAATAATACGATGCAAATATATTCATATAATGTGACTAAACAGGAATTAAACATTTCCCACAATAAATTTCACTTATAGTAGTGCCAAATGAGATAATTAGCATTCATTATTCTCCGTCATTGAGATTTTGATGAATGCATCCACTGAAAAATATTCTGTATATAGGGTGGGATGTTCTAACATCCCCAGCACCCTCCGCATAGTTAATGATCGCATATGCTCTAACATTGCGATAAGAGCTGTCCCTTGCGATGTGGCGGCAGACTTCCGGGTCTGAGAGACCCGGTAGTCAGTCTGCGCAGAGCGCCGGAGCCGGCCGCAGGGCATGCTGGGAGGGATCCGTGACGGATCCCTCACACATAGGCTGCTGCAGGAAAAAAATCGCCAGCTTTTAGAGAATATAGAAATGCGGTAAAAACCCTGAAAATATTTCTGAGTTAGAGCATCCCGCCCACAGTGAGGACAGGGATTGCCATGAGAAGGAGTTATCGTAAAACCTCTAAGATGTCTTTTTTGTATGAGGATGGTTCAATGAGTAATGTAACAAGACTGCTCATGAGTATAATATTCTCCATTCCATCGACGGTAGTTTCCTGCCAGGCCAAAGCAGGTAGACCACAGCTTCCCCTCGCAGCCATTAGACTGCGTCTCATATCAGTCATACGGATAACGGTAGGACAGATGGTCAAGATGATCAGTGATCCGTCCAGCCAAGCACATCCACCTTAAGACGGCCATTTGTGAATTAATAAAGGTCTGATTCAGGAGGATAGACATTGGAGTTTGCGATATTGATGATGAATCAAACACCTGAGTCCTGTTTAGATCGTACATGAGCAACTGATAGGGTGTCCATGTTCACGAACGTAAAAATTTGGTACAAAAGAATAAAAAAAAAAAAAAATCACGTCGACCTATTTACTGTCAACCTAATATTTGTGTCAACCTTTTGACCCGGTCAAACTATTTCACGTGGCGACCTTTATCAGTTGACCCTATAGCCTATACCACCTGGCACCGTGGCGATGCAGGATGTCCCAAAAGGGGCATATTACAATAAGGTTCGGATACTTGAAATGCAGAACCACACTATGGCTGGCATTTGACAAGTAGTTATCAATGGACATTCCTTAACATCTGTAACCATGGAAACAAAATAAGGACCATCTGTTAAATCGCAGCAGGTGACTTCAGGCAACAGTCTTATTTCAAGTATCAAGACTCAGGGATAACACCAGTAACTTGTAGTAACCCAATAATACCCCGTTCTCACTGCCGCAAAAACCCGGGTATTTCCCGGGGCAAGCTGAAAATTCCCATGTCCTGTCTCAGTGTGAAAGGGTCTTTGTGAAATTCCCGGGTGTTATTGTGGCAATCCACTCCAAAGGGTATCCCTGGTGTGCCCCTGTGACCCAATGGAGCCCTTTTAATAGCAGCTAACGCTGCCTGCAAATCCCTGCCCTGTGTTCAGGGCTGTGAGGGGTTAAACAGCCCCAGCTCACCTTCACGTGAAGGGAGCCTGACGCTCCCCTGATTGGCTGCCCAGAGCGTGTGAGGAAGGTGTCAGAGGTCAGGAGCAGCAGCGTGTAGCAGAGCATGCAGCCTGGAAGCGTGCTGATGGAGAGTGAGGAGAGACTGTGCAGCAGAGCGAGACCTGGGGAGAGAGGACACAGAGTGAGCCCAGCAGAGCGTGCAGCATAGAAGCGTGTGAGGAGAGGACCGCGCAGGGAGCAGTGTCGGGCGGTGATTGACAGCCGGCATCCCCGGCCAGCAGAAGATAGGAGATCAGTGTGCAGGGGGACCAGGAAGCAGCGTGGTCATGGAGGGAAGCTCCCGGCCACGTGATTGACAGCCAGAGGGAGCGGAAAGTGCGACTGGATGTCCAGAGAGGCGGCGAGGAGGAGCGGAGCCCAGCAGGGAGAGGAGTCTGGAGGGCCCGAGGCACCCCGCGCTGAAAACGAGGCGGTAGCAGCAGCATCACAGAAGGGGCCTGATTCGAGACCAGCAGGAGCTGGCAGCGGCAGCCGAAAAAAGGTACTCTAAATCCTCCTGTCTGCACCCCTGACACCCCTGCCCCCGGGACACTGTTGCCTGACCTGCACCTCGTTAGCTTATGACGCCCAACAATCAGCCACCCTGCCACACAGTACCCTCACAGTGGTGTGAGGTGTAAGACCCCGCATATGCCTGGCTACTTTGCAGCCCCATTATCCCAGCCAAAGGGAACTAGCCACCGCTGCCATCAGCCACTGGCGGAGCCAGTGACCCCATCGCCAGGGTGTTGTTGCACCCAACCTCACCCCTTACAGTTGTTCCTCACCAACCTCGCAGGGAGTTGCCCTAGGTAACGGGAACCCGCCTGTACCCCTTTGAAGGGGATTGTTCATTTGTTCTGCCCTATTCATAGTAGTGTGCACACTGTTAGGGCCTAATTCACCTGTGAGGATTTGTGCGTCGTGGGACCGTGATTGCTCTCAGGAACTGTGTGTGATATCTGAGACTGTAGTTATAGGGTGTGCAGCGCCACCCATTGGACACCTTGAGTTATAGTATTACAGGTGTAGTGAAGCATTCTAGTGATGTCAGACTATTGTCTTTAATATTGCTCTCTTTGATGTCATTGTCTTTGTGTTTTTTTTATCTTTCTTATTGATGTTTGCATATGTGTAGGAGTATATCACAGCGACTAGTGCAGTTGTTTTTCTTTAATAAATATTTGTCGCTGTTAACCGAAGTAGCGTTGTCTTTTGTGGGTCCCTTGGGTTGTGCCATTCCCTGCCACAGGTTCTCCAGCAGAAGCCGCGAAGAATCCAGAAGCCGCTGCCGTCACCAGCTCCAGATTAAGGTACGCCATCTTGCACCACACCGTACAGGGGCACTGTCACATTATGCCCCTGCAATTACACCCGGGTTTTTTGCAGGGTTTTTCCAGGGTAATACACGGGTATATGGCAGTGTGAACAGCACAGACCCGGGTTTTTCACACAAAAACGAGCTTATTGGGGGATGTAATCATGAGATATGTGACATCATATTTAGCCAGCCAATAAAAGCTGCTTTTAAACAGCCTAACACAGCAATTTGTACAAATTTCCCAACACCCAATCACAGCTGCTATTACATTCCACACACAGAGCATGGAAAGCAGTGTAAAAGGGGCAGACACGGGAAATTCCCGGGTCTGAGGTGCAGTATGAAGGGGGTCTGTTGAGCTGACAAGCTCTGTGGCCCCCAAAAAATCCGTCAAGAAAAACCCACAATTTTGCAGGGGCGGCAATGAGAACGCAGCATAAATTACAATGGAAATAACTATTGATCCAAGGTCTAAATTGCAGGGAAACCGGGACTCATTTGTATGTGGTAACACTAACATTTAGAACCCAAAATTACTGAAGAGCCAAGAATTTTCTTAATTGTCAAAATCTAGACATACTGTATACACTCACTGCATTTTAAGCCTGTACTGATATATAAACAATTCAAGCCCAGTGAATTAAATGGTAAACTAGGTGTACAAAAAAAAAAAAAACCTTAAAACTATGTTGGTTTAACCAGTTATCAAAGTGTAATTTTTTTTAAAGTAAACCCACAGGGTTTTTGTAGACTGTAGAATAGGTAAAAAGATGTTCGGCAATTAGAAGAATTGACCTTTTAAATTTCCAACCTAAACATGCCAAGAGGCTTTAACAAGCTGCCAATGTAACCCCCTGTGAGACCAACTGTCCGGCATGGAGAAGGAAGCTTGGACGGACATGGTCTCTTATGCTGGATACACGATCAGCAACAGTAGCGCACGCAGGGGGGGTTTCTGAGTACCCAGAAACCCCCCCAGGAGTCTAAGGACCCTAGGCTGAAAGCTGAGGGTCCCCTCTTTCCATGGGTATAATAATTTTAAAAATCGGCCCTTGGGAACCAGAGATATCTGACTTCAAAGCAGTGGTCCCCATCCAAGCCTATTAATTGCTCTTCCCAGTCAGATATTTCAGGTTCTGTCTGACAGAGTTTTTTTGAGGGTATATTCCAAAAGCTGGGACTCTCCTCCTTTGATGGACACTAGCATCTTGTCTCTACTGTTCCCAGAACCAGAGATATCAGCCTTCCAGCAGCTAGTTACTGCTCCAGCTCCACACACCTGGTATGTAGTTTTATATTCTCGTTGGCAGATTGCTCTGCCTCCTGAACTCTCATCCCCTAGTCCCCAATACAATTTGGTAGGTGGGATTCTCTAGTTTTTAATTCCATTAAAATCTAAGAAATCTATTTCTGGGAACTGGAGATATCTGCAGTCAAGCAAGCTGTCTTCCCACCAGAAAATTATGAATAATAAGCCCACTCCACTATACACCCCTCCTCTGTATATTAAACATCCTCCACCACCCTGGAAGTTATGTATCAGGGCCCTTTCATTCTGCCCAATGCCCCCTTCTCCCACCCCATCTCCCACCATCTGTGCAGTAAAGGGGTAATTAGTGGAAATTACTGATCCAGACCCTACATGCTGAGCAGTTGATATAATACCCCCTACCACCCGGGGCAAAGCTTCCCCCACCCCTACCGCTGGAGGATCGGTAAGTGCCCCAATACATTGCTATGCCCAGGGGTCTACACTGCTGTTGATGCCCCTGTATATGTATGTATGTATGTATGTATGTATGTATGTATGTATGTGTATATATATATATATATATATATATATATATATATATATATATATATATATATATATATATATATATATATATTTTTTTTTTTTTATTATTATTATTATTATTATTTATATTATACATTTGGTCTATCTATAATACTTTAACTGACCCAACATATACTGGGTCACCTAAGTGTCCATCTCCGTGCTTTGCTCCGCCCCTCTGGAAACCCCCTTCTGAAAATCCTCCGTTTGCCACTGAGCAACATATACAGGAAGACTGGCACCCTGAAACAAAACGGTTATCACAGCCAAGATGTTAACATTATTGTAGGCTCTGGACAAAGCAATGTACTGTGGCTCCTACCCAATGATTCACTGTAATAAAGAAAACTGATAAGATCATAACTTACCCATTCTACAGTCCTGTATCATCTCTCCGCATGCTTCTAAACAGTGAATGGCTGTCAGCACTGATTGGTGGACAGCTTCATACACCCACCAATCAGCATGCTGATAGTCATTCACTGCCGTGGGAGGCAGATAAGAGCATTCTGCATGGCCACTCTGATTGGTTGTAACATTCTCTACCTACAGAGGCACCAGTCTGTCTCTGCTGGAAGGCCCTAGAATTATGGAGTCCTGGGCAGCTGCCCACTGTGCGTTTATGTGAAGATGGCCCTGACTACAGAATTGAACAGTGCCATACTCTACCCCCACGGTCTACATATAGTTGGTCAAGGATTCATCGTACAGCAAGAATAGGATTCAAAACATAGGTCCAGGTCAGAACTACATACGTAGAAAAGAATAAAGCAGTAGGCTTCAGATCAGGGAATGGTCAAGGTCTCCACCAATGGTTGCTCAAGAGGAGGGGATGCAGCACAGTTCAAAATTCAAATAGGGGAGCCGCACCCACTGTCACTAACTGCCATTCCAAACTGACTCACCGGGATCCCCTATTTGAATTTTCAACTGTGCTGCAGCCCCACCTCTGGAGCCTTTACTGGTCTCCACATTTACACCCCATGCAGCTTGTTTGTGATAAACTGGACAGAAGGGTGACAGTAAAGCAACCCACACGTGCAACACTTTTCTGGAATCATCTACAGCAGTGCTGGGGTGGACTTCATGAACAATACTTGATGATCATTTTACAAAGAATGACATAGGTCCGTTCTGGAGTCATATCTACAAAAGGTGGCAGTTTGGAAAAGTTTAGATTTGATGCTGATAAAATGTTAAAATTGAATTATAGATTTACTATTTTGTTTCTCTTTTGTAATCTCCGAGCGCACAGACATTAAACCATTTAAATTTCAATAAAAAAAATTGGAAAGATGCGAGTTCTATAATTCTGGCTGTAGCGCCAAGTGCAATGTTTGCTTCGGTTTATACAGTATGTCTATATACAGAGGATGTCTGTATTTGCATCACACTTTTATTTTCTATTATGTTAGATTGTCATAGCCAGCAGCAAATGTCCGGAACAAACATAGTTATAAAATTTGCCTATTTATAGTACATCATGTGTTAAAATTAGGTCGCACATAAAAAAGGTCTTTGTTTGGGAAACACTCCTAAAAACCCTGCAACACACTCACATCTTCCATTCTTTCCATCAGCTTCTCCAGTTCAAGGATCCGGCCGTGTTTCTCTTGTATTTTCTCCGCCACCTCCTCCAACTTCTCAACACTCTTCTTAAACTGATCTTCATGTTCAGCAGCGGTAACCTAAATGGTCAATAGCAGAACAGGTTATTTTTTTTTAAAATCAATGACTAAAACGGTTATTGTAATGAGATTTCTGAAAACCCTTCACATTTGTGCATGTTCTGATATTGGGTGGTATTTAATGTCGGATGCTACTTCCGACAGAGGAAATCTCGCCCGCCGCCTATTCAATGTTGCCTTTTCCGACAGCATTGAAGGCAGATTTTAACAAAACAAATCTGACTTTAAAACAAGTTGGATCTGTATGGTTGAAAACGGCAGCAGATTGTCTAGTTCATGGCCGTTTCTCCACAATCCATGGCCGTTTTCACCGACAAGCCCACTTTTCACCACTCGACAGGTGGAACATTGAATTCCGCCTGTCTAGTTGCAGGTGAGCTGACCAAAAACGGCTGTCAGGGCAGTCGGAATCCGACATTGAATACCCCATTATGGGAGACACAGCCCCTGTTTCCAAGGTGCGTGCAAAGATGACAAAGTCCAGAAAGCTGTGGCAGCCATGTGTTGTACCATGGGCCGAAGTGGCTATAAGCACAGCTTTGTGCGTATAACCAATCCACCCTGCAACAATCCACAGTTGCAGCAGTCATCATTAGAATTGGCAAGTATACCTATACCATGCTGGTATAAACCCCATGCTGGGTGCAAGGGATCCATCTTTAAAAAAAATGGAGGTCTGTTCACCAAACTCATGCCTCAGAATAGGGTGAGACTTTTTCTATCCTCCTATGGCAAGCCCACAAAATTGTGGTGTTGCGTGTTTCAAAAAGTTGCCAGTTGCCACACAAATGCCAGTTTCATGGCTGAAATTGGCACTTGCCCGTAAATACACAAATAAGTTCAAATGGCAACTGTGCTGCTTGCTTAAATTACTTGGATGCATCCTTAATTTGCATATATGGATTTTGTCTTAAGCTCATTAAAACTTTGGGGGTTCTTCATGTTATCTAAGACACAGACAAGCAAACAGCTGCTCTCCAGTTGTTGTGGAACTATAAGTGTCAACATGCTTTTGGAAGATATAGGCCAGGAGGTTTATACTGGATACACAGTGTAAGATGATCTGTCCAATATTTCTGGTTGGGAAAACGATTCTAGTAATGTTAAGGAGCAAATGACAATGAACCAATCACTCCCAAAAGCAAAATGGGCAAAAATGGTCATTTGGATAAATTAGATAAACCAAACGGATTTAACCAATTTGTCTGAACATCCATTTTGATCTGTTTTCCAAAGTTTGTCAAATGTCATTTGTTCCCATACATTACCAGATTTTTATTCCAACCAGAAAGATTGGACAGATAATCTTATAGTGTGTTCAGATTTAGTTCCAAAGCAGCTGCAGACCCACAAAATCTGAACATGCAATGTGGGATGATGTGTAACAATATTCATACGCGCCCTTCCCCCAGCAGCCTGAATAATTTTTCCAGCCGGCAAACAATAGTAATAAGAGAAAAGGGATTTGGAATAAAAATGAGAGTCACTCACTGATCTTTAAACCTTTGCCGGATTTTTTGTGAGTGACTCTTTCATTTTTATTCTTTTGGTGCAAATGCTTTTTTTACCACAGGATTGTTTATTCTAGAAATAGAACTAAGCAAAAATAATTTTCTTACAAATACTTCAAACACCGGATTGCTTGCAGCTTTCAACATCTAGCCCCAAGCGCCTGTGCTATATATTTTTCCAAATCCCTTTTCTCTTACCACAAAATCTGAAGCCTAATTTAATATTACTTTTTATTTTAAAAGTGTAATTTTGTTAAGCAAGTAAATGAAGAGGATATGGGAAACACACGAGTGTTGCATTTATGAGTTTGTTAAAATTTATGTCTGGGTTGAAGATGGAATGTATTAAAGGTGCATTAATGCTGTATTTCTGCTACTTTACCTGTAATCTCTGCTTCTCGTCTGCGTGACCCTTCCGCAGGTCACCAGACTTCTTGCTGTAGTTTTCATACAGCTTCCGTGTTGCATCTCTTATTGCGCCTGCTCCGGCTTCACGGGTCGCTTCCAACTTAAGTAAAATCAATACAGAAAGGTGCAGTTAAGAGATTATTATAGGTAGAAGCCATTTAGAAATGAGCTCTTACAGCCCTGGCACTAATTACACACCAATTAAAAAAAAAACGAATTTTTTTAGTTTTTAAATGCACAGCTATGGGTTCCAATGAGTCTGTATACCAATAATGTATCTAATTGAGGCTGTTCTATTCATCCCAAATGTACATACTTTAAGGTAGTCCTCGGAGAGACCTATATAGACACCCAACTAAAATTAATTGGAAGGTGCTGACTTAATTCTGAACACCAGAAACAAATAGTCATTAGTAGTTATTGTGGTGCTAAAGTCTAGTAACCAGTGTCTATAACTATGAGAGGAGGGGATGCTATCCCTGCCCACAAAGCTGCCAAACAAGGATGATTCACTCATAAAATTCCCTACAGCCCTAGCAGTGAGAATCCAGATGCTATGCGCACATGACACACTCAGACAACTATCCGATTCTACGACTCTACCTTTATCTGCAGATCTTCATTTTCCCTGTAAACGTCAACAAGCTGCAGGTCTTGGTCATTCAATTTGTCAAGGATGCGTCTGTACCGAGAGCCAAAACAATCTTCTTCGCTGCACCCATTTTGTTTCATCGGAGAAGAATCCTGAAAAAAACAAAAAAGTTCCCAAGTCACTACTCGCCTCTACTAAAGTTTAATGTGTTTTCCATGGTTGGCAAAGACTGAAAAGGTGGCTGGAATCAGGGCTCGAGCTCTAGGTCCCAGATAAACATAGGCCCATCATTATGACAGCACGAATAACTATCCAGCAGGTCACATGGTTGCGTAAATAATACAGACTTTCAGCCCCAACATCTTCCACAGTTTTCCCATTTCCTGCACAGTTTTTTAAACAAAAGGATGTACTGAGACTCTTGAAAAATATATATATATCCTTATGCCGGCACACTGAATTCCCAGCTGCTCCGGTGCAACAATAATGTTTCATGTATATCCAAAAGAGAAGGCACTCAGAGACTGAATAGTAAGCAAAACTAACTTTGAATACAGAAGTTTTGCTTACTATTCAGTCTCCGAGTGCCTTCGCTTTTGGATACATATAATAATAAATTCACTTTAGTCCAGTGAATCAAATGCCATTATATTCCTTATCCTTAAGGGACTGTGGTTTTTTTTTGTATGAAATATTTTATAGCTGATAACAAGTTTCAACTTCAGATTTTGGGGACAGCAATGGGCACCTCACCTGCCCCCTCATTTCCTTATGGTGTTTAATTTTGTACATAATACAAATATCTTCTATGCACAGCACATATCTTTGTACCTTCCTTTTGCATATGATTTCAATTGCCTCAATACATCGGATTACTCTGGTTTAACTTAATGGCTAATGAGGCTTAGCAAGCACACTGTGACAGTGTCATTTCACCATAAACTACAACCTTTTCAATCAGAGTCCCCTTTAATAATGGAAACATCCATTATTTTGTGGATTAAGCAACAACATATTGCAGGTAAACAGAAATCTTTGAGATGAAATGAAAAGGTTAATACATTTGTGCAACAAAATATCATCAGACACATTTGAATAAAGGATAGTCTGCTAATGTACTTGTGAGTAGATTTTCCACACTGTCACAACACAGGACAAGACCGGTTAAGAGAAGGAACAGATGTTCTTCATTCATAAAAAAAAACATACTAAGGAGTACTGTATATCTACTAGCTTTACAGGGCACACTGGGGTAATTTACCCCTTTAACGTATTCAATTTTTCATTGCCTTCAATCTAAAAGCAAATTAAATTGGGATCATCAACAGATATTTGTATAGGTTACAACATGACAGGCAATTTGGTCATGTTGCTGCCATACAAAATCTATAATAAAGTTCAATAATTGTGTTTAAAGGGTATCCTTTGTTCTTACAGTTTACACACACACACACACACACACACACACACACACATATACTGTAATATAAATTCTTATGTATGAGGCTTAGTTCTGGTACTCCAAAAGGACATTGGTTGGAGTATACCGATACGGTACTGTACATTTCCTGGTAGTGAAATTAACAGCTGTACAAGGATTCTAGGCAGTGTGATAAAACATCCCAATCCAAGGATCTAATAGCCTAATTACATGAGATATTTGGCTGAAGGAGCATTAGTACATTTATTACCTGTGTGTATAAAGTGTTTTATATTACACTGGGCTCATATGTGATTGGTTGGTTTATGATGGGGTATCCCAGAGGTCAATAGTCTAATGCTATATTCGCTCTGCTGTTAGGCTGATTTCTACTTCGTAAATGACTCATGCTGTGTGCTAGAAAAGTGCACTATACAACGGCCCTTGTTCTGGTTGATTCGCACGTACACGAATTTGGCCAGTGTTCCGACGATGTGCGTATACGCATGCGCAGAACCATTTCTGCGCATGTCTGAATGCAGGGAGCGTGCAAACTCGGAAAGAAGTCCGGTTGCAGAGTGCTCGCTCCTGGCCTTCCGAGCAGGGGGTGATCAGGGTCATTACCATATGCGCACGCCCTGCTTTTCATGGGAGTGCCAATGAACACGCAGGGCGTGCGTATGAAAATGCGGTCGTGACTTAACCGGATGTCAGCTGCCTGCCATTATCCCTGCTTTTCTTCGCTCATATGTACGAGTGGTCTAGACCACTCGTGCATGGGCGAGCGCTTTCCACATCATTCAATGGTCGCTGACCAATGAATGATGATGGGGGGGGGGGGTTCCCACAGGCATTTAAATGGATGTTCACATAAAACATCCATTCGCATACCGACCACCCAAATTCGGCGTGTGGAGTACATTCACTGGGCAGGGTTTAGTACATTCGCTTCGGCCCGTGCACGGGTCCGAGTGAAGCGATCAGAATAAGGGACAAATTACACCAGACTGACTGAGGACTTGCTCTAAAAGAATTTCATATACGAATGTAAAACAAGGACATTCACTCCAATGGCCAGACGGAAGTGCACAATACACGATTAGGCTATTGGTACGGGGGCACCATTTTTTTTACTATACCAGTTGCTGATATTTCAAGTCACAAATAAAACAGTTTTAATTAAATTAAGCCATGTGGAGAAATGACAAAATTATTCTCCACAGCAAATTTCTAGTATATTTACCAATCGCATAGAGGTTTACGGGACAAAGTGCAAAGTTTGTATGCAATAAAAAATGCTAATGTAAAAAGCTGGACAATGGGGCGACACATTACAGAGAGAATAATTGCCCTCAAAGTCCTACATGTTGCATACTGTTGATGGTCACAAGTATATACATGAAAGACTAAAAAATTATAAAGTGAAAAAATATACATGTACAGTACATATGAACTAACGGAAAACGTTACACCTTTACCTTCTCCTGTGGAATTCTCCCATTTATATCGTCTTTAAATAACTGACTCTGGATTTTCTCTAAGGTTGTTCGGATCTGTGGGGGGAAAAAAAAGCTCAGTAACCGACGGGCTCAGCAGCAGACATGGGGGGGAAATAGAGGGTAGATTTATAGGTACATGTTTAGTTTCACGGCAGCAGGCTACGCTACGGTTTCAGCATAGGCTAAGCTATGCTGTCAGCGTAGCCCAATGGCTGCCTAGCATAGTCAGCGTAGTGACTCCACGGTACCCCTGCGTAGTCAGCGTAGTGTCCCTGTCAGCTGCAGCTCTGTCCCCGGCAAGCCTAGTGAGCGCCTCTCACACAGCGCCGGTAACCGCCAGATCCCATGTGCTGGCAGATAACGGCGGAGAGGTGATCATGAGGGCGCGTCTCCATAATTATTGTGGTACGGCAACCCTGCCAATGTGCCGCTTCAGGGAGACGGACAGAGTTAGGGGTTCGGTAGCGAATGCGTCTCCTGCACAATAAAGGACGCATTTGCCAGTGCTCCATATTACATACTGGCAAATGCCTCCATTTCAAACCCCCACTATCCACGCCAGCCCGAAGCGTAGGGAGCCCTGCGAGCGGACACAGTACGCGTCCTCCTGATTTATAAAATAAACTCGGCAAGGAGTTGATTTTATTAAGTGTGGCGAGCGCAGCGTACTCCAGGAGGGGGCGCAGTTTAATTGACATGTATTCCGCGTCTGCTCGCCACACTTTTCATTTCCCCCCCACCCCACCCACAGAGAGAACCGCCGCTGCCGGGAAGGACTGTATGCATAATGCACTGACAGCCGGGCAGACAGAGAGCCGGGGACTGCCCGGCTATATTCACAGTGCTGCATGTCCCGGACTCCTGGCTATTTGAAATTCGGCCTCATTCCGTTTGGCATCATCTGTAAGGGGCAAGAACTATTTTGCTGCATAATGTGCAGAAGTAGAATATGGTGTGGTACAATACACTCAAGGACACGCCCACTTTTGCATGACCACACCCCCATTTCCGGAGCGCCTTCGGCTCGCGCACTACTAGATCCTTCACATTTGACGCCAAGGTGGGCCTGTGTACTTTAAAAGGCAGGATCTATGAATAATACCATTCCCCCCTCCTTCTGCTCTCCTCCACTCTCTCTCCGCTGGCGCCCCCCCCCATCCCCTCCCTCCCATGGTGCCCCCCTGTAATCTTCTCCTGGATCCGCGTGTGTGTGTGTGTGTGTACTATGCTATGCATCTCTGTCCCCATGCTAGAATTCACACTCCACTCCACTGGGGAAGGTGGTAGGATCTGGGGGCCCACTTTAATGAAAACTTGGAAAAAAAACGAAGTACTCTGAGGACACTCACTTTACGGACATATTCCGTCTCCTCTGTGACGTGTGCTGCTGTGGATCCGTACATATAAAATATATCATCTTCCATCGCATTTTCATTGACCTTTTTTAAAAACCCTCTCTCGGATGCAGGAAGAGAGGCCATTTTTCTGGGATATCCTGTGGAGTTTATACAGAGAAACAAATGAGTAATAGGATTCCATTTGCATGAATAAATTGGTCATCTACATAGAAGATCATACACGTGGTCAATGAGACGCTCATGCTGAGCCTGCTGTCAGCACAGTACATGCTGTACGTGTGTGCTGCTGCCCAGGAGACACAGAGGGGGGGGGGAGAGACCAGGACCCCTCCAGCAAGCCTGGGTCTGGGTAATTAGTACCCGCCCCCCTCCCTCTCGGCAGCCCTGCCCACAACGTGCATTCAAAAAAAAAAAAACGGTCAATGCAAGAGAAAGAGGCCATCTTTAAGCTCCCAAAGTAATTCATCAGAGAGATAGCAGGAACCTTAGCAGTAAACAAAACAAAAGTTTAGCACATTCGAATGGAAGAAAAAAATGAATTCGCTCAGTAACTCAAACAGGCCTGGACGTCCATGGAAGACAACAGTGGTGGATGATTGCAGGATCGTTTCCCATGGTAACGAGAACTTCTTCCACCCCAAAAAGTAAAGAAGACTATTCAGGATGAAGGCATCTCACTATTCAAATCTCCTATAGCGAAAATACTTCATTAGTGCAATTACAAAGGACTGAGCACAAGGTGCAAGCTACTGTATTTATAAGTCTCAAGAATAGAAAAGACAAAGTAAACTTTACCAAAAAAAAAAAAAAAAGGTTCTGGAACAGCATTATTTGGATAAATGACACCAAGTTCAACCTGTACCAGAAGGATAAGAACAACAATGTATGGAGAATGCTTGGAATGCATGACACATCCATTGTAAGAAACAGTGCACTCAGTATGATGGCATGAGCATGGCACTGGGTCACTCATGTTTATTGATGATGTGACAGAAGTTTGAATAATTCTGAAGTGTTTAGAGATATATGGTCTGCATAGATTCAGCCAGATTCTGCAGAGATGATTGGACGGCACTTTATGGTACAGAAAGGCAACGGCCCACAAGGTACTGCGAAAGCAATGGGTGAGTCAGCCACCCTCTCGAACAGGGTTTTCACTTGCTAAAGACAAAAATTTAAAAGGCAAGAAAACTCAGGAACAAGTAACAACTGAAGACAGCTGCAGTAAACGCCAACAAAGCAAAGCAAAAGGAGGAAGCGCTGCATTTGGTGATGTCCATGGGTTCCAGACCAAAAACTATTAAAAACAATTTACATTTTTTCATTTTTCCAATTATATTTGAACCCCTGAAGACATTGCACAGGGGATAAAAATAGTTGTGATTACTAAACCTTTCATAAAAATAGATTCGTTCAGCCCCTTGCAGTTTGCCCTTCAATTGCTTCATCCATTGTTTGGACTCCCCAAGCCAAAATTAGGGAAATTGTGCCAGTGTCCAAATATACGGAACTTATATAACTGAACATTATATATGTAACACTTAGGTGTGCGCTTACCACACTATGGGAGTAGGGTGGGAGTGAGTTTAAGTGATTTGTTGTGAACCACTGTGGGCTGATTCAGGTGCACTCGCAAAACACATTTGGTTTGCTTATGGATGTGCACTGCAGGTGGGGTGGATGTAACATTTGCAGAGAGAAGCCAGGGTTGCAGAGTTTTGAAATCTCCTCTCCGGGAGAAGCCCGGAGAGGAGACGTTCGACAGGTGTTTGGGGGCGGGGCTTGAGTGTGCCGTCATTAAGCCCCGCCTCCATGCTGGAAATTGACCTGGTTTGTCGCTCTCCGTGGAGGGGGTGGGGCTAAATGATGCAATTAAGACACTTTAGCCCTGCTCCCTCCCCAGAGATTAGTATTAAATCAGGTTATCTAAAGCTGCAGTCAGGGGGGACTCAGGGGAGGAAGCCGCAAACAGGAGGGGGGAGCGGGGGTGCCCTAGCGGGAGGTTCGGGGAGCGTTGATGCGTGTTCCCACATAATCGCTGGCCCAACCGCTCATCTGCTGGTATTATCAGCAGTTGACCGATACTGTGGGCGGTTTTCCGTGACATCCTGCTATGGAAAGTCGTCCACCCCCGGGAAAATTGCTAAAACGGGTAAAAACCACTCCGTGTGTTTACACAAAGCGATTTTCAGCCCAGTGATTTTTCCCATCATCAGTCACCATAAACACTGGACAAAAAAAAATCACCCAGTGTGTATGGACCTGTAGATCTGGACGAGTTATTTTGTTTTTGTGCAGGGTAAATACTGGCTGCTTTATTTGGTACTTGTGTATTATCTGGGCGCCCGATTTTATCATTGCATGCCACCACTTAAGGCGTGCGATGCTTCATCGTAAAGACCAAATTTTTTATTGTATAGTCAGCCATGGGTGATTTCATACCCCCACAGTCCAACTACGCATGGAGTTGATTTTATATAGTGCGGCGAGCGCAGCGAGCCACTAAGCCCAAAGTGTGGCGAGCGCAGCGAGCCCTGCGAGGGGACGTGGATAACTTTACATGTATTCTGTGTCCGCTCGCCACACTTCGGGCTCGGTGGCTCGCCACATTATATAAAATCAACTCCATGCGTAGTTGGATAGTGGGGGTATGAAATCACCCATGGGTGACTATACAATTAAAAATTGGGTCTTTATAATGAAAAATCGCATCGTATGAATTGTATGCCACTATATTGCATGCGATGCAATGAAAAAATCGGGCGCCCAGATATTACACAAGTACCCTTTATTTTTACACTGCAATATAAATATCCGTTTGAAGTACAAACCCCACCCAAATCTAACTATGTCTACACATGTACCCCCTCCCCTGCAGTGCACATGGTCTTGGAGATTAGCAAACCAAATGCGCTTTGAATCCCCAACTGTGTTCAGCAGGGGAGGGGCTGGAATGGAACAATTCAGTGACCCAGAGGATTTGCTCCACAATCATGTGCCCAGCTCTAATGTCACCTGACTGCAGAGCCCCCAGACATTGACACTGCTAATGAAATACATGGTTGCTGGAGCTGCTGGTGGGACACAGACTATATTTCTAAGGCTCTTGCTTGCAAATCTGCCCTATGGAGATACAGCAACCTACTGCTTCTTGGATTCTATCATGTCCTTGTAAATCACTGTATGCTAAACCATACAGGGTATATCATACGGCTACTGAGGCAGAACTACCATTGGTGCAGCATGTGCAGCGTACCAGGGGGCCCTGAAGACTATGGAGCCTACTGCTGCCCCTGTTACCCACTGTGCCTCCCCCTGCCTCTCCCAGTCACCCACTGCCATGTTGCATATTGTAAAATTTGGGGTGGAGGAGTGGGGCCCATATTATATTTATGCACCTGGGCTCACTGACCACAAGCTCCACCACTGTACTATTGCACAAGATGTTCCCATGTATGGCTTCTCTCTCACAGTTTAACTGCAGTGCGCCCATGTCATGTCTCAGCTGGTATGCTTGTGAATCAGATGAAACAAAATACATGGCCCTTACTGTTATGCTGGGACCCTGCTCCTAGCATTTGGTTGTTGCTGCAGTCACCCTATTTTGTGCAGTTTCTTTTAGGCGGAATCTATTCCATCCAGGCAAATCCTACATAGCGCCTGATTCAGAGTCCCTCCCCCCCAGTTACTTCTGTCACCATATTATTGTTTGTACCATGGGCCTGATTCAGAGTCGATCGCTAATGAAAAAAATTCACAATTAATTGTCAAACTACTGCACACGAGCGAGGGTGTATAGTGAAAGAAAATGCACATGGCTCAAAAAAACACTCAATGTTGCCGGAGTTGACTGACAGGACGCCGGCGTTTGTGGGGCAGAAACCGGCCTTTTACTGGGCGTGTCAGAAAAAAATTGCAGGTGTGCCCAGGAGTTTATAGGCAGGGTCTGTGATGTCAGTGTGACCACTTACTTCCTGTCTCAGTCGCAGATTAGTGGAAGCCTCAGACTTACGGACAAATGCACAGATGGTTCGGCGATTGAGTATGGATCTGTGAGTGTATAACGATTAGTGATCCATTCGCGGTTCTCTCACAATTTAGCAAGCGGCGTTTTCTATTGCTGTCTGGGTGATGGATTTCTCCTCAGAGCCCTCTGAATTCTCCTTCGATGTATTGGTAAGTGCTGTTATCATGTAGCCTTACAGTAGGCAATTACAGTATATGGCCCATAATGGGTGCTGTTATCATGCAGTGTAGGACTTCCGGTATCAGGGAAGCCTTGCTGAGGCCGGGAAGCTGATCATATGGTTTGCAAAATATATGTAACTAAGATCTCTGAATGACCCTCTATTATGTTGGTTTTTCAAATATTATCACTAATGCCCTCTGGTGTGCTGGGGGTTAAACCCCCCTCCCTCGCAGCACCTGGGGGCATTACTAGTTTGATTGAGCAGCTCTCACACTGTTTTGTTTTTAAATTCTCACATAGGGCCAGATGTACTAAGCTTCAAAAGTGATAACATGGAGAGTGAGACACAGGGTGGGATGTACTAAGGGGAAAATGAGGTTTTACCGCATTTTCCTATGTATTAAAACCCCGCCGCCTCGTTACCACCTATGGGCTTCTTTTCGCCGCCCGACGCCTCAGCCGCAAACCCGCTGACGCCCCTCTCCCCCTCCCTCTGGCTTACCTGGTCCATGTCCTCCTGGACCCGGAAGGTAAGCCCTTCCTCCCCCTAGTAACACAGCCCGACGTCCTTCCGGCGTGAGGGGAGAGCCAGGCGGCAGGGAGATGACGGAGACCCCCCGCACACCAGAGTACAGGTATCGCGGGGGGGGGGGGTTTCCGTCACTGCATCGCGATGCCAGCCGCATATGTTAGTACATATGCGCTGGCATCGCGGCGGACAGCCGGCGAAGGGCGGCTATGTATATTTATACAGTCAGCCAATCAGCTCCTACCTGCCATATCACAGACTGTCAGGAGATGATTGGTTGATTGATAAAATGGAGTGTGATAACCACTTTTTGAAGCTTAGTGCATCTGGCCCATAAGCATTCCAGGCTGAATTAGGGGCCCATTTATCAAGTAAGATTTGCGGCTAAATCCCCAAAAACACCCGTTTTCAGGGGTTAACCGCAAATATTATGTATCCATGAAATATTTTAAATGGAGACCGCAGCAGGAATCTCCGATCCCTGCTGCGATCCCCCTTTGCAGCGCCGCCGGCCGCATCCCCCATAGGTTTCTATGGGGGATGCCCTGCTTCGCACCCCTGGGCTATCACCATTCTGATATGGCGATAGCCCATTGTAGCCTATGGCTACACATCGCACTGCCTGAGCAGGGCAGTGCGGTCAGAGAGGTCGGCGGGGGGGTCAGCGCGTAACCGGGCATGCGCTGACCTCCCGGCTTCCGGGTCAGGGCTTCGCAGGGACGGGCTCCTTTCGGAGCCCTGTCCCTGCGCCCCCAGAATGATAAATCCCTGCGGTATCAGACGATACCGCAATGCAATGCCCGGCGTTGTCATCACTCTGGGATCGCTATATAATAAAAAAAATGCGCCCCTTGGGCCCTATGTGCTGTGTTTTGATGCCTGTAAAGCACATTTAGCCCCGCCAGACAAAGAAATATTATTATTATTATTATTAATAGCATACCCTCCAACTGTACCGATTTAGCCAGTCCAGTACAGTTTTTTAGAAGTCTGTACTGCTTAAATCTCCCTGTACCGGTTTTTCTCTCTCTCCCGTCCACACACTACAACAAAATGGCCGCCGTCCATACAGTGTATATCTCAGGCCTCTTAGCAGCCACACGCCTGGCAACACGAAGTGGCTGCAGATCCCCTACACCTTTTTTTTGTGTGCTCTGACTGGCTAAGCCGCCGTCAATCACTTCTGCAAGGTCGCTGATTGGCCGTACAGCCGCCGGTTCCTTGGTTCAGGCAGCGCTTGCAGTCCCTCCCCGCAGGTGGCTGCGTGTGTGAGAGCAGCAGCAGCAGCTGGAGAGTCTCCCTTGAAACTGCACTTCAGCATGGAGAAGCAGTAGAGAGGGGAGCAGCATCGGGTAGGGACCGCACCCTGATCAGAAGTTGATCAGAGAGGATAATTCTAAATCAGCAAAACTGTCCATCAAAAGGATACTGTGATGTGGCCACGCCTCTTCACCAGTGACCACGCCTCTTTTCTGAAGTTGTACCGATTTCTGCATTTGAAATGTTGGAGGGTACAGTATGTAATAGCACCCCCACCACCTACTTTTCAGTGTCTCCTGTAACTGTGTACTATATGCACACAGAGATTCTCACCACATTCACTGGTTACTGATTAACATTTATTGCCCTTTAAACATGTTATTGCCCACAAAACAGCAGCTTAATAAAATAAAAGCCTTATAAACCGAGACTTTATGCACCTACAGTATACATCTGAATATAAAGCACTTATTTTATATATAATATTTAACTGAAACTCAAACAAAACATTTCACTTGTACTGTACACATTTATACCCCTGTCACATCACACAAATAACCCGGGTCCAACCGGGGTTGTTGCCGGGTTGATGTGCAGTGTGAAATGGCCTTCTGAAAATACCCAGGGCCAGTAACCCTGCATTCCAAAAAGAAAGGTTAATCCCGGGTCAGACCCAGGTTACTGTGCAGTGTGAATGGTTGAGCGACTCGGCAACAACCCCGAGACGTTCAACTATAGGGAGGAGGCAGCATCAGCTCCAAGCGCCCACTCCACTCCAGTTTTCAGCAACCAGGCTGATTGCCGGGTTGCTGTAGGGGGCTATCATTGCAAATGTGAATGAGGATATAAGTGTCGTGTAACCTGAAAGCTAAAACACAAAGTTAACTAAAACAAGAGATTCCTGCTTTCTCATAGAGGAAAAATCTGCTTTAGAATAGACATAGAGTAAACCCTTCTTGCCTACTCTGCCGGAAGTTGTGGGAGACTATTTTAGTGTGGTCCCCTGCTACTCTAGTGGTAGCATCCAGTGGTTACCTTAGAGCCGCGCCGGCTTGTGTAAGGAAACCCACGCTGGAGTGTGCCACGGCTTTCCTTACACAAGGTCTAAGGTAACCGCTGGATGCTTCCAGTGGATGTCACTGTTTGGCATTAATTATTCTTTGCACACCCGCATGTCCCCCCCACAAGGGCATAATCATGAAAGTCAGCATGGAAATGATCGACTCTGGGTTTTTTTTTGCGTCCATGCACAACGCTCTCTATGCTCGCCACACTTTGGCTAAAATGCCTAATTCACTAGTAATGTACCGGTTACTATTCCCAATCTAAGGCCACTAGATTAAACTTTGTCATAACAGCTTCTGCAATATACTTTCACTTTGAGCCATAAAAATTTTTACACAAAAGAAGGTATAGGATAATCCGCGCCCACAGACTGCAGCACTGTACACGCCAGGGATTACCAATCCCAAAATACACAATCCAAGAAATACAAAAGGGGGCGAGTCCACTTGCGCTGTCCGAATACAATGATCTACTAACTATGAGTAGATTTCCACCTGATGTAATGATCAGAGGGCCAGGGCGAAGGGTCAGAAAAATATTAGAAATGGGGGTATCGCCCCCTGCAACTGACCTCTCTGCCGTGCCCTATGGGCATATAAAGGTATCTTTTATCCAACAGGTATTCAGCCTCAACTTTTCAATTAGATCAGAGCTCACCTTGGATCAGTGCCCTATGGGCATAGAAAGGTTTCTTTTCCCTGTCTCCTTAGTTCGGAAAGGTCCAATTACCACCAGTCACGGGTCAGTGAAAAAAGGTGCTTTTATTCCAATCACGACAGGTAATGACAATAAAAAATGAATTTAAAAAAGAGAAGATAAAAAGGCACTTGATGGGATCCACCGGAACTACATCCGACCACCCTCACCTCACCCGGGTAGAGAGAAGAAGGTAGGTGTCTTCAAGATGAAAAAATGACACTGGAATCCCAAACAGGTGCCTAGGCTCAGTTCCTCCAACCAACGCGTTTCGGGCCTCACCTAGGGCCCTTTTTCAAGGTATGGAGGAAGGAGAGTGGGACCAGGTATATATACCTGTCCCCATTTACATAAAACAGAATCACAATAAAAACCAGTGATGGATCTCATTCGGAATTCCCTATATAATACAATAAGACAGTGCTATTCGCTACTGATCAAAATAAAACAATGAGAAGGAGCAGATAAATATACATATAAGTAATGCAAATAAGTCCTTTTTTAACATATAGTGTTCACAGAATAAGTGTCCAGTGCCGGTTTTTCCGGTTATCCTCAATGATAATTGCGTACGAGTACCGGATATGACGTATCGTCATCTTTCTGCGTCCTATTCGGCGACCGGATATGACGTTCCGCTATGCATGGAACGCAAAAGCGGAAGCCGGAAGATGTATAGTGCAGTTCTTCCGCTGTTGTGGAGCGCACCTTTCTTTTGGAACGCAAACGGAAGTGATGTGGTGATATTCTTCCGTTATTGTAGGACACGATCTGCTCATACTCTGCTTAATGCGTCTCAATCACTATGGTAACGCTTCCGCGTTCGTTTCCAATGGATTTA
This sequence comes from Crinia signifera, assembly GCF_055691185.1. NCBI lineage: Eukaryota > Metazoa > Chordata > Amphibia > Anura > Myobatrachidae > Crinia > Crinia signifera. The sequence continues at coordinate 458,110,319 of NC_139217.1, forward strand.
ATCACAGAACAACATAAGAGAAAGAGACAATAATTAGTATTAAACCAAGACACATAAAAGTATATATATATATAAGTATATTATCAACAAGGCAGAGAATAACAAAAACTCATAAAAAGCACTTTAGCTCGAAATCTACGTTGATCCCCCTAGGTTCAAGGGTTTTCAACTCATAGATGGATTTCATTTCGAGCTGTGACAATCTTTGATCCCTATTGTTGACACGCCAATGTGTCTTTACTGTACGTATCCCACAGAATGATTTTAATTGTGCAATATCACATCCGTGCATTTGTTTGAAATGGGCTGACACATTATGGGATTCAAGACCCTTTTTTATGTTACGGACATGTTTAGCCATCCTCACTTTTAATACCCGTTTGGTCTTGCCCACATACTGCTTAGAGCAGTTGCATTCCAACAAATAAATGCAGTAATTACTGTTGCAGGAAATGAATTCATCTATATTGTAGGTCCTGCCCGTTGCCCTAGATTGATATTCATGTATCACAGATGTTGGACTTTTACATAGGCGACAAAGGCTGCAGGTGCCGCACCGATAAAATCCCTTCGATTTGATAGGATTATAGGGTGCTGGAGTGTTTATGGCACTGCTGACTATTTTATCCTTAATGTTTTTCGCCCTTCTGTAAACAAATTTTGGATTGCTATTAACATACTTTTTCAAAAGGGGATCATTCGTAAGAATTTGCCAATGTTTCTTGATGATACTTTCTAATTGCTTATATTGGCTGGTGTACTGGGTGATGAAGGCTACATCCAAATTTTTTTCTTTGGGTCTTATTGAAATCGGATGTCCTTCTCTCCCAGAGAGGAGGGTCCTTCCTCTATTTTTAGCTTTAGCAACCATAGGTCCATCGTAACCCTTACTCAGAAATTGATTTTCCAGGCCCTGAGCCTGTATATCATACACTTCCAGATCCGTGCAATTGCGACTGATCCGCTGAAATTGGCTATTGGGCACACTCTTTAGCCAATTTAGATGGTGGTTGCTATCGGCCCCTATGAAAGAGTTGCAATCTGTCGCTTTGATAAAATTCTTAGATTTTAATATATCACCTTCCACATAAAATGTGACGTCCAAAAAATCAATGGATTGTTTACTTATATTAAATGACAATTTAATGTTGTATTGGTTGTCATTCAAATAATCACAAAAGAGTTTTAGAGATTCATTGTCACCCTGCCACACCATCACCACGTCGTCAATATAGCGACGCCAGAGCACCAGACTGGCACCATATGGATGTCCTGTCCATACCGATTGCGCCTCCCACCATGCCATAAATAAATTGGCATAGCTTGGTGCCAGTCTGGTGCCCATAGCGGTGCTCGTGAGTTGCAGGTAGTAAGTCCCTTTGAACCAAAAGTAATTATTGGTAAGAATGAGGGAAATCCCCTCCAACACAAATTTCTTTTTATCATCAGGAACTTCTTTTTCGAGAAAGTAAGACACAGCTTTCAATCCTAATTCATGGCTAATAATTGTGTACAATGAAGTCACATCTGAAGTGACTAACGTAAAGTCAGGTTGCCACACCACCTCCTTCATGATATCAAGTGTGGCTATGGTGTCCTTCAGATATGACTTATTGGCCTGTGCCAGGGGTTGTAGTATGTTATCCAAAAAATGGGATAAATTTGACAGTATGGAATTGGTGCCCGCCACAATAGGGCGGCCAGGTGGCTTTTCTTGGCACTTATGCACCTTAGGTAAGATGTATATCACCGGCTTAGAAGGGTTGTCAATACGGATATACTCTTTTACCTTTTCATCAAATTGAAAAATGTATCCCATTATTTGGATAACATACTACAACCCCTGGCACAGGCCAATAAGTCATATCTGAAGGACACCATAGCCACACTTGATATCATGAAGGAGGTGGTGTGGCAACCTGACTTTACGTTAGTCACTTCAGATGTGACTTCATTGTACACAATTATTAGCCATGAATTAGGATTGAAAGCTGTGTCTTACTTTCTCGAAAAAGAAGTTCCTGATGATAAAAAGAAATTTGTGTTGGAGGGGATTTCCCTCATTCTTACCAATAATTACTTTTGGTTCGAAGGGACTTACTACCTGCAACTCACGGGCACCGCTATGGGCACCAGACTGGCACCAAGCTATGCCAATTTATTTATGGCATGGTGGGAGGCGCAATCAGTATGGACAGGACATCCATATGGTGCCAGTCTGGTGCTCTGGCGTCGCTATATTGACGACGTGGTGATGGTGTGGCAGGGTGACAATGAATCTCTAAAACTCTTTTGTGATTATTTGAATGACAACCAATACAACATTAAATTGTCATTTAATATAAGTAAACAATCCATTGTTTTTTTGGACGTCACATTTTATGTGGAAGGTGATATATTAAAATCTAAGAATTTTATCAAAGCGACAGATTGCAACTCTTTCATAGGGGCCGATAGCAACCACCATCTAAATTGGCTAAAGAGTGTGCCCAATAGCCAATTTCAGCGGATCAGTCGCAATTGCACGGATCTGGAAGTGTATGATATACAGGCTCAGGGCCTGGAAAATCAATTTCTGAGTAAGGGTTACGATGGACCTATGGTTGCTAAAGCTAAAAATAGAGGAAGGACCCTCCTCTCTGGGAGAGAAGGACATCCGATTTCAATAAGACCCAAAGAAAAAAATTTGGATGTAGCCTTCATCACCCAGTACACCAGCCAATATAAGCAATTAGAAAGTATCATCAAGAAACATTGGCAAATTCTTACGAATGATCCCCTTTTGAAAAAGTATGTTAATAGCAATGCAAAATTTGTTTACAGAAGGGCGAAAAACATTAAGGATAAAATAGTCAGCAGTGCCATAAACACTCCAGCACCCTATAATCCTATCAAATCGAAGGGATTTTATCGGTGCGGCACCTGCAGCCTTTGTCGCCTATGTAAAAGTCCAACATCTGTGATACATGAATATCAATCTAGGGCAACGGGCAGGACCTACAATATAGATGAATTCATTTCCTGCAACAGTAATTACTGCATTTATTTGTTGGAATGCAACTGCTCTAAGCAGTATGTGGGCAAGACCAAACGGGTATTAAAAGTGAGGATGGCTGAACACGTCCGTAACATAAAAAAGGGTCTTGAATCCCATAATGTGTCAGCCCATTTCAAACAAATGCACGGATGTGATATTGCACAATTAAAATCATTCTGTGGGATACGTACAGTAAAGACACATTGGCGTGTCAACAATAGGGATCAAAGATTGTCACAGCTCGAAATGAAATCCATCTATGAGTTGAAAACCCTTGAACCTAGGGGGATCAACGTAGATTTCGAGCTAAAGTGCTTTTTATGAGTTTTTGTTATTCTCTGCCTTGTTGATAATATACTTATATATATATATATATACTTTTATGTGTCTTGGTTTAATACTAATTATTGTCTCTTTCTCTTATGTTGTTCTGTGATTAAATCCATTGGAAACGAACGCGGAAGCGTTACCATAGTGATTGAGACGCATTAAGCAGAGTATGAGCAGATCGTGTCCTACAATAACGGAAGAATATCACCACATCACTTCCGTTTGCGTTCCAAAAGAAAGGTGCGCTCCACAACAGCGGAAGAACTGCACTATACATCTTCCGGCTTCTGCTTTTGCGTTCCATGCATAGCGGAACGTCATATCCGGTCACCGAATAGGACGCAGAAAGATGACGATACGTCATATCCGGTACTCGTACGCAATTATCATTGAGGATAACCGGAAAAACCGGCACTGGACACTTATTCTGTGAACACTATATGTTAAAAAAGGACTTATTTGCATTACTTATATGTATATTTATCTGCTCCTTCTCATTGTTTTATTTTGATCAGTAGCGAATAGCACTGTCTTATTGTATTATATAGGGAATTCCGAATGAGATCCATCACTGGTTTTTATTGTGATTCTGTTTTATGTAAATGGAGACAGGTATATATACCTGGTCCCACTCTCCTTCCTCCATACCTTGAAAAAGGGCCCTAGGTGAGGCCCGAAACGCGTTGGCTGGAGGAACTGAGCCTAGGCACCTGTTTGGGATTCCAGTGTCATTTTTTCATCTTGAAGACACCTACCTTCTTCTCTCTACCCGGGTGAGGTGAGGGTGGTCGGATGTAGTTCCGGTGGATCCCATCAAGTGCCTTTTTATCTTCTCTTTTTTAAATTCATTTTTTATTGTCATTACCTGTCGTGATTGGAATAAAAGCACCTTTTTTCACTGACCCGTGACTGGTGGTAATTGGACCTTTCCGAACTAAGGAGACAGGGAAAAGAAACCTTTCTATGCCCATAGGGCACTGATCCAAGGTGAGCTCTGATCTAATTGAAAAGTTGAGGCTGAATACCTGTTGGATAAAAGATACCTTTATATGCCCATAGGGCACGGCAGAGAGGTCAGTTGAAGGGGGCGATACCCCCATTTCTAATATTTCTCTGACCCTTTGCCCTGGCCCTCTGATCATTACATCAGGTGGAAATCTACTCATAGTTAGTAGATCATTGTATTCGGACAGCGCAAGTGGACTCGCCCCCTTTTGTATTTCATAAAATTTTTTAGCCCAAAAAACTCTCCACCCCAGCCCCTATCTACTCCTACTTCGAATCTCTTCCTTCACAGCTCCCTCTTCTCCATATACAGCAAGTTTAAAACATATCAGTGTCCCTGCAAAAATGGTAAGGAGTAATTTGGTCTGTGGAGTGGCCTCTAGTGGTCACGGGTGGTACTTCACCTGATAGGAGGCGAGGAGTAGTTTGAGATATATACTTGTTTATGTGCATGGTAAAATATGAATAGGTTGAAAAAAAATATTAAACAACCATTGTCAACACAACACTGTGTAGAAACTGTATAAAATAATCTAACTTTTCAGTTACTTTATCCTCAATATGGGTTAGCCACGAAGATGGCCACTTCCAGTGTGTGTTATTCGCCTTTCACACTAACAAATATTTCCCGGGTTATTGCACATGAACGAGCAACATCCCGGGACGCTGGCTAGTGTGAAAGGGTCCTGGAAGATTGTCCCGAGTCCAGCGTTCTGGTATTTCATCCCGGGTCTTGACCAAAATTGGACCCGGGGTGGTTGCTAGTCCAGGGGCAGTGCGAATGGGTATCCCGGACCCGAGTCCAGCGTTCTGGGATTTCATCCCGGGTCTTGACCAAAATTGGACCCGGGGTGGTTGCTAGTCCAGGGGCAGTGCGAATGGGTATCCCGGATCGACGCGGTCTGGTCAAGTTTACTGCACTGTAAAGACGCCACTGGCAGATGCTGACATCCCAGCACCGCCCGACCCCGCCTACTGATTACATCACTCGCCGGCTTTATGCCGGATCGGGAGGCTCGTGTAAAAGCGCCTGCAAGCCGGGTCTCAGCCAAGATTTTGGACCTGCCTTGCAAGCAGTGTGAAAGGGGTATTACTGATTACTAGTTTTTAAGCATCTCCCAAATTTAGGGCCTTATTCAGACCAGTTTGCTAGCCTGCTTAGACTCGCTGGCATTCCCCTGCCGCGAGTGTGAAACTCACCGAAGGAGTTTGCTCCGGGGGTTGCGCGTGTACAAACCCCTAACATGGGACAGGGGATCGAATTCGGCCGGCAGCGAGTGAGTCTGAATCACCCCTTAAGGAGTTTTAAATGATACTGGATGTGGCAAGCAGCAAAAATTGCAGCTGAAAATCTGCGTCTACTGCATTGTTAAGCAAAACCGTGGAAAGGATTTAACATTATTTTATAATAAGCAAACACTAATCTAGCGCTTTGTGATTTCCATTTTTACATATTCCATTTCTGTAATCTTATATGTAGAACACAAGCCAACACTGCTCTAAGCAGTTTCCCAGGTAAATGCGATTCACTCACAATTATCTCATATGACTGGGGCTGGAGACACTCAAGATATTTAGGAACGGAGCCAGTTGGCACTAGACTTTATACAGCCGGTAACCAAGGCACCGACATGCCAATGTGAAGATTCCCGGTCCCTTGTGCTGGGGGGAGAAGAATGGATACACGTGAGACGGGCGCCCACGCCAAACTTTCACAATGTTTACAAGACATTAATGTTATGCGTAAAAACACGCCAGCTACTGTTTAAGTGCAAACAAAACAAGATGACAAAATCTCCAACACAGATTCCAGTCCGGTCATGTATAAAGAGTTCTAGGTGTAGGTCATGTCTTCGGTGAAGAATAATGGAGCCATTCCCTGTGAGCTGTTAGCAAACACTCGTAAAACTCAACCTCTCCCTTTAGTAAATGGGTGAAAGTGGGTATCACATTAGGGGCGGGAACATCCGCTGCCCTGTATCACCCCCCCCCCCCCCTTCGCCGGCCACCGTATTCTTAATAATTGCATATGCTCTAACATATGCGATTATTAACGCAAGGGACAGCTCTTGTGATGTGGCTCCGGCGCTGGACTTCCGGGTCTGAGAACGGCCGCAGGGCATGCTGGGAGGGATCCGTGACAGGATTCTCTGAAGCAGAAATGCAGTAAAAACCCTGTTAACTGGCTTTTTACAGCATTTCTGTATTCTCTGTTGCCCCTCCGAGGCCCATCCAAAATCTATCAGAACCAAACTCCCAGAATACCCAAGAGACTTTGGACGAGATGCTCCAAACAAAGAATACTGTATAACCCCCGTTTGAGGTTTTTAACATATTTTAATATGCAGCAAAGCCCCACCGCAGGGACTTCGCCGTAGGGGGTTACGCCAGTTCTAGCTGGCATAACCCCACAGAAGCCTATGGGTCTTCCCTTCAGGTCACCTAGTTTACACCATCTGGTGTGTACAACCCCACTCTGTTGTGCACGTAACAGTGAGTACGGCTGTAGATGCCATCAATAATCCAACATCACTGAGCTGTCCATAGTATGGGGTAAAATTGTAAAGCGGTGATGTTGCGCATAGCTATCAATTAAAATTCTGTCTAAAATTTTCTAGGATGCAATAGATAAATAATAGACCAATCTGATTGGTTGCTATGGGCAACACCTCCGCTTTTCATTTTTAGAAAAGCCCCTACGAGTACCCTGCTGGTTGTTGCATATCAACGCGCGCACACACAATTACCAACACAAAGAAAGCTCACTTAGCAGTAATTTGATTTCATCAGGGGAACAACGCCCCCAATGAGGTTGGATTATTGCCATTTCTAAACTAAGGAAATGCACTGGCTCACAGGATGGGGTATGTTTGGTACTTGAGAACCACTGCATTAAGGCATATTGGGACAGATGTATAATCTGCCCCTAACGGTTTAAAAAAAAAACGGGTTACGCTTCTCCTGAATAACGTGGAGAAGTGGGAACCCATAGCGGCCAAATGTATTAAACCCCCCCCCCCAGCATTGATAAGGAGAGCTGTTATGCCCAGCGTTAATGGCTCTGCTTATTGGCGCCCCCGGCATGCCTGCGTATGAGTGATCGTACTCCCCCCCCCCCCCACTGTGCCTGCAGCGTGCCCGCAAGGGGCTTCGTTGCGCTCCCCCCGCTGTCTGAGTCCGGCCAGTCAGTATCCTGGCATCAAGCTAATGACTATCGGCATCCCGACTGTCTGTGTGCTATACTACCCCCGTATATGAAATGCCGCATGTACTGTAGCCTTTACACAAACACTCAGTGAAGAGATTTCCAAAGCCCACGCCAAACTGGAATCAAAGAATGAAGGATCCTGTGGCAGCTTGCGGGGCGGAACAGCCACTGATCTCTGTTACCTAATAGAGTCAAGATGAACGTTCGTATTGTTCCAGGAGAAGGACGAATCTGCACCTCAGGCACAAGCCAGATAATTATTCTGTAATAAGGGAGGGCGGCTGTCAACTCTCGCTCTGTTCATTCCCTCCCATTGCAAAAGCAGGTGTTTACTTAAGGAGTAATACCTTGTGGCCAGCGGGGGCACAGCCTGTCCCGCTCCTTGCGGCCAGCGGGCGCCCCCCCCCCCCTATATAGCTGTATTTGTGGTCAGCTGCGGAGGCCTGATTTACTACTTTATGCAAATGTGAGTTTCTGTACTACTAATGCGAGGATGCAGCAATGCCTAATCCTAACCCCTATACTCTGCCACCCAAACCTATCCCCCACCCCACAGCCTAACCCTAACACCCCCTCCCCCATAGTCTAACTAACCCCAAGTTCCCCTCCAAGAACTCACTGTTCACTGGTTGCCTTATATACTTGCACGTGTTAAGGGATGGGGCCTTACAGGATAATAAATGTTATTCACTTCACCTGTCAGAGGTTTTGGTACTTATGTATTATCTGGGCTCCCATGTTAAATGCACCCCATTTTTTCATACCCCTACTATCCAACTACGCATGGAGTTGATTTTATATAGTGTGGCGAGCGCAGCGAGCCCCGCGACGGGACGCGGTCTCATAAGAAAAACGGGAGCCCAGATATTACATAAGTACCGAGGTTTTAAGATTACGTGCAGCCTTACCATACTATCCCTATTACGTGCAGCCTTAACATACTATCCCTTTAAACCAGAGCGCTCAGGGATTACACAGGTTCTGCGGTGTATTAGAAGAACCATGTGAAATTCAGACTTGAAGTCAGCCAGCCACAGAACCTGTGTCAATCATTAGTGTCCCAGTTTAAAGGGACAGTATGGAATCCTAATTATGGGTGATCTGTGCTTAAACACAAACAAAGAACTACACTTGTATAAATTCAAAGATAGCGCAGCAGCCCTGTAGGACACTACTATACCTAATAAACAGCATTATCACGATTCACCTCTGCTCAAATTTAATAAATGGGATATAAAAATAGAAAAAGATACCAAAAAAAGAAAATTAAATAGGTTGATTATAAAATGTTCAAATTCCTTCCACGGAATTTCTCAGTAGGTTACCACAAAGAAAATTATCCTTAATACGCTTTTAACACTTTGTTGATTGATTGAGATTAAACAATACAATATACAACACATTGGCAATGGTTTCAGAGTTCCTCATATTGCTGTTTTTTTTTATTATTACACCTCGTGGTGGCAGAGGAACCACCTATTACTAGTGGCAGTTCTGCACGTGGACTGCAGAGAGACCACACTCACTGAAACAGACATGTAATGTTGTATCTATGTAATATATGTACTGGCTGCCTTACCCCAGGGATGTGTTTCCCTGAGCCAATGCTGGGACAACACAGCATTCGGCGACATTTCTCCAATATAAGCCCCGCCTCCAGACTCCCATTGGATAGTGCCACAGGAGCCTGGAGGTGGGGTTATACAGAGAAGACAAGCTGAGTGGAGTGTTCCGGGCAGAGGAGTAACTGTAGAAGTACGCCCCGGTGCTATTGCACCGGGACGAAAGGGGCAGTGCCGCCGCCGGGTGGCGCCGCCCCCTGCAGCCAGGGCCAGTGTACTAGTGCGGTCACTGGCCCTACTGCTGGTTGGCGCCTGCTTCCTGGCCTGGGGTGGCCTGGCGCCACCCCAGGGAGCCGGAGGCAGACCCTCCAGTGACGCCGGGTGTGGGGGCAGCGGCGAGCCTTTGCCGCTGATCCCCACGAACAAAGGCGATTCAAATACGGCACCAAAGGAGAGCCAATCATGGCTCTCGCTCTGGCACCCAATGGGAAGTGGCGGCGGCGAGCCAATCCTGGCTCGCCACGTCATGAGCCCCGCCCCCGGGCGCTGGTTTGAACTAACCAGTGCCGGGGGCGGGAAGGAGAGTTCGGCGACGGAGGACGAGGAGAGCGGAGAGCGCTGGGCAGAGGAAGGATTGCCGCCGGAAGCCCCGGGAGGCGGCAGCTGTGTGCGCAGTACTGCTACACGCTGCCGCCCGCCGGGCGAAGGACACAGTGCCGGGGACAGCCGGCGAAGACAGAAGAAGCCCGGGTGCGGCGGGGTGCAACGCAAAAGAGCTTGCCCCGGCCCCCGCTGCCCCGGTGAAGACTGCAGGAAGCCCGAAGGTGGTGGGAAGCATCCCACCTCCGGTGAAGACAGACCTCCCCCGTGGCTGGACCAGGCTTGGTCCAGCGGAAGGCCCTAGGATGGGTAAGTCCACAATGTGGGTCCCCTCCCTAGACCACCAGGTGTGCGGGCAATAGGTCCGTGGGCCCAATTCAGGCACCAGGCCTGTGTGTATCGTAGTCGGGCTCTAGGCCCGTGGGGACCCAAGGTTTTGTGTTGTTGGGCCTTAGGCCCCTTTCGTGTTGTTGGGCATTAGGCCCCTTTGTGTGTTGTTGGGCATTAGGCCCAGTGGTGCTCTGGGCTTAGGCCCCTACATAGTAGGCCCTCGGGCCCCATTGTGTTATTGGGCCCCAGGCCCACCTGGGTTACTGGGCACCAGGCCCATCTGTGTTGCGGGGCGCAAGGCCCTGTTTGTGTACGAGGCCCAGACCCTGCTAGGGCTGAGGCCTCTCAGTAGAAGTAACAGGCCTGTATCCACAGGCCGCGAGTTCAGTTATCGCCACAAGGGTTATCGCGGTAAGGCTAGGAATAGCCAGAGGGAGGTAGGACCTCGCTAGGTGTTGGTGCAGTGTTGTCTCTTTACATTGTACTGTTTTACTTGACACCGTGTACTGTATGCTGTACTTGGGTTCACCAATCGTGGCCCTGTGCAGATTGTGTTCTTTTCAGGTTGCGTGACGCTAGGCCGTGGCATCGGAAGATCCGGCGCTAGGTCACAGGTTGCGCGGGCGTTAGGCGCCAGGTTGCAGGACGCTAGGCCGTGGCATCGGAAGATCCGGCGCTAGGTCATAGGATGCGCGACGCTAGGCTGTGGCATCTAAGGATCCAGCGCTAGGTCGCGAGTTACGTAAGACGGCTTCACGCCGCAGGGGGCGCAGGAGGTAAGCTGCATGCGCGTTGGTGTATTGCTCTGCCCTAGGGAGCAGGAGGTTACGTGAGTTCCTTTTCAGATGCCGGTATCCGCACTGGAAGTGTGACGGTGGACCAGTGAACGACTGGTGAGTAGAAATTGTATTGAATCTGTCGTGTTGTTTGTGCTCCTTCCCCTCCCCGGAGCGTTCCCCCACCTCAGTTACGCCTGCCGTGTTCCACAAGCGGGTGTAACCACTCTGAGGCCAATAGTGCCTGTGATGAGCATCCCCTCCCCCCCTTAGGGGGTTTTCCCCCTTGTTTCCCCTACAGGTGCAGTCGCCCCCGGAGACCAGTGGAGCAAGAGGAAGGTACCAGGACCGTCGCAGGCCCGAAGGTAAGAGGCGGAGCGCAGCGAGGTGAGTACGCGCAGCGAGTGGTGCGCGCCTGGCCCCGCCCCGGGGCCTCCCACATAACGAGGGCAGCGTGAGTGGGGCACGTGCCCTGGACAGGGGGGAGTGCCGCCGGCCAGGGCAGTGTACATTTGCCTCGGGTAAAAAAATGCCAATATTATGAACAGATACTGAGAAGATGGTTAATTGGGATTTTTCATTAAAAATAAATGCTGGAAGTCTCCCAGCCAAAACATGTGAGCTGGATTGAATGATGCTAGAAGTATGATATAATGGGTGTAACTGAGGTCTGTCTGGATAAAATTCATGTCTGAGTAGTGAAATGAGGAGGGTGAAGCAGGGATGGGAAGGATTGAAAACATAGGAACGGGAGGCGGTGTATGTTATGGAGGATACCTCAAGATTCTAACGATATACAGTTATACTGTTTTCACATCAGACCCTGCCCTAACCCGGTATTCAAAAACGTTTCTGAAATGGGTCTGAGTCAGCTAACCCCTCTCACATCGCATGGCCAACCTGGTTTATTACCAGGTTGGTGCCTTTCAGACTGATTGTGACATCAGGCAGGGAGGCAGCCTATCACCTTCTTTGGGCTCAGTCATGTGTTCAAAATACTGGGTCTGAGGCTTTCACACTGCAAAATAGATTGGAATTGAACCGTGTAGGATCCTTCTTTTAACACTGTTTGAATAACTGGATTTTTTGACCCGGTATTTTGACTATGGAGCTTTCACACTGCACCTAGAACTGGGTTGACATGCTTAAAATTTTTTAAAAAAATTGGCAATATACCGTGTTATAGCTGCGGTGTTAAAGGCGTAATAATAGGAGTCTAAATTTTGTGAATGCAGGTCTCCGAAAACATGGTGCCTCCCCCTTTGTTCCCTGTGACATCTCACAAGGGGGGCCTGTGTAGGGCTTGTAAGACGAGAGGGGGGGGGATGTAATATTTTAGGGGGTGTGGTACAGGGGTCCGACCGTCGGGATCCCGACTGGCCGGGCCCAGACAGCATGGCGAGCGCTACTAAGCCCCTTGCGGGCTCACTGATTGAAACAGCAGGAACGTGACAGTAAGAAGGTCGACACACGCATTATATTGACATGAAAAAGGTAGACATGGGTTTTTGATGTCGACACACGTCAACATGGACACTGTATATGTGAACCGCTTCGTTCTCCATGCTTCGGGGCACGATTACAATCTAAATCTAATGATTGGCTTAGCTGCCTATGGGTCCTCTCCGACACGGATCCCTCCCAGCATACGCAGAGGGACTCCGGGTCTGTGTCACAGACCCGGAAGTCCAGGCACCGGCAGGGATCACATTGCCCATCGCATATGTCAGTATGAGCATTGGCGCAATGGGCGATGGGATGTACTGCTGCTGCTTTGTACACCCGGCCATGTGAGAGGTGTTGACTGGATTATCAACATCTTCGGTATTTATGTATTTGCCGGGCACCCAATTAACATATGTACAAAGGTGAAATCGCATCGCATGGTACGTTTTTCACGCCCCCGTCAGTGAAAACTCCAGAGGCGCCAAGACAGAAGCTGCACGTGACGAGGAGCAGTGAGCAGATCCGGAGCAGCGTGTCCCTAAAAAAAAAATGTCTTTTTTTTTTATTCCGCGTCCCCTCACTGCGCTCGCCACACTATATAGAATCAACTCCACGGCGACGTGGATAGTGGGGGTATGAAAAGGTCGGGAGGACACGTACCGCCGCCCCTCGCCACACTTCGGGGTGGCGTGGATAGTGTGGGTGTGCAAAAACAACACACCAGTATCCACGTCACCCTGAAGCATAGCGAGCCCCACAAGGGGGACGCAGAATACATGTAAAGTAATCCGCTGCCGCTCGCCACACTATATAAAATCAACGCCAGGCCGACGTGGATAGTGGGGGTATGAATCGCGGAGGGGGGTCGCGGGGTCCCGCGGATCGCGGGAGGGGGGGTTCGCGGGGGTCCCGCGAATCACGGGAGGGGGGTCGCGGGGGTCCCGCGACTCGCGGGAGGGTGGAAAGCGGGGGTCCCGCGAATCGCGGGAGGGGGGTGCGGGGTCCCGCGAATGGCGGGAGGGGGGGTCCCGCAAATCTCGGGAGGGGGGGGCGCGGGGGTCCCGCGAATCGCGGGAGAGGGGGTCCCGCGATTCGCGGGAGGGGGGGGCGCGGGGGTCCCGCGATTCGCGGGAGGGGGGGGCGCGGGGGGGCCCGCAAATCGCGGAAGGGGGGGTCGCGAGGGGGTCCCGCAAATCGCGGCAGGGGGGGGTCGCGGGGGGTCCCGCAAATCGCGGGAGGGGGGTCGCGGGGGGTCCTGGCAGAGGGTAGGGATGTGCAGGAGTAATGGTGGATGGTGGCTGTGGAGTAATGGTGGATGGTGGCGTGTACTGTAGCCCTGGCTGGGCGGGGGGGAGGTGATGTCAAGGGGGTGGAACGTCATACACATGAAAGTGAAACTGTTCTACACAGGAACGTTCTCCACAGGGGTTGAGTGACAGATCTGGCTAAATATATAAGAGACTAAAGGAACATCGCATCACATCTCACGGCTCCATACACGATGTGCTATTTTACTACGGAGAATACATAAACAGCAAATACATAAGTACCACATCTTCTTATATACATGGCCATTGCACCATTTATTAAACCGGCTTCAAATCCTGTCATGGTGCCGCCTTCCCTGACAACAAACCCTATTTGATTGACAACAATGTCTCATTATAAACACCCACGTATTGGCCAGTGAGTCAGGTGATAATACTCAATTACCTCCTAATTTGTCACCATTATTTACAGTCTATTCTTCATATAAACTGCAAGACATGACCACATAAACATGCAAGTCACACAGGAACATTACTGTAAAACATTTAATTGCAGCTAATTTGTAATGTTACAAATGATCAGACATTAACTAGGATATAATTATACTATAACGGACTGTGCATGTTTGTATACAAGGATAATAAAAAAAAAAAATATATATATATTTTGGTACTCTTTACCTAGAAGGGTGCCCATCGCGGGCATCCGCATGCACTAAAAAAAATCGCATGCGAAGCGACCGACGCAATGACTGCGATTTCCCATAGGGAACAATGTTAAATGTCCCAATTGACCCGATTTTCCTGTTCAATGTCCCAATTGACCCGATTTTGCATAGGGAACAATGTTAAATGGCCCACAGAGGCCAAATAGGCACCCTGAAGTGTGAAATGGCCCCCACAATTGTTAACGGCACCCCACGATCAACGTCAACCCGAAGCGTGGCGAGCGCAGCGAGCCCGCGAGGGGCGGCGGTACGCGTCCTACGACCTTTCATACCCCCACTATCCACGTTGGCGTGGAGTTGAGAATAGAAAGTGTGGCGAGCGCAGCGAGCCACAGAGCCCGAAGCGTGGCGAGCGCAGCGAGCCCCGCGGACACCACACTTTCTATTCTCAACTCCACGCCAACGTGGATAGTGGGGGTATGAAAAGGTCGTAGGACGCGTACCGCTGCGCTCGCCACGCTTCGGGTTGACGTTGATCGTGGGGTGCCGTTAACAATACGCGTCCCCTCA